>NW_024080921.1:0-394276 GCF_003009895.1 Hyaena hyaena
TCATATGTTTGCACGTATAGGAGGATTAGGAGGAACTTAACGGAGGAACAAGGGGGAGAAGAAGGGGGGAAATGGTGGGGGAAAGGGAGAGAGGCAAACCATGAGAGACTCTTGAATGCTGACAAAAACTGAGGACTGATGGATGGTGGAGGGGAGGGGGGGAATGGGCACGGAGGAGGACACTTGTGGGGATGAGCACTGAGTGTTATGTGGAAACTAATTTGACAATAAACTATTTGTAAAAAAAAAAAAAGATTAAAAGAACAGAAATTAAAAAAAAAGAAAAAAGTAAAGGAGTTCAGGTTACACCTTTTAAAAGGTGTTGAGGGAAGGCTTCCCTAAGAAGTTACTATTTCAGCAGATACAGAAGAGGTTAAAAAAAAAATTAGAAAGAGGGTATCTGATGGAAAGATGCAGGCAGAGGGAACTGACAAAGGTCCTAAAGGCAGGGGCAGCGCAGCTTGTTCCTGGAATAGCAGAGAGGCCAGTGGGAATGAGGTGAAGTGAGCGTGAGGAAGAGCAACTGGAAATCAGGTCAGAGAAGCAATCAGGGGCCTCTGAGTTAACAGGAGCTGTTTCAGGGTTTTAAGCAGAGGTATGATATGACCTGACTTGTGTCTTAAAAGGATCATTCTGGCTTCTATGTTAGAAACAGACCATAACAGGAGCAGGATGGGAGCAGAGAGATTGGTCAGGAGGCTAGTGCAGTAATCCAGACAGGAGGTGATGATGGTGGCTAGGACCAGAGTGGGAGCAAAAGTGGGGAAGAGAAGTGGTCTATTTGGGGTAGTAAAATCTACACTGTAGGGTTGTTTGAGAATCCTATGAGAAAATGACTGCAGGGAAAGTGCCTAGTAGAAGCCTAGTACAAAAAGGGTGGTTAACACCTCGTTTTTATGCTACATTTGCAGGTAGAAAAAGTTCTCTAGGCCTACAGGTAGATGAAAGCTAGAGTGTGATATCCAAGGTCAGCTGACATGAGGGTTGGCAGCTGTCCCACTGAAGGGGGAAGGGAGGGTAGACTGACCAAGGGGCTTAGTCTTCTTGCAGCCTTTGCTTCATATTCCAGCTCAAGGATGAGTATTTCCAACAACCTACAAGACACGTTCCCTTAACAGTTTTATCATGTAATCAACATCAATGTATTTATTTTTAAAATTACCTGCCTCACCTCCACCTCAAGCCAGCTACCCATCCAAATGCTTCCTTCTAAGGAAGAGGCCGAACATTTGGCTTCATCCTTGCACAATAATGGAACAAAACATGCTACCATTGGAGTTGGTATGGTAGCCATTATCTGCCTAAAACATCTCTATTTACAAAAGAAGACACAACACCCAGAAGGCAACATGATTAGCCACAGGCCACTTCCTTCAGTAGCCCTCCCCACCCTTGCCTGTCTCACAACACAGAAGTCCCTCAGATTGGCTGTCACAGGCCAGTATCTCTACCCTGGTCACTATCACAACTGTCATGACCTCCTTCCTGTTACTGTCAACTAAATCTTCCAGAAAGGATATTGGAGGCCATGGCCTACAGTGCTTTAGGTGTGCTGCCTCTGAGTTCAAATCCTTATTTTGTAATTACTAGCTGTGGGGACTAAAGCAAATTTTCTAACCTGTTCTGGCTTAGCTTCTTTGTCTGGAGAAGTTCTACCTGCCACAGCTTAAACAGAATAAGGCACATAAAGCTCTTATCACAGAGCCGAGCACAAATTAAAAGCCCAAGAACCACTAGTTATTGTGGCTTGTATTATACTCTCAGTAATAGTAAGTTCACTTTGAGAGAAGCTCCCACAGGTGCCTGGTGAGCAAATTCTCATTGCCTTGCTCTGGTCTTCAGGGCCTTGTAGCAACCAGGTCTATTACATGTATGGGAACTTTCATTGCTTTCTGTTCACAAGCTTCCAGTCAGCACAGCTCTCTAAACCTCCCCCCACCCCATTACCATGCTTGTTCCCAGTTCCCACCTCTGTGTTTTGGTTTATGCTCCTCCTGCCTGAAATACCCACTGTCCTTCTCTGTCTAAATCATGGCATACCCTTCAAAACTCCACTTGAGTTTTCGCACTTGACAATAACATCCCAAGCAAATCCTAGCTCCACTGATATTATTTCTTCTCTCCAATACTAAGTATTTGCATGCAGTATATATATATTTCTTACTGAGAGGCATGGGAGCATTCAGTTAATAGTATGGGTTCTAGAGCTGGCTACCTGGTCTCTCTCAGCCTCAGTCTCCTTATCCACACAATGGGGTTAATATTAGGGTTGTTGTGAGGATTGGATATATAAATTCTTAGTAAAAATAATCATTAATATATGTTATTATTGTATCTTGACATTAACTTTTCCATTTAAAAAAATTTTTTTTTGTTTTATTTATTATTAAAACAGAGAGAAATGGAGAATGAGCAGGGGAGGGTCAGAGAGAGAGGGAGACACAGAATCTGAAGCAGGCTCCAGGCTCTGAGCTCTAAGCACAGAGCCTAGTGAGGGGCTCAAACCCACAAACCATGAGATCGCAACCTGGGCCAAAGTCGGCTGCTCAACCAAGCCACCCAAGTACCCCATCTCTTCCTTTGTTTTAGGCACCTTCATCTTCCTCCACCAGGTTATCTCGTCTGTGTATACTATACTTTTATCCAGTGTCTTAAATCACAGCTTAAATTATGGAGCTCAGTCCTGAGAATTTTGACATCTGCCCCCAAATATTTCATCTAATAATCCATTCTAAAAGTACAGGTATACCCAAGAAAACACCACCACCTCATCTTAGAGCCCATGGATGGTACACAGTATAGGGAGCATGGTTATTAGCCAGGGTTCTGAAAGAAGAGGAAGACTGAAGAAAAACAAAGACTCCCCACTAACTAGAAACATCTGGTCTATTTCTATAGGGAGATAACATTGGGGATGGTAAGTGATTCTTGGGTTAGAACAAACAAATCAAATAGCAGGGACGATGGCTACAATGTTCCATTCACATACTCCTGAGGTACTGGTCTGTGCACAGCTACTATTCTCTTTACTTTGTGCTCCATTCAAGGGGGCCCGCCATTTACCAGGAGCCATGTTGGGTGTGAACAATATCAAGAGAGATTCTTGCACCAAGCAGCACACATCAAGCTAATGCACTGACAAGTGTTGTTCCTAAAGATGCGTACTCTATCACAGTGCAGTGATCATTGTGCTTTTTCTTTTCTTTCTTTGGGGGAATCAGGTTTAAGAAAAATAGCTACACTTTTCATGATGAGGATGGGGAGGGGTTGACCTTTTACCAGCATTGCTTCCAAAGATCAGGTAAGAACTCTTTCAAGTCAAGAAGACCACCTTACCTCTATTTTTTCCCATATGGCTTCATAGTTGTCTTGGTGTTGAATATCTTGCATCAGTTTCTGAATTAAAGCAGATTTTGTAGCAGAATGGCTCTCATTTTTCTCAGAGGATGAAGCTCTCTCCGACTTCTCATCAGTGTATTTTTTCATACCAGAGAGAGGCATACCCAACTCCTCATCAGAAAGCATGTCACTCAGGGGCCCAGATTCAATGCTCTCCCCCAACGAAGAGGCTATGTCACTAGATGAGCTTGGAGACACTCTGCCTAGCCTCGTGTGCTTCTTCTTGACATGGTAAGTTGGATAGATCTCAGAATCCGAATTCATTTCAGACAGTTCCCAGTCATCGATATTTTGAACGGTTTCTCCTCTGGGTTTCTGAGGCAAAAGCTTTGTTAGGTTTTCCAATTTCAGAGCCAAAACTTCTGTCTGCTTGAGGTGTGAGGGCAGGGCCAGGTATTCGTCAGAGCCGTACCAGGCCTCCACGACCTGACCGTTCCTGGTGACATGGCTTGGGGAGGAGGAGTAACTTTTTTTGCTTTTGTGTTTTGAAAGAAGGGGCACTGGGGAAAGGATGCTGTCTGAGCCAGCAGAAGATTCACTACTTTGAGTAAGAGGTGGTGAACTCGATGTCTCTGACTGCACTGGCAACTTGGCATCCCAATTTCTCTGGCTACATGGCTCCAGAGAGAATGTGGAAATGGAATCTGTTTCTGGCCCCTCTGAGGCCTTGGAAGTACCTGGAGGAATTCCATTCGACACTGCTGAGCTCCTCATATTTTCGGTTTGCTTGCCTGAACCAGCTTCCCGTTTGGGTGCTCGGCACAGAGGCACCTCTGCTGGGACCTTGTGTGGCTTTTTAGGTCGAGGTTTCTCTTTATGGCAGTCACTAAGCCTTCCAAGGCTGGAGGAGATTTCCTTAATGTGACTTTTGACTGTGTTCTCAAGATTCCCATCCCCCACCTTGTGCAAACACTCATATGACTGGCTGGCAGCAGACGGGCTGTTGGGGTAGGAAGATTGTAACAGCAGACAAAGCTTGGACCTGTCAGGGGGTTCCATCAGAGAAGGGGTGCTTTTGCTCAGCTCAGGCTTGAGATGAGCCATCTGATTCTTTGCATCAGTGCCTTTCATAGTATCCTTAAAAGTTTCCTCTTTAAGGAAAAGCCCTCTTTTTGGCAATGTGGGCTGCGTGGGAGAGTCCTCGTTGTAATTAAAGCAATCTCTGATGGATCGCTTGGGAGTTGCATTTTCACAAGGCAGGGGCTGTTGGTCCTTTGCCCCAAGTTGGGAGGTGGAATTGGATTCTTGCTTCACAGCCTCAGAAGGGGGTTGATCAGAATTTGTCAGAGCTTCCCCTGAAGATGATATCCCAGGCATTAAGCCTGGTGGCTCCTCAACCGTAGAAGCACTGTTTTTCTCGCATCCACCTTTGTCATCTGCTGAGAGAGATACTTGAGACTTCTCCTCACTGACTGCTTCACTGCAGTTGGAAGGGACAGGGTCAGTAGCCACCGTGAGTAACCCAACGCTTCGGATGAGCTCGGGGAACTCCTTTTCCATCTCACCGTAGCTCCAAGAGTCAAAGGGTTTGGTTTTGACCTGGCTAGAGGTCATGTCACCTAGGCCACCGAGCAAATCTTCACTTGGACTGTAGTCAGACAGTTCAAAAGCAGTAATACCACAATCCAGGGACAAGTAATTTTGAGAGCATTTGATAGTTAACTGTCCTGAGTCATCCACTTCTGTTAGAGAATCAAGCCGGCCCTGAAACAGACAAGGGAAACAGTTTCAGTAAATGCAACATCAATTACACTCTACTGCTATTCAAATGAAAACTTAGCAGAGGTCACTGTAAAAGTAAAATGCAGCTGTCTCAATTGCTTCTGGTTTAACATACAGAAAGGCATATTAATCAATTATATTGCTTTATATAGTATCCTGTTCTTAAATATTGGGTATTCCTTTAATCTGGAAAATAGAGCCTTGATAGAAATGGTCAAGGCCAAAAATATCCATTATTGCCTTAACTTTCTATTTTAAAATAGCATATAGTTCATTGAATAAAGCATTTCCCTTGTGATGCCTTATGCAATGAAATTCTGGGAATGAAGTAATGTAAGAGTAAAATCTCCATGAACATTTGTTTTGCCTATTGCTATCATTCCAGCATCTACCGCAGTGGGTAGCTTATAGAAGATGCTTAATAAATACTTTTAAGTGTATAATTAATTACACTAAATCTGTCATGTTACCTATGTATTTCAGATATATTTGTCATATTCACAAATCACAGGAAGGTGAACTGTGATTTGTATACCTCACAGAAATAGTTCAAGACCAGCTTCTGTTTGTACCCACCCTTTGGAAGGTAGACACAGGTAAACCTAGGGAAAAGTAATGAATATTAAAACCTTAGCATCTCAGTCCCTGTCCTCTCTGCCTTGGCATCCATTTCTCATCCCCACTTCCATTTGTATGTTTTAGATACCAAGTGTGTCTCTCTGTTGTTATTAATAATTCAAGATAGGCCAGTTTGATTTGAAACCCCCTTATGCCAAAAAATAGCTTTACAAGTGTTCTTAATTTTTAATCTTTAATTATGTGATTAAAGCTTTTATCTCATCACTAATGCAGTTTCTAATATCACACAAGTGGGGAGATGTTTGATTGATGATTTGCTGAAGACAGGAGGGCCCTGGAATCCTGTTATATCTACCATGTTAAGAAAAGGCTGGTCTAATCTAGCCCCTTAGGAGGTAAAGGAAGGAAACTAAAACACGAAGGGCCATTCAATCCCCCAGACCTCTTTTCTCCTGGAGGAAGACCTGGGTGAGCAAAATGAAGTCAGAGGTCATGTGGCCACTGACCTAATGTCCTTTCAGCCAGGTTATCCCAAGATCTGGCCATTCTAGGACCTTACACTGTTGTTGCTGTTGTTGTTCATTTGTTTGTTTTATTTTTGGAAATTTTCTCTCCCTTCCCACCTTCACCTTGCATTTATCTACTACTCCACTCACTGGTATTCTACAACATTCAGATAAATACTAGTAAGCATCATTTAGCTTTTCTAAGCCTCAGCTTCCTGATCTATAAGTGGGGATGGTTGATTACTACTATTACTTTTTCATTTAATCCTCACAATAACTTTCTTCTGGGGCCTGTACCACTGTCCCTGTTTTATATAAGAGGAGACTAAGTCAAAAGAAGGTATATAACTAGAATACAGGCTTGCAACTAGTGACTGAACTAGGCCTTAAATGCTGGCTTTCTGACCCTAAGTCTACCCTCTGGCCTCTATATCATAATTTTCTTTGATTCTTTGGCTATTATTTTAAACAGATGTACCCCCCTCCTCCAGTTTGTTCTTCATATTGTCACTAGAGTAATCTTTACAAATTACAAATGTGATGCTTAAAGTCTTAATTAGCTTCCTGCTGCTGGGTTAAAAATCCAAATCCTTCCAAGGACAGTCATGTAGAGGACACTCTCAAGCAATTCTCCCCTCCCTGGCTGCACACAGCCACAATGTTCTCCTTTCAGTTTTTGAATATAATGTGTTTCTTCTCCCTCAGGGCCTTTGTACATGCTATTACCTCTGTCAAGAAAGTTTGCCACCTACAACACCCGTTAACTAGTTTATTCTTACTCACCCTTCAAACCTCAGATCAAGCTTCACTTCTTCAAAATTCCAAATTCCCACCAAAGTCAGCTTTTTTCTTACAAGCTCTCATAAAACTATGTTGTTTTTTCTTTTAAGCATTTACATCAACTATAAATACATACTTTTGTGATTATTTGATTAATTTGTTTCTCCCACTATTCTGTAAGCACCACAAGAGTATCAATCACATAAAAACTGGCTGACTCACGAGAACATTTGCAACATTTGGCATACTGATGTGCATACAGTAAGTATTCACAGATACAACTGTTGAATAAATGAATGGGTGGGTGAATGATATTTTGGAATGTATCTCTATGCCTTCATGTAATTTCTTCTTCTGATTAGGCAGATTTAACTGATTCAAGTGACCAAAAGCCCAAGTTTCAGAGCCAATTCTAGCTTCAGCACTAATTAGCTATGTGACCATCAGCCAGTAGTCTGATGTCACTAAACCTCATTTCCTTCATCTGTAAAAAGCAAATGATATCCCATGTCAAGGGCAGTTATAAATTTTAAAGGAGACATTATATGTGAAACATAAGTCTGGCACATAGATAGGTGCTCAATGAATGTTCACTCTTACTACTTATTATATTATTACTTTTACTAATCAAGTATATTGAGGGGGAAAGCTTCATCAAAATGAGAGGTATCCCTATGCTAAATTACATTGTACAAAATGAGAAACCAATATTAACTGCCAATCTCAACAAAAATATCTAAATGAAATTGTGTGGCTCTTATGTTTCATTCCTGGACCAAGCCCTTTAAATAATACAGTCAGAAGTCAAATCCACCAACTAATGAGCCATTGGAACCAAAGTCACACTTTATGCAGTTTTTAGCAGAGTAATATAGAAATTCTTATTTAAAAGCAGGGCTGTTCAGGAAACAACAGATGTAGGCAAGGATATGGAGAAAGAAGATCTCTTTTGCACTGCTGTAGAGAATGCAAACTGGTGCAGCCACTCTGAAAAACAGTAAGGAGGTTCTCAAAAAATTAAAAATAGAACCACCCTATGACCCAGCAATTGCACTACGAGGTATTTATCCAAGGGATACAACTGTGCTGTTTCGCAGGAACACATGCACCCCCATGTTTATACCAGCACTATCGACAATAGCCAAAGTTTGGAAAGAGACCAAATGTCCATCAATGGATGAATGGATAAAGAAGATGTGGTGCACGCGCACACGCGCGCGCGTGTGTGTGTGTGTGTGTGTATACACAAAATGGATTATTACTTGGCAATCAAAAAGAATGAAATCTTGCCATTTACTACTACATGGATGGAACTGGAGGGTTATGCTAAGCAAAATTAGTCAGTCAGAGAAAGATAAATATCATATGACTTCACTCATATGAGGAATATAAGATATAAAACAGATGAACATAAGGGAAGGGAAGCAAAAATAATATAAAAACAGGAATGGGGACAAAAAATAAGAGACTCAAATATAGAGAACAAGCAGATAGTTGCTGGAGGGGGAATGGGCTAAATGGGTAAGGGGCATTAAGGAATCTACTCCTGAAATCATTGTTGCACCATATGCTAACTAGCTTAGATATGGATTAAAAAATAAATTAATTAATAAAGTTAAAAAATAAATAAAAGAAGGGTTGTGTTTTTTAACTTTTTAATTCAGTGCTCAGAACTTAGTCTTCACAGAATTCGTATTATAAATGATAGTTAGGTTCCCAAGCTATCCCAGAAGTTTGTATTTAAATTACTAACTAGTTGAAATTTGCATTATTTTCTATCATTTTTGTCAAAAAAGTACGCACTGCAGCTCCTTCAGTCAGGTAAAAGAGGTTTTAAGTAAAAGTGTTTCTATGATGGATAGAGAAAAGAAACTTGAGGGTTTAGGTAAAAATTAGACCCCTACAAGCGTCAGGCACATGTTTCTGGCCATGTAGAATACTGTAACCCTGGGAAAGTATTTGGTCTCCATTTTGAGATACTGTCTTAAGTATCTTAAGATCAGGGAGACTGTAATGCTCGAAAATAACTGGTACTCAAGAAGTGATATTATATGAGTTTATGGCATGGGACTACATCTCAGATAACTGGGTATGGCTACCTTTTCCTAAGTTTTCCCCTAAGATCCCCTTCCTAGCCATTCCTTTGTTTGGAAAAGAAAATACCATACTCAAAGACACTTAATGCTTCAAAGGGAACTCTCTCTCAGCCTGTTCCCAACCAGGCCAACTATTTCTGTGCATGGCTGACTGTCATTCAGGGGCAACTATTTTTAATAATACTGCACTTTTAATGTGATAAAAGACCTCCCTGAACAACAAAACAAAAAAACAGCGTACAGTGTATCCATTTCATATCCTAAAGACCAAATGATAAGCATCTACCCATGTATTTTTTTTTAACACAGTTTGTTATTAAGAGCATTCTTCAAAAGTACATTTTCTAGATTTCACCATGCAAAGGGAATTTGTTTTTAAAAAAAAGTTCTCTGAAGTATCTCAGAGCAGATGAATAATGAGTTTCATTTCTTAAAATATTGCTTAGTAATACTAATATTTTTAGCCCTGCTAAAATAGTTCTGGACCAGTTGTCCCAGACAGTTTTCTAATGTGTATAATTAATAGTCTCAGGTAGATAGGGAGGTGGGGAAGAGTGCATGTTATTTTTACTGTCTTTTTTATACTTCAGAGATATTTAATTGTGTAGGTGCTGTTAGCTGTGTCACGGCTGCCTACCAATGTCTAAGCTTGAATATACCTCCACTTCATATTCTATGAAGCAGTTTCTCAGATGAAGCTTATGTTTTATGGAGATGATAATTTATTCACTTTATTGCTGGCTTCAATCTTGTCTCAGACATCAAGTAAACCCTTCCCTTGCCCCCAGTTTATAGCAAAAAATTTTGCTTTGCTCCTCACCCATAATTAACTGAAGCTCTTCCAAATGTCTTCTTAGAATTTTTTTAACACTACATTTTGCTACTGAAAAATATGAGATTTAATACTCATAATTTAGAGATTTGAATATCTCCCTATTAAAAAGCCGCCAAAGTTATATCAGTGTCCACTGTCACTTCGGGGTCAGTTTTGTACCCTTATTTAGAGTTCTTACTGAGAAGAGGGTTTGAAATAGAATTTTAGCTTTTAATCAGGGGTACAGTAAAAAAAAATTTAAATGCCCTTCCCTCCTCTTCCTCCTCTAATCTTACTACATGGTGTTTGTTATGCCTCAACTACCAACATAGAAATTCACAGACCTCTAGCCAGAATGCCACACCACCCCCTGAATCTTCAGACCACATGAACTAGATTCTGATTCAGATTCCTTTCAGCCCTACCATGTTGGGATTCTATGATTATTAATGTGTTCCGGAGAGCAGCAATAGACCAAGAGGGAGACGTAATGATAAGGAAATAGAAATGTAAGCAAAGTTTACTTTCTGATGGGCAAGGGGAAAATACTCATTAATAATTCAAAGACTCTCTATTTTCTACAGGCTAAAATTAGGAGTCAAATGATTAATTTCCAAGATTGATCCTATTCCACCAACCTAAAATGGCATCTCTGTCTTCTACCCCTAAAGCAGTGATTATCTTCACTATTTAATTCAATTTAACCCATCAGATTTTTATATTCAGTGATACTAACAAGGTGCTCTGGCTGATACAGATGATTATAATCCAGTACCAACACTCATACAGTTCAGATCTAGCATGTACTTTGTTATTGTATAAATTGACCTGTGACAAGTGCTCACAGAAGAACACACAAAAGGCTATCTTGTGTGTGCTTTGGAAGGATAAAGTATTCCCAAAGAAAGGGTATCATTTAGGTAAAGTGCTTACCACACCGTCTGGCTTATAGTAAATTCTTAATTACTGTTTGCTTTTGTGTTGATATTATTAATAGTTACCACTACCTGTTGATTTTCCCTCAACCTCAGTCATGTTATCTGTAAGATGGATACAAGAATATTATCTGTAAAATAAGAATACCGGCACCATCCCTGCCTACCCACCAGACCTGTTTGAAGATCTAACAAAATTACGAACATGATTCCTAACATGTCTCATTCATCTTTGACTGTCTACTGACTTATATAGTAGGAAATCAATACGTATTTAGGGGAGGTAGAAAGGAAAGCTGGAAGGAAGGGAGGGGCAGAGGAGAGAGGGAGTAAAGAATCACTCTTATGATAACTGAGATTAAGAGGTAGTTTTCTTTGTTTTATTTGTTCCTAGATTTATGTCCTTAGGTAGTCCTTAACCTCTCTTAGATTCAGTTTTCCCCATCTATAAAATAGAACTGTTTTTAATATCCCTTACCTTCCTTACTAAATGAAACAATAAATATAAAGTGTTTATCAAAGGATCTGAAATATAAAAAATTCCAGTATAACACATTTTTTACACAATGTTGAGCTTTGCCTTGTTTTCTATTTGTTTAGTTGATTGGTTTTGTTTTAATACATTTGCTAATTTGTTTTCAAGATATGGTCTGCTTCATATTTAAATTAACATTAACATTTTGTTTTGGCAAACACAGAAAAGAGAGAACTTGCCACTTTCTCAGCTTCCCAACTTATCCTCTAATATGGCTCAGAAACTCAAGTGAGCCATATTGAAAAATGAAATTCACTTTCACTGGAGGGACATCTACTATGCCAGGTTATCAGCCTGTTTTATGCCATTTCCCTCTTCATTCTACAAGTTTTCCACAGCTGAATTTATTCTGATAAAGCATAGAATTTTATCCTAATTCTCTTCCTGTTTTTCACAATTCCAGTGTGCTTGCTGGCAGAAACAAATAAAACTAAGCAGTCATTGAAATGTTCTAATGGAATCACACTAGAAGCACAAACAAATAGGATCAGGTATCTATTGCTTTAGGAAGATGGTAATGGAAACAGTGCTTCAGTTCATAGAAAAATATCAACAAAGCAGATGGCTGAGAAGGCACTGTTCCTTTATCCCTCACACAACATATTCTTGCATATTTATGACAGAACTAAAGAATTCCAAATGTGGAAACATGCTGAATTGTTTCCAATCAAATATGTAAATAATTGTTGAGCTCACATTGTGAGAACTATAATGGATACTACTTAATATAAACTCGAAAGATAGAATTGTGGCCAGTGACAATTCGTTAGCCTCAATGGTTTTTCATCATTACCTGGGCGACCACTTCATGAATGACACAAACGCCTGATGAAAGTATTCCACAAAACAACAGCGATGATAACAGTAAGCCCCAGAACACTGCTATATCCCCACTCTACAACAAAGAGTTGGTGATTAGTAAATATTTATTTAGTGAATAAATATATAAGAAGAACTGGTTTGATCCAATAATTTCTAATACCCCCTCTAGTAGTAGAAACTGGGCAGATCTGATGTCTGATTAATACTGGATGTTAGCACCAGCAAAACACATAGGGAGGGAAAACAACAACAAAAATATAGAGATTGAAGATGGCAGGTAGATTTCTAGAGAGCTCTTCAGAATTTAGATAAATCTTTCCCAACTCTCATTTCTACCTCATTACATATACTTCATGAATACCATATTTAGGGCAAAGTTGGACAGTTTGGGATTCTTCATAGCCTCCCAGGAACACAAGAGTCCCAATCAAGGATGCTCTAGGGAATTCCACCAGGGACAGATGGCACCTGAGTACTAACATACACACCCACGTATCACCATATGATTAAAAAAGGACTCTAACAAAGTTGGAATCACCTCCCTCACTGCCTTGATAAGAGAAAAAGCTGAATGAAAACAAAGAACATGACTTAAAGCTAGAAGTGAGCTTAGTAGATTTTGATTCTCATAAACCTGCAGGGAATTTGCTACAGCAAGAGCATCGTTATGAAAACAATAATCAACAAGTATAAATCATTTATGAGAATAGGCACAGACTTATTTTGTGTTGTTGATAATGTTGAAGCCACTGAAACATTAATACTGAATTATGCAATACTCATCATAAGACCTTTTAATCTTATTTATGTGTCTTGTAAACTTCTATAAATTGTATTTTCCACAAAACCAAATGTAGAGCACTAAACTGGATGTCAAGAGCAAAGGAACTATCTACATGTACAGGCACACATTCTATGATTCTATATACCATATCTATCCACCCATCTCTACCTACACACACACACACACACACACACACACACACACACATATGCACACATGCATGCACAGCCCCTGCTTAGTTAGCACAATGCTTTGCTCCTATAAGTATGTCAATTTTATTTGGGATTAGGAGAGTTCACTTGATTAAAATTCACAGCCTTCATTCCTTTTTTTAAATTTTTTAATAGTTTATTGTCAAGTTGGTTTCCATATAACATCCAGTGCTCATCCCAACAAGTGCCCTCCTCCATGCCCATCAGCCCCCATTCCCTCCCCCTCACTCCATCTGCCCTCAGTTTGTTCTTGGCATTCTCTCATGGTTTGCCTCCCTCCCTCTCCCCCACTATTTTCCCCCTTCTTCTCACCCATGGTCACAGCCTTCATTCTTAAACCATGCATCCAAAGTGACAGCAATAAGCTCTTTAAACTACTCTTCATATGAGTACAAAAAATCCAAACATATTGGTTGTATAAAATTCTGAAACCCATTTGACTTGTTACATCCAGAATGATTGTTTTAAAGCATTAATTTAATCATATCAATTCCCTAAACAAACTCTTCTGTTGTCCCTAAAGTCCAATTCTTTTAATATAAGGGGTTTTAATATAACTTTTCATGTTCATAATCTGACCTCTGCTTACCTAATAGGTAATCCTGGTCCCTTGAACTTTTTGCTCCAGTCCTGTCTATAGCTCTCTGAGCCAATCATCCTCTCTCCATTCCTTCTGTCTAGAACATTTTCTACCTCTGTTAGCCAGTCTAATCCTGCTTCTCCTTTAGGTCCCAGGTTGAACTCACTTCAGGAAACGCTTTCCTGTCTGAATTAGGTATCCCTTCTCTGTCCTCCAGTGCCAACATGTAGACTTAATCATAATCTGTGCTTAATGTCTGTTCTTTTGTCTCTATCCTGTACTAGACCACTTGAAGGAAAAGACCACATTTTGATCACTATTCTATACTCAGCACCTAGTGCTTAGCGCATGTTAAGTGCTAAGTAAATATTGATCAAATAACTGAATGGGGGCAAGAAGCCAGCTAAGCACCAACAACTGTGGGTGGTATCTGGGCAAACCATCAGGTGAATTAACTCTGCTCTAAAGCTTTATTCACATTAAAAGGGGCCTAGCCACCGGTCACTATACCTAGATTCAAAGCTCAGCTCAAGCCCTGATTATTTACTTACAAAAAGCTCCTACCCCACATCTCTGAACCTAAAACGTTTTTAGTGGTCACACGTGGTGATGCGTGACTTGGCTTCAGACACCCACCTCATTAGTCTCTTCGGAGAAGGCCTGCAGAATGTCCGTCTGCCGGGTGTAGTTGCCATTGGCGTCCTGCAGACCCTGAAGGATGCGCTCCCTCAGGACCAGCACCGAGACTCGGAGCTGATGCCAGAGGAGCTGCACAGCGTGGATGTCCACAATCACATTGACCGAGTAGGACAGCAACTTCAGGGAGAACTCTGTTTCAAGGAGGGCATGGATTTGCTCAACATGATCAGAAATGTCTTCACAAATGTCCTGTAAAGAAAAACAAAATGCATGAAGACTGTTTTGCCTTAACCTAGGTACAGTGGCGGGGAGGTTAGGGGGGAGCAGAGCGGGAGTGATAAAAAAAAAAAAGTCACTCCTTCACTTGACACTGATTGTGAGAGCCAACAGGTCCAGCAAACTGCAGGTTGGATAACTTGCCTTTATTGTTTTTTAATTTTTGAAAAATTTTTAATATAATTTATTGTCAAGTTAGCTAACATACAGTGTACACATTGTGCCCTTGGCTTCGGGAGTAGATTCTCGTGATTCATTTTACGTACAAAACCCAGTGCTCATCCCAACCAGTGCCCTCCTCAATGCCCATCACCACTTTTCCCCTCTCTCCGACCTTCCCCCATCAAGCCTCAGTTTGTTCTCTGTATTTAAGAGTCTCTTATAGTTTGCTTCCCCCCCTGTTCGAAACTATTTTTTCCCCTTTCCTTTCCCCATGGTCTTCGGCTAAGTTTCTCAAATTCCACATATGAGTGAAAACATATGATATCTGTCTTTCTCTAAATGACTTATTTCACTTAGTGTAAATTATCTATTCATCAGTTGATGGACGTTTATGTTTTTAAATGTTTATTTATTTTTGAGAGAGAGAGAGACAGTGTGAGGAGGGGAGGGACAGAGAGAAAGTGAGACACAGAATCCGAAGCAGGCTCCAGGCTCTGAGCTGTCAGCACAAAACCCAATGCAAGGCTTGAACCCACGAACCGAACTGTGAGATCATGACCTGAGCTGAAGTCGGACACTTAACCAACTGAGACACCCAGGCACCCCTGTTGATGATCATTTAACTTGCCTTTATTTTATATCAGATACATAGTTGCAGGCCATATTCTTAGCCAGCTGGATCTTTAGTGGATGGAGGTAAGTTGATCTTTTTCTAAACCACAAAAATGATACTATTCTTTCAGATTCAATTCTTTAAGATTGATTGAAAGTTCAGCTAAGGTAAGAGGTCATTTCACAAATCCACTCTCTATTCTCTTTAGTTACTGTTAGTTTGTGATCCTGGCGAGGGACCCAACAGCTGTTCTCTTTGCTAGTGGCGAGCTCCTCTGAGCACACAATATTTCAGGATAGAGACGTCATCCAGACAGGTAGCAGAGAGAAAGCTAGGCTAGAATGTGCATTTCATAGGAACTCTCAACCATTCTCAAGGAGCCATGGGGTCTTTGATGTAAGAGACAATTGTTACATTCCCACAAGAATATATTTTCATCCTTAAATTCATAATGAATATCTCAATTTCAACCCACACTTTGTAATCAGAATCACTCTTTTTTAAAACCTTTTTATTTGGTTATACTTGACACACAATCTTACATTAATTTCAGGTGTACAACACAGTGATTCAAATCCTCTAAACATTATACTATGCTCCCCGCAAGTGTAGCTACCATCTGTCACCATACAACACTATTACAATATCATTGACTGTATTCCCTATGCTGTGCATTTTATCCCTGTGATACTTATTCATTCTATAACTGGAAGCCTGTATCTCCCAATCCCATTCCCCCATTTTGCCCACCCCCCATCCTCCCCTTCCCTCTGGAAACCATCAATTTGTTCTCTATATTTATAGTTCTGACAGAATTATTCTTAAGAAAGAAAGTCAGAAAAACTCCAAGGACAAAGAAAGACAAAATACAGTTGTGTTTTTAAGACCTGGACATTTTAAATAAACCACATTACTAATCAAAGTTTCAATCTCCTCCACACATACTATTAGGTAGGCAGATTCGGTGTCTGATATGTCACTTGTCCTTACAATTTCCCAAATTTCCATTGTGCTGTCAGAGGTTAGCAGCACAAAATGGGTAGCATCGATGGTAATATTTACTTGAGCAATTTGAGTCCATTAAGCATCAAAAGGATGTACATGTCAGCTAAAGTACTCAGTGACTCATGTTTAGTTATGCATCAGTGATTTTTTTAATGGGGCTTTTATTTATGCTTTTTTTATTAAGGCTAAAATGTAGAGTAACATCTGAAGTCTGAGCCCCAACACGAGTATTCAAACAGTCAGTCTCTCTATGCTCTAAACATAAACTTTCAGTTTCATATAATTCAATTCCTTAAAAAAAAAAAAACTAAAATGGCATCTGTATTTAATATGTAATAGTAGGCAAAAAAATCTATTGAAGAATGACAGAAAGTTATGCTGAATTTTTAATAAAAATTATTGTATAATTCCAATAAATGCTCCAATTTATTTCTTGAAACTCAAGAACTAATTGGTGATAGTTATGTAAACTGGTGGTATAATTTGAAGTAGATTAAAAGTTAAACAGACTTTGGAATCCTAATTAGGTAAAGTTCTTACTAATTTGGCCCATGAGCACATGCAATCCAAAAAAAGACGTGGGGCAAAAATCACATTACCTTAACAACCAGTACATGGGAACCACTCAAAGCCAGATTAGCCAGTATCTGCTGGCCTTCAGCACATAAGGGCAGGCCTCTGACCGCTATCATTAAATAGTCAATAATGCCTGGGGTCTCAACAGATACCTCCTTGGAGCATCTACTCCATTTATCCCCCATACCTCTTATTCTTGATACCTCCACCACCACCCCAAAGCAAATGTCCTGTATCATTTGCCCTCTTAGCATGCTCATTTCCATGTAGTACTGTGTTACTACAGTACAGAGAGGACTCTCTTCCTCTCACTGCTGACCTCTTACAAACACCCTGTACTTTCCTGGCGAATACTCCCATTCCATTACATAAAAAATTCTCCATAACTTTTTCACATGTATCTCCTGCTCTTACCCAAACTGACTCTGTCCTAGGTTCCTGCTTCCCCCACTGCCTTCCCAGTAGAAGCTATGCATTCTCCCGGCCCTCACCTGAGAGACAGGGAGGGAAGGGTTAATGGGGGAAGGGCAAGCCTCACTGCTTCTTTACCACTTTCTGATCATTACTCTTTTCCCTCATACTAACACCCTTCATTTTCACTAGGTGTCTACTGTCTGCTAAGCCTTCCCATCTTCCTTCTTCATTGCTGTCACCTATATTCTTCTCTTTTGCTCCTCCACACTGAAGAATGCATGTGGTTCACTTTTCCTCTCCATATTGAGCAGACCATTACCTGAGGTAATATTCACACTGATGAACCAACCAAAACCTCAAATTTCCTTTACTCCACAAATCTTAAGACCTTCATGCCTATTCCACTGGAACAACTCTGCTATATCTCTACTCTGGACCTTATCACCACTCTACCAGTAGAATACTATCAGAAAGTCCCCTATGCTCCCAAATTCTCTTTGTCTGACTTTTTCACTCCCATTCTCCCACTACAGGTGTTCTCCAACCTTTTCTAGGCAACCAGACCCCTCCACCCCTTTTTGTCATAAACCATCTTCTCTTAGCACAGCCTCTACAATGATTACTTCAACTACTCCCTTGGCAGTGTTCTCCACTTCCTCACATTCTTGATGTCCTTACTTGGATTTGTTAATATCAGTCTCCTGGGACCTACTATGATCCTGCAGATGCAGAATACATTATATACCCAGGAGAGGAAAGGGCTTAGGTAACCATTATGCCACCACCTGCCCAGAATAGCCAGATAGTCATTTCTCAACCACCCCTCTCCCATCTTCCCATACAATGTGTTATATACAGTCTTAGACCATCAAAATGACATGTCATCACTCCTCTTACACATCATTTGGTTCCTTCATGATGAATGTAGGGATTTAGTCAGACCCAAGCCATGGTCAAGACTTCCAGGCAACTATCCAGGGGAAAGAATGTATAAGGGGCACTAAAGCATCAATGGTGACAGTTAACTAAGGTCTTCACACCTTCCTCATTACATATCTGTGAAAAAGAAATTACCCCTGTTCCTACAGAAGCAGATAGGCCCTGAGATAAAGAAACACTCTCCCCACAAGACCTGGCTTCTCTCTATTGAGTATTTTGGCAGTGTGCACATACAGTGTCTGCTGAAATTCTGAAACTAAATAATGCATGGCATGGTGCAACTTTCTGGGGCATATTCATTTATTTAATCATTTGTATCCCCCCTACTCTGCTACCAGGTGTCTGGTTTGACAAGATTACATGCACACACAAACTGTAGAACAAAAATTCCAGATATATATGTAGGTTGTGTGTGCATGTGTGTGTGCGTGTGCGTGCGTGCGTGTGTGTGTGTGTGTGTGTGTGTGTGAAAGTGTGTACACCCTCCTCCAAACATAAAACTATACTTGGAATATTCGATGAGAGGTTTGTTTAGAGAAATAACTGAGTGATTCTCAATCGTACATACTTTTTAATAATATAAAATCTGCTTTTCTCTGTCCTTCTACATAAATGCCAACAAAACATTTAAAGAATAATAAGCTTAAAGCTTCTGAGCCTTAGAACCTTAACTGTTGCCAGTTTGTTGTACATTTATATGAAAGAAGCTGAATGTTATTGATACTCTGTTTATTTTAATGCAGTCAGCTAACTAGGTATTAGAAACTTCTAGGGGTACTTCAGGGGACTCAATCAGTTAAGCGTCCAACTTCGGTTCAGGTCATGATCTCATGGCTTGTGAGCTCGAGCCCCACATTGGGCTCTGTGCTGACAGCTCAGAACCTGTAGTCTGCCTCAGATTCTGTGTCCCTCTCTCGCTCTGCTTCTCCCCTGCTCATTCCCTGTATCTCCCTCTCTCAAGAATAAATAAAACATTAAAAAATACTTTATTAGAAACTTCTGAAAAGGATTTGCTAAATGACTTCCTTCCAGCAGAGACTGTTTGGAATTAAAAGGCTCTGAGAGATATGACCTGTTGGAGGCCCTGTGGGCACTAGATTAGCAAGGTGACGTGGAAGAATGTGAGGTGGTGGGGGGAGTGGAGGGTCAGACCAGAGTCAGCCAGATGCATAGAAGGAATCACTAGTGTTCAGCCTTGACCAGACATGTGACTCAAGTAGATAGCAACTGGAAACTGGATTAAACTCACATGGCCAAACTGCTCAGCATACAACAAACTTGAGCACTGCGGTGCTACTTGCTAGAAGAAAAGTTAGTAATTCTAAGATTCACAGATTTTTAGGAATACAAAAAGAAATAATCCCTGAGTTCATGACTGGACACACACACACACATACACACGTCTTAAAGATGTATAAGCAAAAATATTCCTCTTCTCTCCATCTGCTTACTGAGAGCATTAACACTAACATTATACAATTAGAGATATCGAATTTAACATGGCAATGACTGATTAAGCTGATGCAGTGACTAAAATTCATAACAAATGTTAAATGTTTGATTTCAGGGTCTTTCCTATTTCTACAGAGGGTGTTAATACGCAGAAACTTGAGTGTCTATAAAGGAGATAAGATCAAGAAGGGGATGAGGACATTGAAGATTGTACGAATGACAGCCATGGAACCCTTTCCAGGTTCAAAGGGAGATGATTATGTCCAGCAGTCCATCTTCTATAAAGCAAGTTATTCCTGGAAATTCACCTTTCATAGTATTACCCTGAAATTATACCACTTCTCTAATTCACAGCATTCCTATCAATTGCAGCCCTTCTCTCCATTGTTGTCTCTACCAGATCTTTCTTCTCTGACTTTAAGACTCCTCCCCTGATTCCCAAATATGCCTCACTTGGGACAGGTGACCATGGACAGACCCACCAGTCCAGACTTCTCTCACTCTTAAAACCCCAAATTCAGTCTATTGCCCTTAAAGGCAGCTTTCATCCCTTGTATCTCTGTTTGTAGCTCACAAACATAGAGCTAGAGGACTATGGGACTCTGTGGAGGTAGGAGAAAGGCAGATCCATAGAGAGGCAGCCAAGGACACCAAGAATCATAATGTAGCTTCATTTACAGAATATATATTTTGGTGGATGAATGTTCTCCTGTACTAGTTGGCTGGTTCCCCAGCATCTCTTCATATAATTAGTGGCTATCAGTAAGTTGGGTACTCAAGCATTTTGACAACAAGGATCTTAATTCAACATCCTGACAATAAACAAAAAACTTAACTTTAGTAGATAGAATTGTTTAGTTTCATTTTTAATATCATCAGTTTGTATCAATTGCTTTAGCTACATAAAATCTCCCATGACTCTACATGAATACATCATTCTCTTATATCTTCTCTGAGAAAAGATATTCTCCATCAAGCCCATTTAGATGACTCAATCAACAGATGTCTCAAAGAATAACAAACTTTTAAGTTGAGGGTAGTTTTTAAATGCTCTTGTTCAAGCAATAACATTTTTTATAGATCCTCAAATTGTCTCTGACACAACCCACAATTATTAAGGATAGAAGGATAATGTCTTTAGAAATTAGTCACTTCTGTTTTTCCAGTGAATGTGCTGGGGATATAAGCTGAATAATGCTAGGGCCTGCCCCCCTACCCCAGAGTCCCCTGCCTTGTGGGAAGGGGCATGGAACCAGAAATCATAGCTGGGAAGATAAGTATTCACAGAGGGTACACAAATGAGGAGGAGATGACTGTGTCCAAGGAGGCAAAGAGGAAAGGAGCAAGAAAGCTTTTCTAAGGAAGTAAAAGTTTGGGTCTTCAGGGAGACAGCAGGAAGGTGAGGCCAAGAAGGGCATTCCAGGGAGTTGCAGGTGTCCATGTGCTCGCCCTAAAAATGGACCCAGGGTTTGGTACTGATTTTTCTTAGTCATGGCATATTATACACAACTCATAAAAGAACAAAAATTTATTTCATCAAAATTTAAAACTGCTTCTCTGTGAAAGATATTTTCAAGGAAAAGATAAGTTACTGGGAAAATATTTGCAAATCATCTATCCAATAAAAGATTTATATCCAGAATACCTGAGCTCCCTCTGATCTATGGGAGATATGTTTCAAGACCCCCAGGGGATGCCTGAAACAACAGATCATACTGAAATCTATATATACTATGTTTTTTTCCTATACATACATAACCATGATAGAGTTTAACTTGTAAATTAGGCACAGTAAGAAATTAATAATAATAATAATAATAATAATAATAATAATAAAATAGGACAATTATAACAATATACTGTAATAAAAGTTATATGAATATGGCCTCTTTCTCTCTCCCTCTCTCTCAAAACATCTTAGTGTACAGTTCTCACCCTTCTTCCTATGATGGGAGGTGATAAAACACCTATGTGATGAAATGAAGTGAGGTGAATGACACAGGCAATGTGATGTAGTGTCAGGCTACTCTTGACCTGTTGACGATACATCAGAAGAAGGGTCATCTGCTTCCAGACCATTGCTGTCCACAGATAAGGGGTATATAAAGAATTATCAAAACTCAACAGTAAGAAAAAAAAACAATATAATTATACCATGGGCAAAAGACTTGAACAAACATTTTACCTAAGTGGGTATAATGATGCTAAAATGGCATGTGGAAAAAAAAAAAAACAAACAACCTTTCATTCTCATTTAGCCATTGGAGAAATGTAAATTAAAACCACAATGAGATACTTGTATACACCTATTAAAATGGCTAGAATAAAAAATACCAAGTGCTCAGAAGTTCCAGAGCAACTGGAGCTCTCCTACACTGCTAGTGGAATGCAAAATGGTACAGTTACTCTGGAAAACTGTTTAGCAGTTTCCAATGAAGTTAGACATACACTTACCATATGACCCAGAAATCCCACTCCTGATTGTTTACCTTAGAGAGATAAAAACTTAGACACATACACAAAGGAAAAGAAGCTACTCACAATCACCAAAACCTAAATGTCCTTCAGTGGTAAATAGATAAACAAACTGTGGCACATCTATAAAATACACTATAAGTAGGGGGAAAACTATTGATACATGTAACAATTTGTATAAATCTCAAAGGCATTATGCTAAGTGAAAGAAGCAGGTCTCAAAAGATTATGTGCTATATAATTCCATTTATATGACATTCTCTGAAGACAATTATAGTGATGAAAAACAGATCAGTGGTTTCCTGGCACTGGGGTTGGGGAGAGCATGACTATAAACTGATAGCATAAGGGAGTTTTGAGGTGATAGAATTGTTCTGTATCCTGACTGTGAAGATGGTTATATAAATCTCCACGTGGATTAACATTTATAGAACTGTACACCAAAAGTGAAAGTCAATGTTGCTGTATGATAATTTTTAAAATAATAAAAGAAAAGAAAACCAGTTTATAATCTCTTAGTAAAACACATAGAAAAATTAATTTCGGGTCACACATTCCCTTCAGATTCTTGGAAATTACAAAGAACACACTCATTATATGGTACTATTATCTACATCTCTGATTCCACAACTTCCACATTATTTCCTAGCAAGTATAAATGAAAATGAGGGGCGCCTGGGTGGCTTAGTCGGTTAAGCGTCCGACTTTCGCTTAGGTCATGATCTCGCGGTTCATGGGTTTGAGCCCCGCGTCGGGCTCTGTGCTGACTGCCAGCTCAGAGCCTAGAGCCTGTTTCAGTCTGTGACTCCCTCTCTCTCTGACCCTCCCCTGCTCATGCTGTCTCTCTCTCTCTCTCCTAGAAATAAATAAAAACCTTAAAAAAATTTTTTAAATGAAAATGAGACTAATCTAGAGCCCACCTCAAAGTGAACTAAACCAAATGGCAGTGGTTAACAATGTGTCTTCAAAGATGCATGGGACTTTTTCATTAGACATTACTGTGTTAATGTGGGAAAGTGATGTTCTCCATTTTGTTTAATCCACACAAGCACAGTAGCCTCTGTGGCATTCAGTTACTCACAGCATATAATGCACTGAATGCATTATGTTGCCAACTGCCCACTTCACTCAACCTTCTTGACACCTTGTGGTCTCAAAATTGCAGCTGTCTTTGAAATAGGAATCTTCTGTGGTTACTGAAGCAGCTCATGCAAACACTGACCTGGGACTGTTTCCAAATAAACTCCAGCTGCTTGGGTGTTTATTTTATTTTATTTTCTAATTAATTAATTTATTTTGAGAGAGACAGCATGAGCAGGGGAGGGACAGAGAGAGATGGAGAAAGAGAGTCTCAGACAGGTTCTGCACTGCCAGTGGGGCCTGAACCCACACACTGTTAGATCATGACCTGAGCTGAAATCAAGAGTTGGGCACTTAACCAACTGAGGTACCTAGGTGCCCCTGGGTGTTTTTCTTTTAACTTAGTTGTGTGTTTATGTGTGTTTCTATTGATTTTTTTTTAGTAGGACTGTTGTATATTTTTCAGTTGTATCTTATCTTTTCTAGACAGATAGAGCACTGGTATGTATTTAACCAGTGTGTTCAGTTCTCAGGAGCATAGGAGAGAGAGGAGGACACCCTTCCTGGGAGTGCTCTAATTGCTTCAGCTTCTGCTACTTGTCCCTGGGAGGGGATCTGTCTGCTATCTCATCATAAGGCCACCATGCCCATTCTCAAGACATCTTGAAGGTTTTCTTGTGAAATTACAAGTATCCACGGATCCACATTCTTCCAAAGGGCTCCAAACTGTCCGTCTCTAGGCTCTGTGCATGTTTTTGGAGGGAAATCCACCTTTCCTACAACTTCCTCACCCAGGTACCAAAGGAACACTAGGCACCTCACTCTCATGAAGTCCCATAAATACAGTGCTACCCACTTCTTTCTGCTTCTTGCTTTTCCCCACATGCAATCCCCAAATGAGAAAACACGGCAAATTCCCCTAATACCTACAACCTGCCTCTCCATAGGAACAAACAGTAATTGGCAGGGACGTCTCCATTCATCTACAACCCCAAATAATGCTTCTCTCTTTTTTTTTCTCCTAAAAGTAATTTCACTGTTTCTCTTAAAACATTCTTGACTTATATTTGTGTAACTGTGGGGCATATTCAATGGCTTTTTAAGAAACTGTGAATTAAAGCATGCTTTTTAAAGGACAGTCCAGTCTCATTTCCACTTCCAGCATTTTCCTATAAGAGTTTCAAAATTCTTGAACCCTCATCTTAGCCAGCACAGACCATTACATTTAGAAAAATGTAAATTACATTTTTAAATTACATTTGCAAAATGTTTTCCTGATCTAAAGTCAGTAAGACTAGAATTAAATATCAAGAGGTGGGGCCCCTGGGTGGCTCAGTCGGTTAAGCATCCAACTTTGGCTCAGGTCATAATCTCACAGCTTGTGGGTTTGAGCCCTGTGTTGGGCTCTGTGCTGATAGCTCAGAATCTGGAGCCTGCTTCAAATTCTGTGTGTGTCTCTCTCTCTGACCCTCCCCCACTCGTGTGCTCTGTTTCTCTCAAAAAGAAATAAACATTATTTTTTTTTTAAATATCAAGAAGTATTTTCTATACATGTTTTAGTCTTACTGCAAAATGCCATGTCATCATGACTGCTCATCTTGTTTACTAGCAATTATAGATATGCCCACTATATGTGTGTGTGTTCACTCACCATAAAAAATGGAGAGGAGATTCATATCTAATACATGGAACTTTTATTTTAAGGTACAGATCAAAGGAACACTGCAGGTACTTGGTTAAAAAAAAAGAAAAGAAAACTTCATACGTGCCTATTCCTGTGAAAGTGAGCTATTGGAACTAAACCTTCCAATTTTATATTAAAAACTTCCTATTGCAGAGTATTATTGTCATCTTCAGTTGACTTTCAAAGCTGTGCTTTCTCCAAAAAACAGACAGATGTTTCTATGACAAAGTATTTTATTTCCCCCAAATTAGACGGCTCCCTCTTTTTTTTCCTTGCCTCAAGCAAATATACCTTTTTAATGTTTATTTATTTTTGAGAGAGAGAGGGAGAGCATGAGCAGGGGCTAGGGCAGGGGTTGGAGGTGGGGGGAAGACAGAGGATCCAAAGCAGGCTCTGTGCTTACAGCAGAGAGCTGGATGCAGGGCTCAAACCTAGGAGCCATGAGATTATGATCTGAGCCAAAATCTAATGCTTAACCAACTGAGCCACCCAGGCACCCCACAAATATACTTTTTTAATGGTCCTGGTTTCCTCCTTGTCATATTGAGAATGGATGTGATGGGGGATGGAGGGAAGATCCTGAGGCTTTATGGTCATCACAATACATACTTCCCTCCAGAGTTTGAAGAACCTATAGCTACAAACAGTTGTTATCCTTTAAATTGCTACAATTTGGAAAGTATGAGGACTGAAAGGAGATTATTTATGTGCCAATAATTTTGCTATTATTAGCTATAACTCATCCATTTCCCTGACCAGACTGTGCCTTTCTGGGTGCGGGAAACACATCTTAGTGGTCTCTGTGTCAATCATGCCACACGGCTAGCATACTGCCACACATTTGGATGGTGTTCAGGGGATGTTTGTAGAATTCAATTGAATAGAATACTGTGTTTCTATTATGGCAAATCAATCCCCATAAGTGAGGACTAGTTTAGTTCCCTCTCTTAAGCGAATCCACACAGATTCGCACTCAATTGGCAAAGGTAATAAGCAGCTGACATTGGATGTCCGCTGTCTTGATCAATAAAGGGGCTGGAAAAACATGTAGGTTTCGGAGAGTAAAGGTGATAGAAAGAGGAGGAGGAAGATGGTGAATACAGACTTGGAAGCCATTACACTTCTACTTTCATATTCTGAAAATCTCCTCTGCCTTCAACTGGGAAAGAACCAGCTTGAAGTTCTATCTAGCCATACTTGGCCACATCCAAATCTAGATGGTTTTTCTTTTCATGATTTAAAATTTGTTGTTGTTGTTAGGATTGTTATTTAAAAGCTTCAAATGAACATGATGCATTTTTCAAAAGCCATAGAACCCTAAACAACACAAAGATTGAACCTAAATGTAAACTATGGGTTTCAGCCAATAATAATGTATCATTTGGTTCATGAATTATAACAAATGTATCATACTAATGCAATTAGGGAAATTGTATGCAGAGTGAGGTGGGGAATAGTTAGGTATATGAGACTCTGCACTATCTCCTTGATTGTTCTGTAAATTTGAAACTGTTCTAAAAAATAAATGCTTTAACTGTTCCTAAAAAAAAAATAAAAAAAAAAAATAAAAGCTTCAAATGATTCATCGATTGAAATATCACTTTAAATTCCTAATCCCAGGCTCTCACTCATATGAGAGGGGAAAAAACACTTAGCAAAAAAGATGAGAAGAAAATTGACAATTGTTATTGCACACTGAAGAAAATGTTTTTCTAACTGGGCTATTGGTTAGACACATTCACACACAGTGTTATAATGACTCAGCTAGATAAAATTTCAAAAACTAAGTTCATTCATTAATGAAAATCGTAGCTGTGGCCTTGACTCTAACCAGTCCATTTGGAAATTGCTTAAAAGATCTATACTTCCCACATCTTTATAGAAGTGATTGACAGAGAAGTCAGTGGTGGTTCTTACACTGCAGGGCACTTGTGAATCACATAGATTCTGGGGCTGCTCCTTTGATGAGAGATGGGACCAAGAGTTCTGAATTTTCTTAAGCACAGAGTGGCCAGGACGCCAGGGTTCTCGGCACCACATGCTAAAAAACACTGAGACCAAGATGGTCTCAGTCTGGCTGACACTGAAAAGGGAACCACGTGCACACCTGTTGCTAACACAATCATAAAACCAAAATCTCCCAGCAGCCTGAAAGGCAGCCCACAACTGACGTTATTCAGATGTGTCTACAAGTCTCTCATGACCTGAGCCAAAATTAGACACTTAACTGACTGAGACACTCAGGCACCCCTCATTTTTTTTTCAGTTAATACCGGGAATAACTTTACTAGAAGAGGCTTCCCTTTATCAACTATTTGTTTACAGCGATACAATTCATAAAGGAAAGTCAAGGTAAATGCTTGATTCTTTTCGTTACCCAGTGTTCAAGATAATGAAATGTTCTCCTGTCAAATCAGAAGGTGAATCAACCATTTGATTTCCTTAATATCAACTACTCATTGACTTAAACATATTTGATGAGTTTTGATGCATTACAATTCTCAATCTTACTGAAGCTCATATTGTCCATCTTTGACCAATGGGATACCCTTCAATCTGACTTCAAGTTGATTGTTCTAGTTGTTTTTGATAGCTTCCTTGCTCATCTTGTCTATTTCTAGATTGAAATTAGCCATTCTTCTAAACATCATTGATTTCCTTTCATTGGAAAAGTTTTTCCAGTATACCATTTGTGCAATAGGGATGCTCATTACTACTGGGTTATTTACTGTTTCCAGGATTGTTTTTAATTAACAGAGAAAGGAAATATGAATATCTAAAAATAAAATACCTTATGAGTTCATAACTGATATTTCCAATTCAAATTCATCACTAAACTGTTTTTTTCAAATATCTTCAATACTACATTAATATGTCTTTTCTTCTACACCAAAACTCTGGGTTCTCAGGAACCAGGAGTGATGGAATTAGAAGATCCCATAATTACTCATTTGTTTTATCTCATATCACACATATGACAGTTTCAGAATATTAATGCTAATACTACCCTAACAGTACTACTAATATTAGTTCTGAAGCAAATGACTAGGACAGGCATTTATGAAGACACCTGGCCAAGGTGACTTTTGTTACCATAGAAGGGGGCAGGGTCACCTTTGGTTTGTCTTTAGTCTTCTAGAGAATAGAAAATATAGCCTAGTCTCATATTCACCACAGTTCAAGTTATACGGATCAAATGTTTGAGAGTTTTGTATGTTCCTTTTTCATCTTCAAGGTATTTCTAAATGGGAAAAGAGCCTCAATAAAAATATGACTCAGAACCACAGGACTACTAACTAGTTCTCTAAGGAAGGAAAAATGGTTTGGTTTTAGAAAGCATTCCCTTAAAGGCTTCTTGCCTCAGCAAACCCCTCCAGTCTTTGCAAACCATCAGAGAATACACAAAAGACAAAAATTAGTGAAGGAAGAAATCAATAATATACCAGAGAAACAGTACCAGTACATGTGCCATCCTGCTACATGTGCCGGCTTATGTGCTGTGTTTTTTCCCAATGTAACAACTACAGTGCACAGGGCGATTCTTATTATCAGTTTAGGTCTATCCAGTGGTGAAAACAGGTCGTCTCTTTATGCAATGGACTGTGAGAATCTTTTTATTTACCATTTCACATGGCAGAAGTTGTACAATTTATGTATTTGCTTTGTTTGTTTATTGGTCTATAAATCACTTCTGTCTACTTATATGAGCTCTGTCTTCCTTTGAAATTCCTATGTGTCAAGTGCTACATTTGTCTATTTGGCTTTATAGAGTACTGCACCACATGTAAAACAGATTCTTGATACATGCTGATGTTAGTGATACTGATTTCATGAACCATGAAATAGAAGCTTAAAGACAATCATGAGTAAGAATAAACGAATCACAAGATATACCTACATCACTTTGTATCAAGCTGAATGTCAGAAAGTCTTAGTTTTTAGTCCTAGTATGTACTAATTACTTACATCCCAATTGATCACTGAGCCTTAGTTTCCTTATCTATAAAAAGAGTGCTGGAGAGCTGATCTCTACCCTCAAGCTCCAAAGTTTTCTTTTGTTTTCTTTCTCTTTTATTTGTGTACCCTTCCCATGATGTAGAATCTGAGCTTTAATTACCCAGAAACTTTTGTGTATCTCTGAAAACTCTGGTACACGATTTCCTACTAGTACTAGAATGAGCACTAGACTGGGAATCAGGATACCTGAGTCCCACTCCTGGGGACACTGGACAGTATCTCTCTGGCTCCTGCAAGCGACCCTGTCACAGGTTCTGAAATAACACTGCAGATTCACACCACCAGGCAGAGGAGGAAAGATCTATGGTTCATTCATAATGAGGATCAAAACCTCCACCTTCACTCGGGTTAATGTCCTGAGGAGCTCCTTTTGTTGTGTGTTCTTTAGTCACCATGGTAGGCTCAGGCTACTACTCTTCATCGATCCAATGTCCCTCCCACCCCATCCCTATCCTGTGCATGCACACGCACATGCACACACACACACACACATTCCCTTGAGGTTCATTTCCATCTGCCTATGCTACCATGACCCTTCATTTCAGTCACTTTATATTTTATTTTCTAAAAATCTATCAATACCTTTTGGCAACTTAGATTTGCCTACCTCAGATGGAAACTTTCTAGTAACTCCCTTGAAATTGTTGAGAATTTCAAGTTATAAATGGCCTTACAGGTTCATTTATAAATGCTTTCTCTTGACCTATTCATAAGTACTCTTTATACTGTGATAAAAAGGTTAAGGACATGAAAGTCCTATTTGGGATTTCATTGCTGACTCATGATGTGACCTTGAGCCGGTCAACCTCTTTCGTAGATGCACTCTTTATATATTTAGACCACTAAAACCATGGCACAGCTTCTAAGGATGTGTTTCTATGTCTTCCTCCCCCACATAAATATCACAGCAACTAGCTTTGCTGTTGATTTCTATTTAAACACCTACAACATGCCTGTTGGGATCTAACATTATATACACAAGTTTTTAGACTCCACATTTGAGAGTTCTAGAAGAGGAAATGAAACCTCATAGGATCAGAGTTCTGTGAAGAACTAATTTTAGGTGTCATGGTTAAGACTCTGTGGATGAGGTAGCATACACAATTCTAAATTCTAACATACACAAATCCAAATTCTAAAGTCATTGCCATCCTTTCATATAGGGCAGATGGGAATGCAAGTCATCAATTAACCTCCTGGATAGCTCCCAATGCCTCCCACTGACCCAATTTCATTCCTAGGAATCTCTCCTAAGGCAATAATGGATTTACCTACTGAAATGCTATCACAGAGTTGTTTATAATGGTGAAAAATTCTACTAACCAAAAAAAAATCAAAAGAAAGGAGATTCTTGAATCACTGTATTATATACCTGAAATGAATATAACTAATATAAGTAGTTAATAACGTTACCTTGATGTGATATTTCATATAATAAAAAAATACAGAAATGTTGGAAAATATGTTTCATAGCATCAGATGTTCAAGACACATTGAAAAAGTAAGTTATAAAAGAGTTCTATAAAAATGATAGGGATGTATACTCAGAAACAATTCAAAAAGATGTCAAAGCTGTTTATACTATTTTCTGTAGGTGGCAGCATTACAAATGATATTTAATGTACTATTGGCTTGTATGTTTTAATTTTTCTCCACTCTAGATTCATTTCTTTCTTGAAAAACAAAAGAGTAAAAGTGAAAGAACAACAAAGAAGTAAAGTCAGTGTCACAGCAAAACAATAGTCAAGGAGTACAGGTCAAACTATGCATAGTAAGTGATAGACCGTGCAATATCAAGGTGACTGAGGAAGACCAGCGTCAAAAGAACAGGATCCTCAGACTCCCAGAATTCTTTTTATGGAGAGAGAGCGCTTCACCTCATCCACACCCACCATTCCCTTAGGTGTCTCTGTTAGGTAGCCAGGTGCTACTAGCCAGGTAGTAATCACCGGCTATTAAGGCATTTAACTCCGTTTTGGCTTGATTACTTTTTTAAAGTTTAGCAGACTTGAAATAAAAACATGAGTGAGGACAAAACAAAAATTTCAACAACTGAAATGAGTGGGAATGTGAATATCATTCATCCTCTCTTCCTCTTTATTGATTTGTCCTAGGGTATGGCTGGATAGATCATCAACCCTCTCCTACATTTTCATACAAACCTACCAGGGAGGGATGTTTCTAAGGACAGAGTCTATCAATTGATAAAGACTTTGTTTCTTTCCAGAAGTGACTTCCAAACTAAGATTCAGAATCTTCCACTTTCAAGCTACTCTAGATTTTGAGTAATTACCAGAGAAGTGAAGACGTCTAAAGAGAATTCAGCCCTCTCTTGGGAGCACATTTTACATAATTAGAAGTCATTCCTTCACAATTGCTAGGGATTATTGAAACAAAGAATTCTTGTTAATTGATTTATACATTTATTTACTTCCATCAACCCAAATAATTTGTACTGGTGGATTTGTTTTGTTCCTATGCTCATCCCTTCATCCACAGAATCAAAAAGAGCAAAATGCAGACATCTAACATATTTTATGGAAAATTTAAAGCAGAGCATCAGAGCCCAAATTAAAACATAGAATTAAGCTTATATCTTAGTTTTTAAAAATCCATTTTGGTATTTGGCCTGCTCCATGCTTGAATGACTCTCCATATTAGAACTACTCTTCAGCAAGCACTAGACATACAAAGCAAGACAAAAGTTATTGAATTCCAATAATGTGGTTTTAAATCTACTCTCGTTGCCCTTTTCCAGAGGCCCCTTTGGGAAATAAAAATGGATCAGAATAACATATCTGACCACCAAGTGCAGCAACCATCCATTATTAATGTCCCAATGACACATCAAAATGGAGGATGAAGGATCCATTCCAACAGTCCTATAATACCAACTCAGCCTCCTCAAAGGCCTTTGCATTTGAAATCAGCAATGAGCGAAGAAATAAATTCAATTTCAATGCACCTCCCAATCATCCAGATTAATTTTACCTATAAAATCATTTTTAACCTCATTGCTTACTTGGATTGACTATAAACTTAGTGAGGAAGAACTTTCTGATTACACACACAGAATTATATTCATATGTAACAATGAGCAGGGTTTCAGAAGGCACACAAAAGGAAAGCAGGACAATAAATGAGCTCTGAGCGAGCACAAGTATCAACTGAACCTCAGGTCATTCCTTTCAACATTTAATCCATAATTAATAATCTCCTGCCTACAGGATCCTAAATCTTATGTTCCTGTACCCCTATTTAACTGTAGGCAGAAACCATCTTGTGAATGTCTAGTGAAAATTCAGTATGAACAAGTAAGTTGATAATGAATAATAAAATTAAAGAGACAAAGGGGCAAATGAGCTTCAGATACAGACAATATGAATAAGAAAAGACTACAAGAGAGATTTACAAGGATAAGATCATTTATATTGTTTCTTTATGATTTAGACCTTATCTATTTACAAACGAGGAGAGATTGATGGTGTCTTACAAGTATTAAAGTATACTATTAAAGTTAAACAAAAAAAGCAGGATGGAAAACTATGAACAAAACACTTCAAATGAGATCATTGCTGCATCTTAGCATTCAGTGTAGATCTACAGAAGGAGGAGAAAAATGTGTGGCCATAAGTGGATGGCTGAAGAAAAAGATCTCTTACGGGAAATTAGAGACATAAATGAATTATCAACAGTTAATACAAGAGGGTCACAGTCGGTGATTTTTGTAAGTAGAGTGAACTAAAAACCTGGAACATCAAAGCTCAAAAGATCTTGCTTCTTTAGAACTGCATGACATCTTAATGACAATAAATCAGACTTCGAACAGGGAAGGTAAAAGCAAGAGTCAACTGACAGAGCCCAGTGCAGAGACACCTAGGCTGGAGAGGGCTGAATTCATATCAGAGAGAGAATACTAACAAGGAAATTCCTGAGGAAATTTGTCTCTGAAACTAGTAAAAAGTGGACTCTGCAATTATACTTTCTCCATGTTGTCCACTTACACCGCATGGAGGATTTGTGCTCCAGGACCACTCATACAAATATCAAGAAGGTTCTCACATCTCAAACAGAGGTTAGAAGGTATGTGGAGGATGATATAGTCCAGAGGGACCTCTGTTCCTCCTTTCTCCCTCAGGTTAGTGCAAAAGTCAAGACCATCAGTGACCCTGAGGACCCTTCTGCATCAAAATGCCCTTGTCATTTGGCACAGAGTAACAAAGAATGAGGTCTTGATTGGTTAGCTTGACTGTAGTGACTTCCCTCAGCCAGAGTTGACAGGAAAAAATAAATGAATGCTTCTTTGAAATGGACAAACATTCTGTCTTCATATGTTCAGGGCCTAGAGGCCAGCTTGATGTTGGGGAAACCAGTGAAATGCTGAATTATAATAGCATTCATTTGCTATAGAAAGAATAGGCTTACTTAGATGGAAAATATTGGTACAGACATAGCTTAAGATCTATAAATAGGCTCCCTAAGTGATAGAACAAAACCTGAAAACTATGTGAGTAGAGAGTAAAATAAGTACACAAAAAATACACCAAAACATCTCTGGGTGGGGAATAGTACTGCAGGTAATTTTTTCTTCATCCATGTATCCATAAGTTTATTTATATGTTACAATTTATTATAAGGAACACGAAATGCTTTTCAAAAAACAAGAACTTAGTGGGTTTTTTGTTGGCTTATTTGCTCTTTGGCATATACTCAAAGATCTTGCTTTTTAAAAACAGGACGCGGTGATGAGTGCATTCTAGCAGAAAGACGTGGTTAGTAATAATCATGGGAGAAGAGCTGTTTGGAGGGAGGGAAAAATTAACACAAAGTCTTCTGTCTAAGGGCCCTGGAACCTAGGTGATAATCAGTGCCAGATCCCCCTTTAGGTGCTCTGCCCACAAAAATCTTCCAGCCAAATCCTCACCCATGAACTCACCCCCAAAACTTCCTTTAAATGTAGCCAGAATACATTTTGTTTTTCAAACCGTGGGAGGTCAGCTGCACAGCCAGGCAGTTGCCAGTGTTTATGGAATGACAGAGATTTCCGGGAGAGGCAACTTCAACGGGAATAAAGGAGTGTCAAGTAACGTACAGCAAATGTAAATGGACACCAGGCTGGACTGACCAGCCCTCAGGAGAACTATAAAAAGCCAGAGAGGTGAAAGTCTCATTAGCAGGATTCTATTTGCCTTGGAGCCAGACTGCGTCTGGGAGTTCTGACACTGGCTGCCAAAGGGCAGGCAGTGCTCTGATGTCCCCTAAGCAGGAGGCTGGTGTCCCGGAACCACCTCCCCTCTCGGGTAAGCACCTGGAGGAGACACGGGCCAGGGCAGTGTCATTTATAACAGCGCCACCTCCACTTCACTTGCACAGCCGAGGAGGAGTCATAACACACACTTGCATACCACACAAATGGCCAATGGAAGAATCTGTTAAACTGTTTCTTAAAAATTAGTTTTCAACAGAAGTAATATGAGTAGTTCATTGCAAAAAAGTTAGAAGAGACAAAAAAATCAGCTACAGGTATCTATAGCCATACCATCCTGAACACACCCTGACCATTTAGAAAACACAAAAAATTAATCAGGGACTGTGTCTCTCTTATTTACCATGTATCCGTAAAGCCCAAAACAATGCCTCACACATAGTAGGCCCTCAATAAATAATCACTGAAGAATAATTAAAAAACCAATAATCCTACTCTTCATACAAAGTGGCAGGTAACTTTCTATTTTGTGTTCAATGCTTGTGCTGTTTTTTACTCAATGGCATATCACTAGTATTCTTTCATATCAATAAATATGTTTCATAATTCTTTATGGCTGTATCATGTTCTGATTTATAAAAGTACAATATTTTTAAAACTAATCCTCTGTACTTGGATGTTTGGTCTTGCAGCAAATATTATTCTCTTCAAGGCAAAAATACCCTATTGGTCAATCACCAAATTCTGCTGATTTTTCCTTTTGTTTGAATGTTAAGAAAAAAGAATAGAGACCTTTTCTGTCTTAATTACCACTCAATCCCCAGAAGCTAGTACAATGTTTTATTATCAATGGGAATGAAGGAATAATGACTCTTTTCTTTCCCCTTCTTTTGACTCCTACTTCAACTGCTCTGCTCCTGTCTGAACTATCAGCATAGCCTCTGAGCTGTTTTCCTTCCTCCAATATGTCTAACTGCCTTTCTTGAGGTAATCATCCCTTATTGAATTTAATACCAATAGATGCTCCTTTAATTATGTGATAAATTTTCCCTTTTGTTACATGAATCCCTTTGAACAACCTGAAAGGCTCTGCAATGTTGGGATGAAGTCAAAAGCCTTATTCTCATTTATCAAGGACCACCATAAAAGAATCACAGGTTGCCTTCAAATAGGAAGCTGCCTTAGAGATTTTTTATTTGGAAACCATCATTTTACACCTGAGGTAATGAAAGCTTAGAAGGTTCAGAGACTTGCCAACAACACACAGCTAGCTGTAGGTATAGCCTTGATCTCTGGCCTGCAGGCCATGGCCTGTTCTTCAGGCCACATGGGCTCCCAGTCTACCTGGCCAGCTTCATCGCCTATCCAGGTTCAGAGGAGAGAGTTTCAGACTATCCTGAAATAAACCTGACTCATTCTGGCTCTTGTCTTTTGCTCACAGCATTACTGTTGCCTAAATTGTCCTTCTGTGCTGCCTCTGTATGTGATTAAATCTTTTTCAAGGCTCTGTTCAAGCCCTGCATCCTCTACAATGCCTTTCACAAGCGAAGCTCAATTATTTGTCTTCTGATCTCCAACAGCATTTGCCTGCCTCACTCACTCCAGCACTTAATTATACATTGCCTTGCAATGGTAAATATTTCACAGTTGAGTGAAATAGCTTGCTGCATATGTAAGAAAGAAAAGAAGGGTAGAACTGGGGTGGGGGTGGGGGGGGGGGGGGGCAGGGAAATAAACACTACAATGTGCTGAGCCAGCCAGTTGCATTCTGATACTGGAACACACCACTCAATAAGCGCAACCAACCAGGCACTGCATCTTGATGTTTTCCTTAACCCTTTTCTACCTTAAATGTAAACCTTTAATTTAAGGCCAGTGTTTCAGGTTTGCTAATTTTAAAGCCTTCCACCTTAAAAGCAAGAATTTTTTTTTTTTATACACTGAGGCACTGGATGGTAAGGCCTTGGAAGGGAAGGAGAATGCTTGGCTTATTTTAGTATTCCTACAAATCTACAAATTTCTGAACAAGTCTGGTTACTTTTCTATAAATAATACTAAAAATGCCCAAGGTTTACCATGCTACTTTCTTCTAAATGACTGATATCACTATCAAATAACAAGCAATTATTGGATAGACAGAAAATACTGACCAAGCTAGAAAGAAGATGATTAAGATTTTTACTTCATAACTTTGTCAAAAAATCCACAAAACCCTTCTAATATAGTGAATACCTTATGCTAGCCCTCAATGTCTCTTCCTATTCTACAACTCAGAGGAAGCACTGCTTTTTAATCATGTGATTAAATATATTTTTTATTTTTCTTAAGGTCTTCCTAAGAAGTGTGTGTGTGTGTGTGTGTGTGTGTGTGTGTGTGTGTTTATAAGTTGTATAGGTATTCTTTAAGGCACAATAACTAAAATGACATCTACATATGAAAGACAGTTGCAAATGGCGTATAACTGTTATTTATTACTGATACATTGTACTGTGCTGACAGCTCAGATTCTGATGCCTGCTTCAGATTCTGTGTCCTCTTTCTCTGTCCCTACCCTGCTCATGCTCTGTCTCTCTCTGTCTATCAAAAATAAATAAATGTTTAAAAAAATCTTAAAAATAAAACACAAAAATAAATAAGCTATTGTGTATATGATTATATACTGTATATTATTATAACTACTGTGATTGTGAAAAGGAGTATATTTATTTGCTATAAAATACTTTACAACTGATTAAATGGAAAAATGTGTATATATACATCTCATAAACAAGATCTACATATATATCATGTGTGTAACATAATGCCTTATATATAACACTTGATAAATATACTTTTTCAATAATTGTTCATAAAGACAGGATCAGTATTACTGATTTTTCCTTTTGCCTCAGGCTCCAATATGGCTTGACACTGCACTGTTATTGATCTTGTATTTATTTAAAATTTTGATATTTGTTCATCATAAATTTGTCTGCTTTAATTTTAGCTTTTAAAAATGCTACATTAAAATATTATTTGTTTTGATTACTAAGTTTTTTTGTCACCCTCTTACATTTTGTGCTAAGGCAAGCCCTCACTTGCTTCAATCTAATCTCAGCCTGCTTTGGCTAACCACCAGTGTGAGGAAGCAGAGACACGAAGCATAACCTCCCATGTTAAGCTAGGCCTACATTAGCCACCACCAGCCAATCAACAGACATGTGAGATAAATAAATGCTTACTGCTATCTGCTACTGAATTGTGGAGTGGATGTTAAGCAGCAAGAGTTAACTGATAGAACAATGACAAATTAAGTATTTGGGGCTAGTGGACAAGAGCTATGATTATGCTATTCAAAGTTTGCTGCTTTTCTAGAAAAATTAATTATAGCTTATAATAGACTGTATTATTGATCTCTAATAACCAGTGCTCCACTCTTTGAAAAGATTACACTTCTTATCCCACTGATACCAGGCTTGGCAATATGACTTGCTGTGGCCAATGAAATGTGAGCTAAAAGAAGATAGCTGGAATTTTAAGAGCCATGGAGTGGCTCTGTCATCACTTTTTCCTTCTTGATTTCAGGAGACCAGCATCTCCCAGATGTAGATTCTCCTTCAGCCTGGTCCCGGATGACAAACACATTGAGCAGAGCTAAGCGTCAGCCTGTGATAGGCATGTAGTACGAGCAATAAATATACATTATTGTTGTAGACCATGATGATCTACAAGTTGTCTGTTGCCTCAAAATAACTTATTAAAAGTCAACTGTACCAGAAGAGTAACTATTGGGAAGGAAAAAATAAGCCTACCACTATTCAAAGATGATAGGACTGTATGCTTGGAAAACTCGAAAAAACAAAATTTCATCAGAGAGTGGGTAAAAAAATTAAAAAATAATACCTAGAAATCAATACTTATCATATGCACAAATAATAAGCTTTTGGGAGCTTCAACTGAAGATTCCATTAATGATACAGCAACAACAAAGATGAAGTACCTTGGGATAAACTTAAGAGAAATGTGGAAGACCTAAAGGAAGACAACTTTATAAAATACTGCTACAAATGTTTTTTTAAAAATGAAAAAATGTTATAACAAAACATGTTCTTGGATAGGAAGATTTCACCTCATTAAAATATCAGAATTCCCTAAGTTATTTTTCAAATGCAATGCAATTTCTAATACATATAACAAGTTTTTATTGGAGGTAAGCATTGAAGAAAGGGGATGGGAATCTAATCCTAACATATAAATGGACAAACAAGAATAGCCAGAGAAAGCAACAACAAAAGAGCAATGAAAGCAGAATAATCTAGCAAATATTAAAGTATAGTATAAAGCCAGTGTAATTAAAACTATGTTACACTGGAAAAAAATGCAGACAATTAGAGCATGTCAAGAAATGGGGTACCTAGTGGCTCAGCTGGTTAAGTATCCAACTCTTAATTTCAGCTCAGGTCATAATCATGAGTTAGAACCCCACATCAGGCTCTGTGCTAGGGATTCTCTCTCTGTTGGCCCCCCTCCCACTCACTTTCAAAATAAATAAAAACAAACAAACAAAAAGAGTAAGTATAGAAATAGACTCAAATACACATGGGTATCTGAGCATGTGATAAAAGAGGCATCTCAAATTAGTGGGAGAAAAAAGTAATAACTAGATAAATATTTGGGAAAAAATTAGGTTGAAGCCACTGTGTACCTGGATAAATCCCAAATAGATCAAATATTTAAATACAAAAAATAAAAACCAAAAAATTACTAAGAAAAACAGGTAAATTATTTATAACCTTGGAGTAGAGAAGGCCTTTTGGATTCAAATTCCAGAATCCTTAAAAGAAAGATAAACTTGACCACACTGGAAAAAGAAAACTGAATTGTGATGAAAAGTATACCTTAAGCAAAGTCAAAAGACAAATAACAAGCCAGAAAAAAAAAATGTTGCAGCTTATACCCCAGGCCTTATCCCCCTACTCAACACAGAGGCCCCACAAATCAATAAAGACCAACAACACAACTGAAAACAGGCAAGGAAATGAACAGAGTTCACATAAAAAGTAATCCTAACAGTCCTCAAATATACGAAAATCTGCTCAATCTTTCTCACAGTAAGAGAAATATAAATTTAAACAACATAAAAATATCATTTTAAGCTATAAGATAAAACTAAAAAATCTTGATAACAAAAACCATTGGCAAAAGTGTAGGAAATAGGCACCCTTTCACATTCCTGGTCAGAGGGCAAAATTAGTGCCACCACGGACCAATATGGCCATTTCTATCAAACTCCAAATATATATACACATTGACTTGAAATCCTACTTTGGAAAATTTATGCCTCAAATACATTTGCACTTTTTGTGAAACGACACGTTCATGCCTACTTACTTTAATACAGTTTGTAATATCCAAAGATTGGAAACATACTAAATGTCCATTAGTAGGGAACCAGGTAAGTAAATTATGATATACTCACTCAGTAGAATACTACACAGCTATAAGAAAGAATGATGATGACAAAGAGGTTCTATATTCTGACATAGAAAGGTTCCTACTAAGTTTAAAAAACAAGATGTGGAAGGGTGTGTAAAGAATAACATAGAAAGAGGGGCACCTGGGTGGTTCAGGCAGTTAAGCATCAGACTCTTGATTTCGGCTCAGGTCACTATCTCACGGTTCATGAGATTGCCCTGCATCAGGCTCTGGGCTGTCAGTGCAGAGATTCTCTCTCCCCCTCTCTCTCTGCCCTCCTCCCACTCTCTTCTCTCTCAAAAATAAATAAACACATTTTTAAAAAGAATAACATAAGAAGAAAATAAGAATATACATTCATGTTTCATTATAAATGCTTATACAAATTCTGGAAAGATCATTCTAAAAATCAGTAAGAATCAGTACCTACCCAGCTGGCATAGGGAAGGGAGGAGCTAGGCAGATGGGTTAACCTTCTACATTAGAGGATAGAATGGGGACCTTACACTGTATATCTTTTAATATTTTAAAAGTTTTGAACTCTGTGAATGTATTCAAAATATTCAAAAATTTAAGACAACAAAAGCCCTAAACCAGTTTTCTATGGATAATTTAGAGCTAAAGACAGTAGTCTAATTATATTTTCTTCAATAAAACCTGCCCTTGATGGACACTTACAATCAGTGTTATAATCAGTAGTCCATGGAGAAATATCACTCTTTACCACTAGTCTGCTTTGAGGAATATTATCTTATTTCTCCATCTAAAAAATAAAGCAGCTTATCCAAGCACTTCAATTCAATAATTTCACCATTAAGAGCACTTCTGTTACTATTCTCCTAAGCACTTTTAAAAAGCTGAAAACTCCAATTGAACAGGCTGCTCATTATAACATAAAATGCAATTTATCCATTGATTGAATGGCTTGATGAGGACCTTAATAATCCTTTGCTTTGAATGAGGAGCTTCAGTACACGGAAGGAAAAGGCCCACTCAAAATGATAATGTAGTACTCAGAATCGTACTATTATTTGAACCATTCAGTAATAAGGCATATTTGCTTCATTATACTGGACTGCTTGTCATTTTCCAAAACAGTGGTAATGGGATACTGTCATTAAGTCATAGAGCAGCCTAAGAGAGCCGAGGAGATAAAATATTAGAATCATCAAGTTTTCTCCAAGAACTGTATCTATATGGACAGAATTAAATGGGAGGCTGAGAAACAAATGTAGGCGAAGAGGCAGGGCAGTCTGATGGATGAAACATCACTTTAGCGAGTAAAGGCCTGCATTCTGTTTACATTTTCCCATTAACTGGCCCAGCATTTAAGCTTCCTGGGCATCAATTTCCTGAATTGCAAAATGTGTTAATAATATCTTGTCTGCTGTGGTGGAGACTGTCACATGCTCACCAACAAACCCTGGGCACCAGGCTGAACTACTTTTCACAGGTGCCTCAGGCAGTTTTGGGGGGTTACATGATTGAGAACTGGCCAATGGAATGGGGATGGAAGTGATAGACTTCATTGCCAGGCCTTCATTGCCAAAAATCTCCTTGAGACTCTACTATTGCACTCTCTTTTCTGTCTGCTGGCTGGATTCAAAAGATCCAAGAGAGGAATCTGATGTTCTGGAAAAATGGCAGAGCCTCTATATCTGCACTTTTCAATGTGATAACACTTGAAATGTAGCTAGTCCAGATTGAGGCATGTACTGTAAGTGTAAAATACACACTGGGTTTTGAAGACTTAATATAAAAGTAGAATTTAAAATAACTTATTAATAATTTTATATTGACTGCATGTTGAAAAGGCAGTATTTTTGATAAATTGGGTGACATAAAATATTATTAAAATTTATTTTACTTTGGGGCGCCTGGGTGGCTTAGTCGGTTAAGCGTCTGACTTTCGCTTAGGTCATGATCTCGCGGTTCGTGGGTTCGGGCCCCGCGTCGGGCTCTGTGCTGACTGCCAGCTCAGAGCCTGGAGCCTGTTTCAGTCTGTGACTCCCTCTCTCTCTGACCCTCCCCTGCTCACGCTGTCTCTCTCTCTCTCTCCGAGAAAGAAATAAAAAAAAAAAGTTAAAAAAAAATAAAAAAATAAAAAAAAATTTATTTTACTTGTTCATTTCTACTTTTTATTTTTTTAATTTTTTTTAATGTTTTTTTTTTTAATTTATTTCTAGGAGAGAGATAGAAACAGCATGAGCAGGGGAGGGTCAGAGAGAGAGGGAGTCACAGACTGAAACAGGCTCCAGGCTCTGAGCTGGCAGTCAGCACAGAGCCTGACGCGGGGCTCGAACCCACGAACCGCGGGATCATGACCCAAGCGAAAGTCGGACGCTTAACCGACTAAGCCACCCAGGCGCCCCCATTTCTACTTTTTAAAAATATGGCTACTAGAAAATTTGAAATCACATGTGGAATTCACATTCACGGTTCATATTGTAATTTATTGGACAACAGTGCTTGAGATATAAGGAACTTTGATCCCTAAATGACTGCACAGAGCAGAACTGCCCTGTGATAGTGCTGTGTCATCACCACTCCAGAATGTATTTGCAAGGAGGAACTGCAAGCCTCTACCCTTGTTCCTTTGGGACTCCATTGTAGTGTTCCCTGTATGGGTACCTGCCCCAGGTGACATAAAGAGATTTGTTCACACCAAGTGGTAAAGAGGATGGGGGAGAACTATTTTATAACATGATGGTAGCTATGACTTACAGCTTTAGATTCCAGAAACATTTGCCAAAACTGGTACAAAAAAAAAAAAAAAAAAGATAAATATTGGAGGATATAGAGATTTCTCCCCATGGGTAATGATTAGTTTTATGGCATAGAACTGGTCAGTTCCATCTTCCCTACCCAAATCTTTATTATTCTAGCTAACACTAGACAACAATTTACCAATCCTGGGTAGATACACTGTATGGATGCAATTATAACCATTGGCACAGCAACCTGGATGGTACATGTGCCCTTCTTCCAACCAGGGACTGAGGAGAAGGATGTGCAGTGTCCCAGAGTGATAAAAGCACGGGAAATGATAACTTATTGAATACTGAACTTTCTTCCTCTTCTTGTAACAAAAATCCTTCAGACATATTGCAGTAATTCATTTTCACAAAATGTCAATTAATAATCATATCAAGCAAATACTTTGCAGCAATCTTCCAAGTTATCAGGTTATGGGATGTGTGAGGGTGACCACTTCTTCAAAAAAAAAAAACATTGCTTGGATTTTTGCAAGCAGGATCATTGCTAAGAATAATCTATTTATATTTCCTGTTTCCTGTTGATAATTCCATGGATCAAGCTGATGAGATGTTAGTGAGTGTTCCCTACTTTCTCTTCTCATCTCTTTTTTTCTTTGAAGTAAAGACCTCATCTAAGTGGGTCAAACACAAAGATGCTAAAGAAGCAAAAATCTCTAAGTCTCCAGCATTTCTTAGATATATCAATTACAGTTAAACTTAAAAATGTTAGCTAAATATTGTTTCAGTTCATACAAACACAAATTCTTACTGAAAGCTTTAATATTTTATCAGGTACATACGTACTTAACAGGTTCTACTTTTAATAATGAGTATTAGGTATAAGTAAGAATTGTTCAACTGTAATTGTGAGATTTTTAAAGATAAAAACCATGTAACAAATGAACATTGTATGGATCTATCTCTCTCTTTTTAAGTGATTAATACTTTAAAAAATTAACCACATCAAATGTATAATCTCATCATTTTTAGTTTGATAATATGTAATAATATCAAATATGTAATAATAGATTCAATAGAAAATTTGTGTAATAATATCTCAAACATCATATATTAGTAGTGATATTATTTACTATTACTACTACTATAACAAAAATGTTATCCAAATTCTATTCTAGGCATCAATATCAAAGCTTTGCATTACTGACGTTGTTCACCTTCTGAACAGCTCAAATTATAACACATAGAGACCTGTATACATAAGCCTAAAATCTATATCTAAAACCTTAAGCAAGGAGCAGATTTCCTAATTGTATAAACAATGATAGCTCTGGGCACCTGCGTGGCTGTATAGTTAAGAATCTGACTCTTGATTTTGGCTCTGGTTATGATCTCATGGTTCATGAGATAGAACCCCGCATCTGGCTCTGTGCTGACAATGTGGAACCTGTTTGGGATTCTCTCTCTCCTTCTCTCTCTGCCCCTCTCCTGTTCATTCTCTCTCTCTCTCTCTCTCTCTCTCTCTTTCTCTCTCTCTCTCAAAATAAACATTAAAAAAAGAATGATAGTCCTAAATGAATAAGAATGAAAATTGCTTCTTTTTCTCCTATTTGTTACACTAAATTTTATTTTTGTGTTGGAAAATATGGCATAGATACATGTTTATAAATCATAAATGTACATCTTAACAAACAATCATAAACGAAAACATATGTAACCACTATCTGTGGCTAAAGAAGTTGAACACTGCTGACAGCCAAGATGTTCCCCATATGTCCTAGAGGAGATCAAGCCTATTACTTTATGGTAATCCCTTCTTGTTTTTTTGTTTTTTTTTTTTTATCATTTTAGCTAATTAGTATGCACACCTAAATAAAATAGTTTTGTTTTCCTCATTTCTGATCTTTATATAAGTGAAATCATATATATGTATTCTTTTGTTTCTTTCACTTAACATTATGTTTGAAACATTTTTTCATATCTTATGTTTTTTCTATCATGAGAAATGTTTTAATACACACAGGAATACATAATTTATTTTTTTTAGTTTTTTTGAATTTCTTAAATTGTTTATTTTTGAGAGAGAGAGAGAGAGAGTCAGAGCATGAGCAGGGAAATAGCAGAGAGAGAGGGAGACACAGAATCTGAAGTAGGCTCCAGGCTCTGAGTTGTGAGCACAGAGCCTGATGCGGAGCTCAAACTCATGAACTGTGAGATCATGACCCGAGCCAAAGTCGGAGGCTTAACTGACTGAGCCACTCACGTGCCCCAAGAATACATACTTTATATGTAAGGTATAAAGAATAATAATAAAATGAACACTCATATACCCATCACCCAATTCTAGAATTTTCCTTCATTTCTTTCTTTAATTCCCTTATGTTTATTTATTTTTGAGAGTGAGAGAGAGAGAAAGAAAGAATTCCAAGCAGGCTCCATGCTGACAGCAGAGAGCCCTATGTAAGCTCGAACTCACAGTCTATGAGATCATGACCTGAACCAAAGTTGGACATTTAACTGACTGGAGCGCTCCAGGCACTCCTAGAAATTTCCCTCATTTCTAAATTGGGTTTTTCTGACAGTTCCTAAAATGCTTTGATAAGAAAAAGAAAAGGAGAGAAAATATGTGTAACTATTTACCAACCGTTACTGACTCGTGGTTCAAATCCCCTAAATGGCTTTGCCAGTAGTACAACCAAACCAGCCGGACTTCCCTATGCCAGCCCGGAACTAGCTGATGACTGACGCTAATTTATTCTTGTGGCCAACCTGCTGAGGCTACACTGTATGGAAAAGAACAAAGGCATGTGTAAATTCCACCCAGGGCCTGAGGTGATGTAAGCTGCTTTTCGCTAAACTCTTGTTCTCAGTACACAGAAAGCTCTATACAAAAAAAAAATTTTTTTGCTCTGACTTTAGTCCTACATGCGTATCATGATAGCCCACTCCTGTTCCCTGAAGATGCCTCCTTCCAGTTCTGCCATGGAGTGTCTTCTGGTGACAGTCACTTTCCTTAGGTGATATCCAGCTCATGACAGGGCTGAAGGACAGCTCCAATTTCTTCCTACATCCTACATACACAGAGGTACAAATTCACTGAACAAATATTTGAGTTCCCAGAGTGTTCAAGGCACTCCATGAGGTAATACAAAGCTGCATGAAGTATGGTAAGTGGAGTGAAAGCTCTAGTTAAACCCCAGAGATGGACCAAAAAATTAATCATTGAAAATACAGTGATGACCAAGTAAATGGTAAAAATCTCTGGAAGAATAAAAATAGGATATACATTACAAAATAGGTGCTACCTTTTGGGAAATGGGTTAATTTATTTTGGGCTCTTACATCCCGAGAGATCCTGTGAGGCCAAAGGGTGTTCTCTTACACACCACCACACACTGCTGGACCTCATCCCTGGTTGTGCAAAATCCCTCAACAGACCTCCCTCCCTGACTACTTCTTAAGGGCAGGAACAAGGTAGTGCTGCTCATTCTCAAATTCCCAATGGCTGACATATGAGAGGGGAGGGCCTCAATAAATAACTAGTGAATTAATGAACAAATATTTGCTACCTGAAATATCAGCCAAAATTTAAAATTAAAGTTTAAAAATGAGTTCCTTTATGGAGTATTGTCTTAATATAAAAAAACATGCCTTAAGAAGTAGACATACTTGTTAACTTAATTATTGACTGGCTCTAAGGGTACTAAATAGATAAACATTATTTAAAAAAAAAAAAAGTATCAAGGCACCCTGATGGTTCAGTCAGTTAAGTGTCTGACTTCAGCTCAGGCCATGGTCTTGCAGTTTGTGAGCTCAATCCCTGTATCAAGCTCTCTGCTGTCAGCCAAAAATCTGCTTCAGATTCTCTGTCTCTCCCCACCCCCCTCTGCTCATCCTCTGTTAATTCTCTCTCTCAAAATAAATATATAAACTTAAAAAAATCTCTACGAAATGTTAAAAAAAAAAAAAAGAATCTACAAAAGATATAGTATTATATGCATGACTGGAAAAATGGTTCCTGGACCTAAGTCAGGGATCATGAGTTGTTATATATTCAAGGACAGATATTTAGCTAGCACACAGCAGTAAGGCCACACCTATTGTTTCCTGGTATCCATTCTGACTGGCCAGTGCCCATTTCCTGCTACATGTTAAATATACAAATACCATGCATTGTATAGAAAGAAGGTTACTATACAATGACAATCACATAAGAGTAGAAGTAGGATAGCTATAGAAACCCCGGCACAGTGAAGAAGAAATTGTAAAAGAATTCTACTTATAACTTAATTAATATGCTAAATATATAAATATATAAAATAGTTATGTAGTTTATTTTTACATAAAAACCTAGATAGAAACTTCCTAACAGAGAGAAGCTGGAGTGGCTATATTAATATCAGAAAAAGTACATTTCAGAGCAAGAATATTACCAGGGATAAAGACAGCCATTTCATAACAATTAAGGGATAAGTTCATTAAGGGGGCATTCTAACCCTAAATGTCAATGTGTTTTATGAGAGAGTTTAAAAATACATAAAGCAACAACTGATAGAACTGCAAGAAGATTTAGACAAATTTACAGTTTTGGATGGATATTTCAATAATTATCTCTCAATAATTGATAGAACAAATAGACAGAAAATCAGTAAGCAACTACAGAGAGAGAATACTTGAACAACACTAGCAACCAACTTGACCTGACATTTTATGTTGTGTTGTGTTGTGTTGTGTTGTGTTGTGTTATGCTATGCTATGCTATGCCATGCCATGTTAGGTTACGTTACATTATGTTACGTTACATTACGTTACGTTATGTTATGCTATGCTATCTATTTATATTTTTTTAGAGAGAGAAGGTGGGTGAGCACCCAAGTGCCCACCCCCACCAACACATGTGCATGTGCACACACACACACAAGCAAGCAGGGGAGGGACTGAGGGATAGAGAGAGAGAATCTTAAGTAGGCTCCACACTGAGCATGGAGCCTGATGCAGGGCTCAATGCCACAACCCCGGGATCGTGGCCTGAGCCAAAAACCAAGAGTTTGATGCTCAACCAACTGAGCCACCCATGTGCCCCTTGACCTAACAGTTTAGAACTATCAAACAAGAGTATTTACCAAGATAGATTATAATCATAAAACAAGTCTCAATAAATTTTAAAAAGATTCAAGTCATAAAAAGCATGTTCTTTGCTGGAGTGAAATTAGAATAATAAAAACAGTAACAAAAGACCTCTGGGAAATCCCTAAGAAGGTAGAAAATAAATAATACATTTCTAAATAATCCATGAGTCAAAGAGAAAATCAAAAAGTAAATTAGAAGACATTTTTAAATGAATAAAAATAAATACATAGCATATAGGATTTCTTACACGGCTGCTAAAGCACCATCTAGGAGAAAACTTATAGCACTGAACACTTACATAAAAAAGTCTCAAACCATGACCTCAGGAAATTAGAAATTATAAAAAGGAGAGCACTGAGATAGCACACACTGAGAAATCCTAAAATTATAACATGTTTGGTCATTGGCAAGCTACTACAGGAAGAACCTCAAAGACACCCCAACCCCTGCTAACCCCTCAGTCATTGAGGATGTATTTCCACAGTCACCGGATCTGATAGACACTGTAGGCAGGACTTGGCAGACACAGTAAGTTCTTTTTAAAAGACCAAAGAAGCTAAGGATTTAAAAAAAAAAAGGGGGGGGGGCGGTATAACACACACTACTGGATTTCTTCACAGGAAGTAATCCTTGATGATCATGTTTTTAACAAGAAAGCTCTCATACTTGATGAGAATAGTTGACACTTGCTACTATTCCTTTGGTGATGAAGACTGAACTTTCATTAAAATGAGTTTATGTTCATTCAACAATTGGAATGAGCCACACAAAATTGCCATTTTTATGTCCAAGATTGTCAAACATTTGCAATTTTTTATTGGTCAAGCTGATAATTCTTGAGATTACAATTTATTAAATTGACATAATGCACAAAGAGTAGGATAACGTTCTTTTCAATTTTAACTTTTTAATTTCTTAAGTTTCAGACCATGATCCCTACCTTTAGAAAATCTTTCTCTACCAGAGGCACAATTTAAAATACAACATATCCAATAGACCACTCCCAAATCCCACCACACGAACATCTTTCTAGAAATACCCAAAAAGTTTCATGTGATCATATACATATACACATATATTCCTTGATAATGAAAGGCAGGTTTTGCTCTTGAGAAATTTATCCTAGGTTATGCAATATCAGTGTACCTCAAATTAAGAACCTGATGTGCAAAAAGAATGATCAGACCATAATTTAAGTTGTGACTTCCTCTTCATTTTACACATGGATTTCTTGAAGGTGATCAGCTTTCTAAGTATTTATTAAATCATTTCAACTATAAAACCCCACTTGCACGTATGTTTCAGAAATGAGTCAGTCATATGATATGAGGTATATGTACAAATTTGAAAAATTTCTGGATTAAATAACCCACTAGGTGGAAGTTCCAAAGTGTCATTTACAGCATATATACAGACTACTTTTATATGCCAGATACTTGGAAGCCAAAACTAAATCTGATACTTTATAACATAGGTTAACATTGGAGAACGATGAGCAATAATACTACAGCATTTTATGTTAACTAAACTAATATGGGGCACAAACAGAAAGTTCAGTGAGGGTTTTTGGAAAACAGTAGTGTTGATTTTCATCTTAGTCTAAAGATAAAACCCAGATCTTAATAAGTGCTCTTAAAATATATGACAATTATATTATGAGGCTTAACATTTTCTCCCATCATTTCTCATAGATATGAGAAAGGCTAGATATTCTAGCCTTTTGGAACTAGAATAAGGGAAGCAATACAGAAAAGAGGAAGAATAAATGTAAAGAAGCATTTTCCACATGCTAGATAAATCACACTTTGTGTGAACTGCATTAGTTTCCCTTATGTCCTAGAATTTCAGTGCACTTGGGTAAGAACACAAAGACCTTGATCTGGCATAATGTAAAGGGGGGGAGTGAAATGCAGTGCCCACCAACATAGGCATGCTGTGTGCAGGATTGACACTTGAGATTCGTTTCCATCTGTGGAACTGAACGGTTTATGACCTCTGTCCATCTTATAAAGAATCCCATGCAAACAACAGCCTACCTGAACTGTGAGGCAAGAAGAGGTCCAAAGTACCGTGGGTTCCTACACAGACTGCCGAAATGTCACGTCCCTCAGCCAAGCAATCCACTTCTGTCAGTTACTCCACAACCACCGGGTTAAAGCAGAGCACAGATAGCCCAGATCTTGTAACTCAAGCAGACCTGGTTTTTAACCAGCTGTAACCAGTTAACCAGCTTTATGAACAGAGAACATAAGACTCAAAATATAACTTTTCTTCCCTTACATGAACATTAACAGGCTTTGAATCTAACTGCCTAGAAGTTATGAACCGTAACTACAGTAAGGTTTCAAATCCTCAGTCCCTCAGCTCCCAGACTGCTAACTGGAATTCCAGTCCACATGTGCCCCCTCACAATTAGCAGGGTTATTTTAGGCACTGACCTAAGTTCTCAGAGAATGTAAGCTGATGGGCAAGGGGTGTCCAATGTGTCGGTTGCTTGGTTACAAAAGAAAGCTCATTCGAGAAGCTTATAATCTGTGAGCAGGGCTTCCTCGAGACGCCACTGCATGGGCTTTTGCTTTAGCTAAGGAGACACACTGAAATGGTGCATCTATCTTTTAATAGCCACAGAGAGTTTACACTCATCATGAATAACAATAATTCAGCAGAAGAATGCAAGTGACTTGGACAGCTGTTTTAGAGAAGAATTTTAAGTTCTGACTGGCAGTATCCAGTCACGTAGTACAGCACTCCACAAGAAGCCCCAGTGAAAGTAAACTAACTGCCCAGAATCTTGTCAAGATTATTCATTGCCTTCCAAGCTCACAGAGAGAAAACTACAAATATAAAAATACTCTGAACAGTTTTCATAACCATGAAAGCTAGCTCCCCTTTAGAAACTGATACAGATTTGCTAAGGGCTTGTATTTCTAATAAACTACACCACCTACTGGTTAATAGGACTGTCTTGTAGACACATATCTCATGGGAGAAATAACCAAAAGAGAAACAGTAGAAGGAAATTGCATTGTGCCTCCTTACCAGTGAGTTCCTCCACGAAGCACTGAGCATCCTGACTCCCAGAGTCAGATAAATTCACACAACTTTCAACTTCCTCATCAGCACCCTTCTCATGGTTTCCACAAAAATCAGAACTAGAGACGGCTTGCATTTCCAGGAGGGGTGGGGGTGGGCGATGGATATAAAATAGATAAAAGGATTTTCTGGGTTGGAGATTTGCTGACAATCACTAATGGGAAGAATTAGCGAATTAGCCAAACATGATTCTGAGAGAAGTTTAAATAAAAGGATTGAAAATTCTATGAGGAATGGTCAGCCATAGTCTCCCTAAAGAGGGCACCAAATCAGGTGAGGTCTGCAAGTCTCTCCTCTTGCCTTCGCTACTGCTCCCATAACCTCTTGACACTCGGCTCAGTGGATACTGCTCTGGAAGCCTCATGACTCCCCTTAGCTGGCTTCATGTCCTCTCCTCAATGCCCCCAGGCTCTGCTACTGCCCGACATCTTAACGGTCTTGTGTCTCCTTCCTAGCTCTTCAACCTGAGCACTCTAGTTGGCAGTTGCTGCCTCAGGGTCATCTTTGCACAGATGGCTTAAAACACCACTGGGCCCTTAACAGATATCAGTGAATATTTGCTAAATAAATGAGTTCTGGGATGTTAGAGAATCACTAAAGTACCCCAGGCCTGCCTCTGCGTTCAGCAAGCTCCTCCTGCCCTGTTCCCACTCTCCTGAGGTACTGTTAAGTCAGAGTGACCAGCAGTTCTAAGGTGGCATAATGGATGTCACATAGACTTCTTTGTCATAAAACTCAATGGCTCTCTGATAAGGGAGCAAATGAATGAGTAACAGCATGTCGAATCTTGGGTAGGAGTGTACTTAGAGTCTATTTCCAGCTTCCAACTTCAGCCGGGCCTGGTGTAGTCAGTGAGTTTCAATGATAAATAAGAACCTGCCTTCCCAAAGCCCCAAGTATTTTCCACAGCTCCCTCTCAGACATGCAATTACTCTATTTCTCTCACACCCCAGCACCTGCTTCCTTTAAGCTGAGGTTCTTTCATTTATGATGATAATACAGAAAGGGAAGACACATTCAGCAGTCAAAACAACTCACAGTGTGGATGAATCACAGGCTATGTAGCTACAAACTGGTGGCACTTTAACCTTCAGATTCTTTGAACAACTTTCAAGAGTAAGGAAAAAAAATCATATTTTCTACTAGAAGTGAAGAAAGTATTTGGACTACTAGAATATGTCTTAGGAGTTATCTTTTTCATTACTGGCTTTTATCTAGAATTTGATAGCATAGCCTGTGACATTTTTTTTTTTAGAACAGAGAGAGATATAACCCTAGTTCTGTGGTCAGTTATATCCTGGCAGGGGAAAAAAAAAAAGGAACATGTACTTCACAGGGTCCTATTTTTAATTCTCATTTAAATAGCTGTCGGCTCTTGCCAGCACAAAAGTAGAAAGATGACAAAATCAAGACAAGATTTTTCTGATCAGAACCATCAGCCTGTAAAGCTATGTTTATGTGAAAATTTACATATTATTCAGAGAATTTAAGTATCTAAACATAATTTTCCCTAAGTCTGTCACATACCCAAAAGTTTATATGTATAAATATGTACATGTATACATACATGCCTTGGTAAATCTCTGATGCCTTCAGCTTGATTCGTGTGTGTGTGTGTGTGTGTGTGTGTGTGTGGTTTCCAAACAGAGGCATAGAAGCACTTAACAAAGTTAGCTGTAAGAGGGATTATTCTAAGATTCTTATAAGGAAAATGTATTTATTTAATGGCTCTCATTGTGAAATATAATCATTCATTTATTTTTTAAAAAACATATTTTAAAAGAGGTACCTTGCTGGCTTTGTCATTTAAGCGTCTGATTTTGGCTCAGGTCATGATCTTGCAGTTCTTGGGTTTGAGCCTCATGTCAGACTCTGTGCTAACAGCTCAGAGCCTGGAGCCTGCTTCAGATTCTGTCTCTCTGTGTCTCTCTCTGACTCTCTGTCTCTCTCTCTCTCTCTCTCCCCCTCCCCACTTTGCATTCTGTGAGACAGGGAAGGGGCAGAGAGAGAGGGAGAGAGAGAACCCCTAATAGGCTTCTTGCTGCCAGTGTGGAGGCTGACACCAGGCTTGATCTCACAAACTTTGAGATAATGATCTGATCTGAAATCAAGAGTTGATTGATTTACTTACTGAGCCAACACAGACACCCCAATCATTCACTTAATTATGAATTTAATGTGTTATAAAATATTCATTATATATTAAGCTCTGTGCTCAGCTCTTAGAATTAAAAAAAAAAAAACATAGTCCCTGTCCTCAAGGCTCTTAGAATCTGGAGAAATAGAAGATAAGTAAATAATCATAATGTTTGAGAAGCACAGTGATGGTATCTGCAGATGGCATCATGAGAATGAGAAGGAAGGGGGAGTACCTTGCTCAGAATAAGAGAAGCTGGTCAGAGGAGGTGAGGCAAAGCTGAGTTCTAAAGAACAAGTAAGAGAGAACCAGACCTGGATTTGGGAAGAAAGCATTCCAGGAAGAAAAAGCATCCCGTGAGAAGACCTGGAAGGAGGAGATTATCAAGCAGTTTGATGCAGGAACTGAAAACACCTTGTCATGAGAAACCCAGAATACAAGGGAGGGAGTGAGCAGAGAGGCAAGAAATAGAACCAGAAAATAACAGAACTCGTCACACTTGAAGCCAACCCAGAGGAAGGAACGTGTAGGGTCAGTTTACAGTACACCTTAATCCTGACGGGCTTCCTGTGTCGGTTAGTGGCAGAGGGCTGCAGTTACAATTGAATTCAGCCATGATTTAGTTTTCCATTTGAGTCATGAATTTATACAGATCAAAACTGATTGTTGTTACAAAAAATCACATAAATGATGTTTTACATTACTCTCTATATTCACAACATGAATATGAATGTTATTATAAACATCAGTTTCATTTTTTAAGGCACACATAACACATCCTCAAGCAATGATTCAGAATCACAAAGTGTTGGAGTTGGAAATCTTCTGGTTCAATTTCCTCTTATTGTAGAGGAGGAAACCACAGTCCAGAGAGGGTGTCATTTGGTCCAGTCATATACTAGACAGGGACAGCCCCTGTACAAGGACAGAGGTCTCGGAGTATCCTATAGCACTCAGTGCCTGTAGGCAAATATGTATAATATATATAATTTTATGTATTACATATTATAACTTATGAATTATAAGGAGCTACTGTTGGATTTTAAGTACAGTAGCAAAAGCTTGGGTAAAAGTTGTATTTTAGAAGGATCATTCCTTGTTTTGATAGGAGAGTGGGAATAAGGGTCTTATCAATAACTCAGAAAAAGAATGATGATAGTTGGAGTTACGCAAAGGCAGTGGGAATGGAAAAGAGTGAACATACTGTAGAAACAATGGGGGAAATAAAAGACATGTTTTGGTAACCAGATGGACGTGGTGGGTGAAGAAACAGAGATGCTGAGCATGAGTAACTCCTCATTTTCAGGTATGGGTAACTGAGTAATCCTGGAAGAAGTAACAGGAGGGATGCATATGAAGTGTTTGTGGAGAAAGGAGATGCCAGGCAGCCTTGAGATGAGCAGAATCAACCTGAGATAGGTGGAGTGATGGATGTCACAGCCAGATCATCTGCATATCCCCTGGAGAGCTAAATGACATTCTTGGTATTTGAGGTAGTTTGTGCTACTACTGTTGCTTCCCAAAACCTGGGAATAAATTATAATTCCTGATACCACTACTACACTTTAACAGTAACTTCTAGTTTATATCGTTTCTTGATTTCCATTTCTGGTTGTGGCAGATGAGGCTAAGCAAAAAAAAAATCTCAACGACAACAACTACACACTGAATAGAAAAGAATCAGTTTGAAGGCATCAGAGATTTGCCAAGGCAGCAGGGAATCCAGAGCTTAACATTCCACAGAGAATGAAAATTCAGAGATGAGATAGCTGGCACCATTTACCCTTTAAGGCCTTTGCAGATTTGTAAGCAGAGCTAAGAAGTTGAGAGCTGAGATTTCAGTTATAGCCATTTTCAGTGCTGGAGGGATGAAAACTGGAGCTCAGAATCTACCAAAGAGAAGGGGTGCTGGTAAAAATACAACATTTCAGGGTGAAGCTCTAAGGGACCACTCCAGGGGAGTGCAGGTAAACCAGAAAATAGACCATTCCTCACAAATGAAGACAGCAATACATAAAAAAGGATAATAATCATGACCAAGTAGGATTCATTCCAGGAAAGCAATGTTGGTTTTGAGTTTGAAAAAGAAATTTTTAAAAATCACATGATTATCTCACTATATTCAGAATAAAAGCATATTTACAGCAATTTTAAAACAGGAAAAGGAAACATATAGTGATAGGAGTATAGAAAGACTGGATAAAGAAATTTCTTATTCTTAGATAAGAAGACTCAAGATTATGAAAATGTTAGTTCTTCCTAAATTCATCTTTAAATACAAAAAAAAAAACCCCACTAATAAAAACCAACAGAATTTTATCTGGTACCAGACAAGTTGATTATAAATTTAAGTAGAAAAATAAGTAATAAAGATGGAAAAATTTTGTAAATGTCATTATTTTCAGAACTTTTAGTTAGGGGTAGAGATAAAACCAGTCAGATAACTAATGGAACATATTAAAAATTATAAATACAAATTATATATTATATAAATATAAAGCAATGTGGTACCCATACATGAATGAATAGATAAGTGGAACATAATATAAGGCTAGAAATAGAAATTGATGGAGTTGACATCAGTGGGAAAAAAGAACAATTTGTTCAACAGATATTTGGACACTATGGTAATCCTTGATCTTTGATTTTAATTTTTTTTTTTTCTGAGAGAGAGAGACAGTGTGAGCAGGGGAGGGTCAGAGTGAGAAGGAGACACAGAATCTGAAACAGGCTCCAGGCTCTGAGCTAGCTGTCAGCACAGAGCCCGACACGGGCTTGAACCCGTGAACCGTGAGATCATGACCTGAGCCGAAGTCTGATGCTTAACCAACTGAGCCACCCAGGTGCCTCATGATCTTTGATTTAAAAAAAAAAAAAAAAAAAAAAACTTTATATGCCCATGTTTTTAAGATGTACATCAGGACAAATTTTCAAATAAAAAAGATTTAGAATGTTAAAAACCAAAGCTTAAAAGGATTGGAAGAAAATATATGAGAAAAATATCTATAATCTCAAAGTGAGGAAGACTAAGGCATGACACAAAGCCTATAAGAAAAAATTGATAAACTCCACTGCACAAAAATGTTATACTTCTATATGAAAAATAAAACATCATAAAGTTAAAATATAAAAGGCAAACAAAAATGTATTCACAAATATTTACATTTTCTATAAGTTAACAAGTAAAACAATCCCAACAAAGCTTATTTAAAAAGTATTAGTATAAAGATTATATGAAAGACAATATAATTGTCTCTTTTTTTCTCTATCAAATGTTGTTTTTATTTAGATAAGTGCTTTTCTACAGCTGTACTTGTGGAACATCACATGGCAAAAACAGGAATTATTTTTCTCTAGACATTTTTTTAAACTTTATTAAAAATGAGATTGGTCCTGAGGAGCCTGGATGGTTCAGTCACTTAAGCATTTCAGTCAGCTGAGCATCCAACTTGTGATTTTGGCTCTCCCTCTCTCTCTGCCCCTCTCTTGCTTGCACTCCCCCTGTCTCTCTCACAAAATAAATAAATAAACTTAAAAATGAGATTGGTCCTAAAAATACAGAGGAAAAAAGCCCTGTACATTACAAAAAGTCACTGAAATACCACATTTGGTTATATAAAAAGTCAAGTCCATTTTATTGTAAAAGGAACATGCAATTTGTTGGTATTGATGGTGTGGCTTCTTCCTGCAGGGGCATGGGTTTTATTGTTTTTTAACCTGTTTTACCTAGAAAATACACTTACTTGTCAAGAAGAGAAAATCCACCTAGCTCAAGGAGCAGTGAAGATGAGGAAAGAAACATGAGAAATGGCCCTTTTGATCATGGTATCCCCTCTCAGCCCCAACTTCTTCAAACTGAGGCTAAGATTCTATCCCAGCTTCCTTAAGAGTGCCTGGTCCCTAGGGAAAGAAATGGAGCTGGAAGGGGAACCCAAAGCAGGAACACAGAACTCCCCCATCCACCTCACCTGCAACAATAAAATTAATTGAGTACATTTTACATCAAAAATCATAAGGGGAATAAAGAATGCTAGGGAGGTTTTGGGGATGCTGCTTTATACAGAGTGGTCAAGAAAAGAAGCTCTGATAAAGTGATATTTGAGCTGAGATCTCAAGGAAATGAGGATTGAGACAGGAGTGTACCTGGGGAACCCCAGGAAGTCAGAAGAGTCAGTGCAAAACCTCAGGGGCGGGAGTATGCTTAGTGTATTTAGGGAACCCCTAAATAAAACTGAACAAACAGGAGGGTTTAGGATATGTAGCCAGGAAAGGCGGCAATGGAAGAAGGACGGACACACAGACCCATTGCAAGACTTGAGGCTTTTATTCTGAAATGGGAACCACTAGAGGATGTCACAGTTGGTTTCCTGAGAAGCAGACTCTACAGTGGAGACTGGTGTGCCGGACGTTTACTAGGGATATTCTTGGGATGAACTCTTGAAGAAAAAGGACATAAGCAGGGTTGGGGGAAATTGAGCTGTAATGCAGTCTCAAAGAATGCATCAGCCTACCTCACATGTAATTCGGAAATGGAGAATGCTCTCCAAATTGCCCCAAGATAGAAGAAGCCAAACCTTTATAGCCCAATAAGTTCTTAAATAGACCATAACAATTGAGGTTGCTGTGAGTTCATCAAAGGGCGTGAGAAGATGAACAGGGAACCGTAATTAGAGAAAAATTTGAATGATTGTTCCTGTAAGGGAAGCAAAGAAATGAGGTGGCAGCCAGAAGGGAATGTACAAGTTGAGGAAGGCTTCTTCCTCTTTCAGACTGCGATACTGTACAGCTTGCTTGTGTACTGAAGGGCGTAATGAAGCTTGTGTTTGTTCTGGAAGGATTTATGTGAAATTGATAGCAATGATTGTCTCTGGAGAGGGGGAACTATGAGGCAGGAGAATAAGGGGCAAGAGGGAGACATCCTTTTCAATGTTTTCCATTTTGTATCTTTGCATGCATTATGCACAAAATCAGTCAATCAATAAACTGGAACAAATAAAGCAGATCTTTATAACACTGATCCAGAAAGAGATCCTAAAATATAATATGAAGCAAGAGAGTTGGTTAAATAAGAGTAACAAACATGCTTTAAAAGTTACATAAAAATGAATATAAATACAGAGTAAAAGTCTAGAAGAATATATGCCAAGTTGTTAAGGGTGGTAATCCCCAAGAATATAATAGGAAAATTCTCACTTGTCTGTTGATTGATTTTTTTTTATTTTATTTTATTTTTTTTTACAAATAGTTTATTGTCAAATTAGTTTCCACATAACACTCAGTGCTCATCCCCACAAGTGTCCTCCTCCATGCCCATCCCCCCTCACCCCCACATCCATCAGTCCTCAGTTTTTGTCAGCATTCAAGAGTCTCTCATGGTTTGCCTCTCTCCCTTTCCCCCACCATTTCCCCCCTTCTTCTCCCAATTGGTCCTCAGTTAAGTTCCTCCTAATCCTCCTATACGTGCAAACATATGATATTTGTCCTTCTCTGCCTGACTTATTTCGCTCAGCATAACACCCTCAAGGTCCATCCATGTTGCTACACATGGCCAGATGTCATTGTTTCTCATTGCCATGTAGTATTCCATGGTCTAGATAAACCACATCTTGATCCATTCGTCTGTTGATGGACACTTAGGCTCTTTCCATGTTTTAGCTATTGTGGAGAGTGCTGCTATGAACATTGGGGTACATGTGCTCCTATGCCTCAGCATTTCCGTATCCCTTGGGTAAATTCCTAGCGGTGCTATTGCTGGGTTCTAGGGGAGTTCTATTGTTAGTTTCCTGAGGAACCTCCACCCTGTTTTCCAGAGGGGCTGTACCAGTTTACATTAAATAACAATCTTGTACATCAGAAAAATATGTATTTCATATTTTAAAAGTACCTTTACTATCCATGAATCTGCAAATATGAATTAATGTTCCTGGTGTGAAAGCAACAAGGAAACCAACTAGATACTTTCCTAGGCTACTGGGATCTCCAGGCATGAGCAGGTGCAGGTAGGGCCAAAGAAGAATAAGAATAGTCAGACGGGCTATCAGGTAAGCGCATTGAACTCTGGCTCCTGAGAGTTAAGTCTTGCATTGCTTTACATACCAAACCTTATCTACTACTAGTGACACCTAAATTCAAACAAATAGTAAATGAGAAATAGAGTTTTAAAAATCTTAGGCCTCCATACTAGTATATACTGAATCACAAAACTGTTTCTTCTTTCCTTTAAATAGTCATGTGAGTCACTGTACACAAATATGTATAAATCGTGGAAAGAAATCCAACATCAGAAAGCATGACTGACTATGAATGGGCACTGACTATGAATAGGGTACAGATGTTTAAGAAAGACCTTTGAATACTGCGAATTGTGCTATCATTTCAATCATAAGATGTGAGCACCTAACACAGATCCTCCATTAATTAACACAAGAAGCCCATGAATTTAAGAGAATTCACCAGTTGTAAATTTTTTTCATCTTCAAAGATGACTGCAACATTCTCTTACTTTGGAGCTATGATTTTTTTCACCCAACTCTGAAGAATATAGGTCAACTTCTTCTTTATTCTAAATATCTAACATAGTAGCCAATGTTTCTCTCTTAACCAAGCAGCTACCTATCATTTTTATGAGTTAAGAAATGCAAATTTATTCACAATGCACCTCAAAGGAAACTATTAAGAGACAAACTCATAGAAATAGGATTGGGGAGCTCTGTTCTCTCTTCTCCTCTCCTCCGAATACATTTTCCTCAACACCCTCTAACTTGAAACTAGCTCCTTCCTCCTAGAAATTAATTTTATGCTGAGCCAAAGAGGGCAATATAGTAGAAATCAGGAATTCTCATGGTGAAGTGTGAATTCCATTATACCAAGGAGGCTTGTTTATACTTCTATTCCCTATCTTAGTTCAACCATTCTTTCTCTAACCCATGTGTCCAAATTCTCTGCATGCCCATCTCCTGCCTCAAAGCCAAAACCACCTATCCTCACTTACGAGTCATCATAATGTAGTTTGTATGTTCTGGGAGTTCCCCATAAAATCTCCACTAGTGTTCATCTTCCTTCCTCGACCTGCACCTTAAGCAAACATATCTCAGGCGAACTCTAGTTTTCCACATGCTGACTGTCTCTTTTAGGCATTAAATACAGTTTTGTGTTTTTTAATGGCAGAGATCTCATTTGGCTTTCCCCCTGAGGACATTCAATTCATCTTTAATCCCTGTCACCACTGCCTGTTAGCTTAGCTGCTGCTGCTTCACATCTTGACTCCAGTTGGAGCCTGGAATTTTCCTCCTCAATATTTACTTACTTAATCTTTCAGTCATCATCTGTTTAGCAGAAGAACCTTCATCTCCCTGAAATCTATTCCTTGATTTCATAGATCTGAGTGTAATGTCTTCCCTGACACATTTGATGGCAATCACACAGGCACCTGGCTTGAGGGCACACATACACACATGCGTGCGTGTGCGTGTGTGCGTGTGTGTGTGTGGTGCTTCTTGGCAACAACATTCACTAATGTTGGCTCTTAATCATTGAATATAAATACTTAAAACTTCATACATGGCTATGGTCAGTATATGCCTTACTTTAACTAAGTCTTAGAGTTTCCTTTTGGCATTTAGGGGTGATGCCCAGTATATCTAGAAAGCTATGTGAAAGATTCATTGTGGATGCTAAACCCCAGCTACGCAATGCCTATTGACAGGAGAATCTAAGACTGTCATATGAGCTACATTTATATAGTGCTTGCAGTAGCCACTCATCATTCTAAGCATTTCACAGATACTACTTCATTTAATGCTCATTACAATCCTATGAGATAGATGCTATTATTATGACTGCCATTTCATAGAAAAGGAAAATGAGGCACAGTGAGCTGCTTTGTGTAGCCATGTAAGAGGTGGGGCTGGAATCTGGACCCAGACAGTTGGGCTCCAAGCATCAACTCCTTTAACCACCACTCTAAATTGCCTCTCATTTGTAGCAAGATCTCTATAAATAAAATTGCTTTGTTACTGAAAAAATCTGACTCAACTGATTTGGGGAAACAAAGTAGTAAATATACCACAGAGCATTTTTGCAACTCTGTGGTACATACTAGTCTTGAAATGGTGGCACTAAATTAGTTTGTCAGGACAGATACACACATATGGGAGCCAAGTTGCCTTGGAGCTGAGCTTCAACAAGCCAGCCTCAGCCACTCCTTGGGAGAACTGTGAACCCCACCCTCAGCTTCCCTCTTCAGCCGCTTCTACTTATGGAATTTTTCTATTATTTTTAACTTGGGGATTCAGAAAGATCTGCAACTTGGTGCCCAATATCTAAGGTTTTCATCTTCGTGTGACAATTAAAATACGACTAGAAAAAATCTAAATATGGGAAATAAGGCAAAAGTCCAGTAAGAGACTTAGATTGTTATGCAAATATCTTACTATAATGCATTTTTGAAGTGATCCACACAACGGAAGCTAAACTGGAACCTCTTCCAGCTCCCATTTTGCTGTTTGCTCTTAATCTGAGGAGAGTCTGAGCTGGCTCTGGGGGCTCCTGAACAAGAAGGCACTGCAAATTTCTCACCAGGTCTCTCAATCATTTCTAAGGAGTTGACACTATAGATCCACTCTCCTTCTCTGGCCTTCTGCTGGGAACCCTTTTAAAAACTAATCACCACAAGAATGTTAAGTGCTTAAGGTCAGAATTTTTGCCAGTTTTATTCACTGCTACGCTAAGAAGAATGTCTGACATATGGTAGGCTCTCAATAAATATTTGCTGAACTGATAAATATCATGTACTAGAAAATATAGCATATAAAGATGTTTTAAAACAATACATTGAACTTCTTTTTTATTTATTTATTTATTTATTTATTTATTTATTTATTTATTTATTACAAATAGTTTATTGTCAAATTAGTTTTTACATAACACTCAGTGCTCATCCCCAAAGTGCCCTCCTTCATGCCCATCCCCCCCACCCCCCACATCCATCAGTCCTCAGTTTTTGTCAGCATTCAAGAGTCTCTCATGGTTTGCCTCTCTCCCTTTCCCCCACCATTTCCGCCCTTCTTCTCCCCCTTGGTCCTCCGTCAAGTTCCTCCTAATCCTCCTATACGTGCAAACATATGGTATTTGTCCTTCTCTGCCTGACTTATTTCGCTCAGCATAACAGCCTCAAGGTCCATCCATGTTGCTACACATGGCCAGATTTCATTGTTTCTCATTGCCATGTAGTATTCCATGGTATAGATAAACCACATCTTCTTGATCCATTCGTCTGTTGATGGACACTTAGGCTCTTTCCATGTTTTAGCTATTGTGGAGAGTGCTGCTATGAACATTGGGGTACATGTGCTCCTATGCCTCAGCATTTCTGTATCCCTTGGGTAAATTCCTAGCAGTGCTATTGCTGGGTCATAAGGGAGTTCTATTGTTAGTTTCCTGAGGAACCTCCACACTGTTTTCCAGAGGGGCTGTACCAGTTTACATTCCCACCAACAGTGCAGGAGGGTGCCCGTTTCTCCACATCCTCGCCAGCATCTAGAGTTCTCTGATTTGCTCATTTTAGCCACTCTGACTGGTGTGAGGTGGTATCTCAGTGTGGTTTTGATTTGTATTTCCCTGATGAGGAGGGATGCTGAGCATCGTTTCATGTGTCTGTTGGCCATCTGGATGTCCTCTTTGGAGAAGTGTCTGTTCATGTCTTCTGCCCATTTCTTCACTGGGTTGTTTGTTTTTCGGGCGTGGAGTTTGGTGAGTTCCTTATAGATTCTGGATATTAACCCTTTATCTGATATGTCATTTGCAACTATCTTTTCCCATTCCGTTGGTTGCCTATTAATTTTCTGGGTTGTTTCCTTTGCTGTGCAGAAGCTTTTAATCTTGATGAGGTCCCAACAGTTTATTTTTGCTCTCGATTCCCTTGCTTTTGGGGATGTGTCAAGTAAGAAGTTGCTGCGGTGGAGGTCAAGGAGGTTGTTTCCTGCTTTCTCCTCTAGGGTGTTGATAGTTTCCTGTCTCACGTTCAGGTCCTTTATCCATTTTGAGTTGATTTTTGTGCATGGTGTGAGAAAATGATCTAGTTTCATTCTTCTGCATGTTGCTGTCCAGTTCTCCCAACACCATCTGTTAAAAAGGCTGTCTTTTTTCCATTGGATATTCTTTCCTGCTTTGTCAAAGATCAGTTGGCTGTATACTTTTGGGTCCACTTCTGAGTTCTCAATTCTGTTCCATTGGTCTATGGGTCTGTTTTTGTGCCAATACCATACTGTCTTGAGGATGACAGCTTTGTAGTAGAGGCTGAGGTCTGGGATGGTGATACCTCCCGTTTTGGTTTTATTTTTCAGTATTACTTTCGCTATTCGGGGTCTTTTGTGGTTCCATACAAATTTTTGGATAGTTTGTTCTAGTTTTGAGAAGTATGCTGGTGCAATTTTGATTGGAATTGCATTGAATGTGTAGAGTGCTTTAGGTAGTAATGACATCTTAACTATATTTATTCTTCCTATCCATGAGCATGGAATGTTTTTCCATTTCTTTGTGTCTTCTTCAATTTCCTTCATAAGTTTTCTATAGTTTTCATCATACAGATCTCTTGTATCCTTGGTTAGTTAAAACAATACATTGAACTTCTGTTTCAGCATAGAAACAAGAAAATTTAAAAGAATGAGGTAGATAATAATTATAATGTTTTATTGTTGAAAGTGGGCTCAAAACATTTTTTTACAGGGAACTCAAAGAGCTAATAACAATTTCTGGTTGCAGACTTGATTCATCAGATTAAAAAAATTTTTTTAATGTTTATTATTTTTGAAGAAGAGAGAGAGAGAGCATGAGCAGGGGAGGGGCACAGAGAGACAGACAGACAGAATCTGAAGCAGGCTCCAGGCCCTGAGCTATCAGCACAGAGCCTGATGCGGGTATTTAACTCATGAGCTATGAGATCATGACCTGAGCCAGAGTTGGATGCTTCACCAACTGAGCCACCTAGGTGCCCCTTGTTTATTAGATTAAAATGCAAGGATTCAGGGCACCTGGGCAGTTGGTTGAGCATCTGACTCTTGATTTTGATTCAGGTTGTGATCTCTTGGTCATGGGATCAAGCCCGGTGTCAAACTCTGAGCCAACCACAGAGACTGCTTGGGATTCTTTCCTTCCCTCTCCCTTTGTGCCTCCCTAACTCATGCTTCTCTCTCGCAAAATAAATAAATAAACCTTAAAAATATAAAATGCAGTAAAATGCAAGGATTCAAGGAAGCGGGTTGGTTTTAATGTGAGTGCTGCAAACACAGCTGGTTTCACTTGCATCTCCACATGGTGAAAATTCATTAAAATGTTTTTGAAGTTTTGCTCTTCATAGAATAGTTAACATACCTGCCTTCAGTCCTGCAAGACACCTTGCTCAAATGCCAGCTTCCAAATAAGAACTGATAACAAAAGCATTCATTAAACATGATAAATTGTGGGGGGGGGACCTTGAATTGGTTACAGTCAGTATGACGGCAGAAGGGTATATAGTAAATTAAGAGATGGTGTAGGAAATTAAGAGAGATAATTCTAAGACACAAGTCTAGGGACAAGTCTAGAGACAGCCTGAAACTTAGTCTTAGCAGTGCTACTAACAACTTTGATTTCTTAGAAGAGAAACAATCTTTGTGCCTCAATTCCCTCATTATTAAGTGAGCTAGCACAAGAACACATGTCATAGGATGAGTATTAAATGTGATAGTACATGCATAGTACCTGACATGAAGTAAATGTTGAATAAAGAGTCACTATGGTTATTAAACACTCATAATATAAACCACTAAAAATAAAGTATAAACGAAAATTGCACTAAGATTTCCATTCTTTTGTATTATGTTCATCAGGTTCCGGGTTCGGTGTCAGAGAGAAAATTTAAACAAATATACTTTCTGTGTCTCAAAAATATAAAACTGAGAATGAATGTTCTAGAGCCAAGAAAGTGAACAAATATATACTTTTTCCACAAATGAATGGAAACAGTTTTCATCTAAAAAAGTTAATATACTTCCTAAAGCAAGGAGCATATGAACATTTTTTTTTTTAACCTAACACAGAGATCTGGAATCAGAATGAATTTTGAAATATAAGTGAACCAAAATATTAAACAGAATATTTTATTTTTTTCCAATTTTTTTTTATTATTTATTTGTTTAATGTTTATTTTTGAGAGAGAGAGAGGGCAGAGTACAAGCAAGGGAGGGGCAGAACAGAATCCAAAGTAGGTTCCAGGCTCTGAGCTGTCAGCACAGAGCCCAGTGCGGTGCTCGAACTCACAAACTGCAAGATCATAACCTGAGCCAAAGTCAGATGCTTAACCAACTGAGCCACCCAGGTACCTCTTCAAGTTTTTATTTAAATCTGGTTAGTTAATATACACTGAAATGCTGGTTTCAAGAGTAGAATTCAGTCATTCTTCATTCACATACAATATCCAATGCTCATTACAAGTACCCTCCTTAATGCTTATCACCCATCTAGCCCATCACCCACCCACCTCCCTCCATCAACCTTCAATTTGTTCTCTATCATTAAGAGTCTGTTATGGTTTGTTTCCCTCTCTCTCTCTTTTTCCCGCCTCCCATATGTACATCTGTTTTGTTTCTTACTTCCACATGTGAGTGAAATCATATGGTATTTGTCTTTCTCTGACTAACTCATTTTGCTTAGCATAATACATTCTAGCTTTAACCATGTTGTTGCAAATGGTAAGATTTCATTATTTTTGATGGCTGAGTAATAATCCATTGTACCACTTATACCACTTCTTTATCCATTCATCAGTCGATGGACATCTGGGCTCTTTCCATAGTTTGGCTATTGATGATACTGCTGCTATAAACATCTTGGTGAATATACCGCTTCAAATTTGTATTTTTGTATCCTTTGGGTAAATACCATTGTACGATTGCTGGACTGTAGGGAGTGCTATTTTTAACATTTTGAGAAACTTCCATACTGTTTTCCACAGTGGCTGCACTAGTTTACATTCCCACCAACAATGCAAAAGGGCTCCCCTTTCTCCACATCCTCACCAACACCTGTTGTTTCTTGTGTTGTTAATTTTAGCCATTCTGACATGCATGAGGTGGTATCTCATCATGGTTTTGATTTTGATTTCCCTAATGATGAATGACATTGAGTATCTTCATGTGTCTGTAGCCACCTGGATGTCTTCTTTGGAAAATTGTCTATTCATATCTTCTGCCCATTTCTTAATCAGATTATTTGTTTTTGGGTATTGAGTTTGCTAAGTTCTTTATAGATTTTGGATACTAACCCATTATTGGATACACCATTTGTAAGTATTTTCTCCCATTCCACTGGTCGCCTTTTAGTTTTGTTGATGGTTTCCTTTGCTGTGAAGAAGATTTTTAACTAGATGAAGCCTCAATAGTTTATTTTTGTTTTTATTTCTCTTGCTCCTAGAAACATATCTAGGGGTCCCTGGGTGGCCTAGTTGGTTAAGTGTCTGACTTCGGCATAGGTCATGATCTCGTGGTTTGTGGGTTCAAGCCTTGCATCGGGTTCTGTGCTGGTAGCTCAGAGCCTGGAGCCTGTTTCACATTCTGTGTCTTCCTCTCTCTCTGCCATTCCCCTGCTTATGCTCTGTCTCTCTCTGTCTCAAAAATAAAAACTATTTAAAAATTTTTTTTAAAAAGAAACGTATCTAGAAACATGCTGCTATGACTAATGCTAGAGAGATTACTGCTTGTGCAATAATTTTCAGGTCTCATATTTAATCCATTTCAGGTCTCACTTTAAATAATTTTGAATATTGTACAGGGTGAAAGAAATTGGTCTAGTTTCATTCTTCTGTGGAGCCGTCCAGTATTCCCAATACCATTTGTTGAAGAGATTGTCCTTTTTCCATTGTGTATTCTTTCCTGCTTTGTGGAAGACTGGTTGACCCTATAGTTGTTGGTCCATTTCTAGATTTTTCTTTTTTTAAAAAAAAGATTTTATATTTTAGCAATCTCCACACCCAAGGTGGAGCTCAAGCCTACAATCCTAGGATCAAGAAGAGTCTCATGTTCCACTGACTGAGCCAACCAGGCATCTCTGGGTTTTCTATTCTCAAACAGAAATTTTAAGATAAGTACAACACCAAGTAAGCTGAAAACATATCCCACAAAGAGAAATTAATTCCTCATCACCCTCAGAAAGAAGCTAGTTTCCTTCAAGATGCAATCCCTATTTCTTTTCTGTCTATAAACCATAAGCCAGACCCATATGGAATTTAGTTTGGTTACAAATAAGTTTGTCAGTTTGTTTACTTTGAAATGTGTTCTCTTTCCTCAGAGAATTCTAAGGCCAGCTATCCTTCGATATCATTTAGAATCACTCAGAATAACTCAGTTGTTTGTTTTAAATCAGAAAACTTGTCTGTATATGTAGAAGTTGAATCATGTGAAATTACCTGTATTTAACTGTCTTTGACTTACCAAAAAAAATCAATTTCATATGGTTCCATTTCATTTGCTATAAATTAGATGAATTTTTTCTTGGGGTTGTTGGGAGGTAAGGAAGTGAATGGATAAAAAAAAGAAACGTATTTCCCAATTTTTACTTCACCTCTTCAAAGTTGTATCATAAACCCAAACACTTTGTTGAGGAACTGGAACTACTTCATGTGGCCCTCTTAGCATTAATGAAAAAAGACAGAGAAACTCATGGCGACATCAGCAGTAGACCCACGGCCCAACTAAACAGGAAGGTGGCAAGGAAGTGAACCACTAACATTGTTGAGAAAACAATGGCTTTCTGCCCACTGTGCTCAGATAAGAGCTGCATTTGTAGTGGATGAACAAGCTATTCTGAGAAACAAGATCAGGCAGTTACCTACCATGTAAAACACTCGATTTTCAGTCCCCTCCCTTTAATCCACATCCCTTCAAATGAACCTTGTCCAGGCAGGTTTACTAAACAGTCGCAAAATGCTTGGACTATGAACCTACAGGAATGTAAGCAGCAAACAGCTCACCCCACGAAGCATTTTAAGCTCTTCTTCTCACCCCCCTCCCCTTCTCTCTTGCCTTCTTTCCCTCTGCTTTGGAATTTTCATTAGAATGTGACATTTGACTCATTCTGAGAGCAAACAGTATATTTTCTGACTTTCCTAATTTGAAAACCAGATGGCCTCTTCTCTGGCCCCAGGGAAGAGGGAGAACAACTTATTATCAACAATTCCACTTGGCTTTCCATTTTCTAGTTTTCAAACACACGATTCCATTGCTACCTATTGTACATGCACCCTGGAGACAGTGTGAGCAGCCTATGAAGCAGGTTTCCAGCTTATCACTGCCTCTGAGGACCATCCCCGCTTTTGTCCCATTTTTACCTCTCATCTCCATACCCTTTGGCCACCGGAAGAAAAACAAAATATAATTCTAAGCTGTCATCTGTGTTATACTAGAATTATTGTTTCAAAGCCTGTAGTAAGAAAGCAGTAGGTTAATCTTGGAGAAAATTAATGCAGAAAACAGAAACTGTTTTCTATATTACAATTCCAACATTCCACAAGAATTTATATTTAGGCAAATACATGTTTTTGGGAGTGCTTCTAGCCTCAACTTTAATCACTCCGAGAGAGGAATAGTCCAACCAGTTTAAACTAGCTTTTCATTCTTTGTAATCCATGTGGCATTCCGAACATTTCTAAGCATTAGAGTTACATCATTTTCTCTCTTTTTTTTTCATTAATACAAACAGCCATTTATTCCATTTTCATGACCTTTAAATTCTCAGTATCATATTACCCAGCTGTTGTTTCCATTTCTCTCAGTTGCTAAGAGATGGAGATGGTGGCAGACTAGACCAATTTTCTTCAACATAGAATTGCAAGTTGACATAAGAGAGAACTAAATTCAGCCAAAGCACAATGAGCCCAACAGTTGGCAGGCAGGCTGTGTGTCTTTTCACAGCTGCAGGAGACAGTTGGTTCAGAGAACCTCATTGCCATCTCCCTGCCAACATCACTGCCATGTTTTCATGCATTCTCCACAATGCCCCTCAGCAGAGAGGCGTTTTCATTTGCATCACACGGATCTGTCTGCTCTTATACCACCTCTCCTAGAATTAAGTTCCAGGGCTAAAGACCATGACCTGTTCTGGACTAAGCCCTGTAATAATAACAGTAACAATAATAATAATAATAATAATAAAGAAAACAGATTAGTGAATGCTATGGGAAGGGTTTATACTCTCCCACCTCTTCTGATTGAGGTACTTAGTTTCCCAGCTTCCAGGAGTATTGGCTGCTTACTGCTCTCAACTAAGATCCTCTCTGAGAACTGCCCTCAGCTGCCTCACCCAAGGTCATGTCCTTCCCTGGGAGTTTTCTATATCCACTTCCTGCTCAAGGGGAGGGAATATAAACCCTAGCAGGGAAAGGGTAGGGACATAACTCCATGGAGTCCCCAGTAGGAATGACTGAGGTCTCTATTGCAGCTGCCCTGAGTTTCAACTCCTCCCCCCTACTTGATTTGATGTCTCACACTTCTCACAGATGTTTTATCAAATAGCCTCCAGCAAGTAAATCCCAAAGCCTTAGAATTTGCTTCCTAGGAACACAACCTATGATGACAAATACATTATCAAACCTCTAGTTTCTTTAAGGAACAAGTCATGGGCTTCTATATATTGAAGTCTGAAAGAAATTTCACAGGGATTATTTTTCATGGGGACTATCTGGTTAACTCACAATAACTATGCCAACACAGAAGTCATAACCCAGAATGAATGACACACTGCAATATCTGTGCTTACTCAGAGGAGTCCAGTAACACAATGCCCAGTGTTTCATTCTCAGCCAGTCATGGGACAATGTCAACAGAATGACTGTAAAACAGAGGCAGATGAATAAAGACAGCGTATATCTTGGATAAAGGTGCAGGTTTCAATCAATGCTAACTGTGTGATGATGACATTAGCTGCAACCCTGCTAAGGGGTACAGAATTCCACCTACCCAAAAGAGGTAGGAGAATGTTGAAAGAGTTTACAATAAAAATTGAATAAAGGTAGAATAAATCCTGGAGACAAGTGATACACTGGGTTGTCAAACTAAGTCCCAGTTAATAGCCATGGACTTGGATTGCCCCACTGGCAGGAAAGACTTAAACTGTATAAAAGAAGGTTCAGCATGGTAATTTATGGTTTTGGAAGTAGCACCCAAGTCTTACATTCCACAGTGTCTTACTTACTACATCTGTCCATGACCGGATTAAAGGACTGGTCATGGATCAATTAACTTCTGCCCTCTTTAGTTGTGTAAATGACTGTAAAACACCAGAAAAATGTAGAAATAAGTATTAGAGATGATGACATAAGCCATAGTACTTTAAGCTAAATTTAGTAGTAAGTTTTATAATTATGGAGGTAATCTGTATTTATTGTTTAAAATTTTTGAAATGCTTTCTGGTGCCTGGGTGGCTCAGTGGGTTAAGTGTCCGACATCAGCTCAGGTGAAGATCTCATAGTTTGTGAGTTTGAGCCCCATGTCAGGCTCTGACATGCTGACAGCTCAGAGCCTGGAGTCTCCTTCAGATTCTGTGTCTCTGTCTCTCTCTGCTCCTCCCCAACTCACGTTCTCTCTCTCTAAAAAATAAACATTAAAATATTTTTAAAACATCAAATTTTGAAATGTTTTAAAGAATCTGCAATATGATATTGCCTTGAAGGATTTTTTTAAATAACCCTTCAAGGCAAAATAAGTAATTTTATGCCTAACATGGAACTTGAACTCACAACTTCAAGACTAAGAGTCACATGCTCTGCCAACTGAGCAGCCAGGCACCCCCATCTTGAAATTTTAATTTGAAATGTTTAATAGATATCAACTATGATTTTAATTACATAATGTGATTAATTGTTTAATATAAAGGAATCTTTATCATAGTTATAAGTCTGGTTTATTACATTTTCTAATTTGTCTACATGATAGAAAAATTAGTTTAGTTAGGCTTCTAGGTCTGTCCTATTCATCTAAGGTGTTTGAGATCATTAGAGAGATTAAAATGCTTTAGGAATCTAACTAAATTTGTGAATGCTATTAATTTGTTAAACTCATAGGCTAACTGAACATTAATCAAAAACAAATGACAGTGACTGCTTCTATTTTTACACTAAACTTACTAGATATATAAATAGAATCAAGAGATATTTAAGAGAAAATGAAGGCTTAAGAAAAATCAAGCTTTAAGATTTCCCACTTTAATAATAATACAATCTCTAAGTGTTCCTTTCTACCTCAATTGTCAGGAATTATTTATGCCTCACCCCCCTAGTGTCTGCTCCAACTATGAGTGTCTCTAGCACAGCAAACTTGATTTAAATATTTTGTTAGCATTTCATGCTCTAAAATTTCAGAGTTGGCAGTTTCTCCTCTCAGCTGCTTTAAATGGCTCTGATTATGTTTCCCAAGAAATGAAGCTGATGGACCCTGGTAGGACAGGGCTGTGCTGCCTTTGCATAGTTGCTGATGTGAGTCCCAACAAGAGCCGTGATACAATTTCTTTGAAATAAGTCCTAAGTCAGACAAGAAAACCATATTATTTTTCCAAGAATAAAACCTTGTAAGCCCAAAATTATCATTAAAGTCCTTAGTCTTGGTTTGATGGCTGTTCAATCTTTGGGGAGATGGGTGTCTCTAAACGGTGCTTCTCAAATTTTAATGGGCATATGAGTCAGCTGGGGACCTCACTAAACTGTTGGCTCTGATTCTGTAGGCCGGGGCTGGGGTGCAGGGATTCTGCATTCCTAACAGATTCCCAGGTGTGCCCAAACTCCTAGTCTGCAGAGCCTACTTTGAGTAGTGAAGTTGTAAAGGCCAATACCCCTGCTGATGTTTTGTGGCCTTTTAAGGGGTGAAGATTCTCTGCTGGGGGTGGGAGTAATGTGCTTACATGCTAACCCAGAACCTCATATGGCATCACAGTATTTGAAGAAATAGCTGTTTTACCACTTAAAGATTTGTTTGTTGAGAAAGCAACTGAAGTTAAAGCAAAGCGGCCATTTCCCAACATCTACAGGCTAATTGGTTAGTAAATAAAAAGATAAATACATATTATTAGGCTCAAAAGAGACAAAATATGTCAAATACACATATGAAAAAATGTCATTCTGATCATTAGGTAACTGAAGGTATAATCCTTCACTTAAGAAACATAACATAATCTGTATTTCATAAGTTAGAACCATCCCTAAGCAGCAGTTCTTTGGCTAACTGGCTGAGAATATGTGCTAGGTTTCTGTTTCTCTAACTTAGCCAGGCAAGGAGACGCTAGAAGAGGTGATGAGAGCCTGTTTCTCTATCAACACTAGGGGGTGCTACAATACAAGTAAACAGTAAACGTACAGCCTATCTCTTCCCTTGCCAGGATACAATTCTTAATGATTTAATTATTCACTAAATCTTGCCCACTTTCTTACAGATTAAGGTCAAAACTGATTTTGAGTTTATTCTGTACAGATCATTGGTCGTGTTTTAAAATGTTTCTACTTCTAAGAAACGCTATAGGAAATTGACTCGAAGTTTAATACGTCATATGACCTAATGTTTTTTTTAACAGTATGAGCATTTGTGCACATATATGTATTTTCGTTCTTCTTAAATTACATGGGAGAATCTTAATGGTCACAAAGTTTGTGATATATTGGCATACAAAAAAGGTTGTGAAAGTCTCTTTCCTTGGAGATCATTAAGAGTAACACAAAACCTTCTGTTGATTTCCTGGATTAGTTTCATAGGCCTGCTGAAGCAAGTTGTCGAGTCTTAGCAAACAGTGCTTAGAAATTATTTCCTGGCACAAAGTCTCTTAGCAGGACAGGCAAGTACTTCCCCAAAGCTGCAGGAGTTCTCACCACAAATCCCATGAATCAGGGAGGAGTGACAAAGCAGACGGAGGGTCAGCAAGTTTTCTAGTTGGAATGCCTACAAAATACATCTTCTAAAACATTGCTATAAGTTTAGGACTATGTGTTTTACACGTTCCACGAAGCAAAGATTAGTTTCAACAAAACTTGCCTATTATTCGTATCTTATTAAGAATCACTTTAGAGGCACGTGGGTGGCTCAGTCGGTTAAGCTCCCAACTTCAGCTCAGGTCATGATCATGCAGTTAATGAGTTCAAACCCCACATAAGGCTCTGTGCTGAGTGCACAGAGCCTAGAGCCTGCTTCAGATTCTATATCTCCTTTTTCTGCCCCTTCCCTGCTCTCTCTCTCTCTTTCACTCTCTCTCTCTCTCAAAAATAAATAAACATGAAACAAAACAAAAAGAATCACTTTAAATAAATGCTCTGTCTCAGCTCACTACCTCAGAAGTAATGATATTGATAAAGGTGGGATAGGAGTGTTAGAGCAAAGGTGGCAAGTCCAGTTAGAACATTGGACACTTCGTGATTGGCAAGTCTGTGGAGGTTGCTGTGGTGAGAGGGGAGTTGTTGTGTTTTTTTAATTATGTTTTTAATGTTTTTTATTTATTTCTGAGAGAGAGAGAGAGAGAGAGCGTGAGCAGGGGAGGGTCAGAGAGAGAGGGAGACACAGAATCTGAAACAGGCTCCAGGCTCTGAGCTGGCTGTCAGCCCAGAGCCTGACACGGGGCTCGAACCCACGAACCGTGAGAGTATAAATATACTGAGCCGAAGTCAGCCTCCCAACCGACTGAGCCACCCAGGCGCCCTGAGGGGAGTTTTGATTAAGAGAAAACATGAGGGGGGCGCCTGGATGGCTCAGTCGGTTAAGCGACTTCGGCTCAGGTCATGATCTCATGGTTCGTGGGTTCGAGCCCCGCATCGGGCTCTGTGCCGACAGCCAGCTCAGAGCCTGGAGCCTGTCTTCAGATTCTGTGTCTCCCTCTCTCTCTGATCCTTCCCTGCTCATGCTGTCTCTCTCTCTCTCTCAAAAATAAATAAAATATATTTTTTTAAAAAGAGAGAGAAAACATGAGGGTGTGCTTCAGGGTGACTTTCAGTCACCCCATTAAAGGGTAACACATTGTCTCACAAGTGTATGGCGTATGCATTACAAGGCATACAGGGATGAAGATGTAGTCCAATAAGTCAAAAAGTATGGAGCAAGTAACATTTTCTCATGAAACCAGCTCTTCTTAGAATGTCATTTCATTTCTTCTTCATTGATGTCAACCATAAATATTAATGGGGCATTTATTTTGCTCAAAGTACCAGGAATCCTCTTGTAATAATAGTCGGACAGAAAATTCAGAAGCCTTTCTAGATTCTAAATGCTATTGTTTGGGTTCCTATTTCATGAGGATTGCCTTATGAGAGGTCCTTTTGCTGGTTCAATTTCTCAAACTCGCCTGAACCCAACTCTTTGAAAATGAGGCAATCATTGGATGAGAAGGAGGGAGAAGAAATAGTATCGACAGCAGAGCCAGGAAGAAAAGGATTGCAACCGGCCATTGAAAAGTCACCTGACAGGGGCGCCTGGGTGGCTTAGTCGGTTAAGCGTCCGACTTTCGCTCAGGTCATGATCTCGCGGTTCGTGGGTTCGAGCCCCGCGTCGGGCTCTGTGCTGACTGCCAGCTAAGAGCCTGGAGCCTGTTTCAGTCTGTGACTCCCTCTCTCTCTGACCCTCCCCTGCTCACGCTGTCTCTCTCTCTCTCTCCTAGAAATTAAAAAAACAAACAAACAAACAAACAAAAAAACCACTATTAAAAAAAAAAAAGTCACCTGATAGGGGCACCAGGGTGGCTCAGTCGGTTAAGCGTCCGACTTTAGGTCATGATCTCATGGTGCCTGAGTTGAGCCCCACATCGGGCTCTGTGCTGACAGCCAGCTCAGAGTCTGGAGCCTGCTTCACATTCTGTGTCTCCCTCTCTCTCTGCTTGTGATCTGTCTCTCACTTAAAAATAAACAAACATTAAAAAAAAATTTTTTTAAATCACCTGACTGATGGAGAAAGGCTAGGGAGGAAAGGAAACAGCAAGAGAGAGAGGGAGGAAGGGAGGGAGGAAGGAAGGAAGGGAGAAAATAGAAACTGAAGCAAATAAAATAGGGAAAATTTAACTTGTAATGACAGAAGGAAAGAAATGGAGTGGTGAGCCCTACAAAAAGGTGCAGTGCCTGAAGGCAAGCTGAGGAAAAGACTGTGGTTCTCACTGAAAAGCAAAAAGTGTGAAGTTGCAGGAATCCTAGACCAACCTCTTGGGATTCTCACCTCTCCCACAACAAGATCACAGTACTAGGAAGATTCGCCCGAACAATCAAAGAAAAGAGCCACCTCACTTTTAAGACACCACAGTTTAGAGGAGCAGAGACAAGACATGATGGTGTCAAAGGTGGAGGATTGATTCCACATTCTGACACTCTCTAGTCATGTATCCTGGGCCAAATGATCACCTCCTTAAGTCTCCATTTCTTGTCCTGGAGAACGATAGTCTTTTTGCTACAGGTTTGTGAAAAATCTCATATAAATGTTAACCATTCTATTTTTTAAACTTACTATGGAAATTTTCAAACATTCAAAACCAGAGGCAACAGGATAATGAATCCCCGTATACCTACTGTCCAGCAATAACAGTTAGCAACCCTGGCCAATCTGGCTTCACTTAAGTTCCCACCTACTCCTGCTGTTCTCAAGTTATTTTGAAGCAAATCCTAGACATGCTGTCATTTCATCTAAATAATATTTTAGTACATATTGCCAAAAGACAAGGACTCCTTTTGTTAAACACAATGATAATACCATTATTATACTCCTACAAAATTTAATTGTCCTGAAAATATCTTGTTTGTATAGCTTGCATTTTGTTTTTAAAAAAATTTTTTAATGTTTTATTTATTTCAGAGGCGGGGGGAAGGGTCAGAGAGAGAGGGAGACACAGAATCCGAAGCAGGCTCCAGGCTCTGAGCTAACAGCACAGAGCCCGACACGGGGCTCGAACCTACAAGCCGTGAGATTATGACCTAAGCCGAGCCAAAGTCGGACTTTTAACCGACTGAGCCACCCAGGCGCCCCTGTATAGCTTTCATTTTGAATCACGATCCAAACAAGGTCTACACGCTGATCAGTTAATATGACTCTAATAGCCCTATCAGTCTATATGTTTTTTCTTTCTCCCTCTCTCTCCCGCTTGGAAAGTTTGTTGAAGATTCAGGGTTGTGTGTCCTGTTGAGTTTCACATCTCACACAGCCTACGTTTTGCTGACTGCAACCTCGTGGTATTATTTAACACTTTTCTCCTCCCTCTTATGTTTCTTGGAAATTAATAGTTAATTAAATTTGATCAAATTCCAGTCTTTTCCTTCTCCTTTTATTTTATTTTTGGCAAGACTAATTCATGGGTGGTATTATATAGTTTTGTCAAGAGTTCCCTATGGTTGTCTTTCTTTTTCTGATTTTTATCAGCTAATGAAAATCACTGCCAGCAGTCCTCACCTAGAGGTTTTTCTACTTATTCTGACTGGCTAACACATATGTTCTCCAGTAGATTCCTCAGTAACCACTCCAGAAACAACATATCCTGGCTTCTGGCAAGTTTCTCTGTGATCTTTATACTTTAAGTGCTATTTTGTTGAATTCTTAGCTCTCAATTTTTTTGTTTCTTTGGGTTTTTTTGTTTATTTTTGAGAGAGAAAGAGCACAAGTGTGTGTGGGGGGGGGGAGGGCATAGAGTGAGGGAGACACAGAATTCAAAGCAGGCTTCTGTCTCCAAACTGTCAGCACAGAGCCCAATACGGGGATCAAAACTACGAACTTTGAGATCATGACCTGAGCTGAAGTCGGCAGCTTAACCGACTGAGCCATCCAGGCACCTCTTGTTTTCTTTCCCAAGTGTCCTAAATATGTTACTCCATTGTCTTCTGGCAAAAAATAAATAAATAAATAAATAAATAAATCAGCTGACAAAACTCTAGTGACAGTCTAATATTCTTTGCCTTATCAATGACTTGGTTGTTTAGCCTGGATGACAACAGGATTTTTTTCTTCTTTCATTTTTTTTCCTTTTTATAGTCCAATAATTTTTACTTTTCTGGGTAGATTTTTTTCCCCTCATACATGTAGCACCTTCCAATATATAATATCAAATAATTTAAAAACCGATTTCAAAAAAGTTTTCATGAAGTAGAGGTTTTTATTGCTTCTATTCCACTGTTTTAGTTTTCTTTCTTGGGGATTCCTATTAGGCATATATGTAATCCTCTTGGCAATCTTCCTGTAACCATTACTTTTTCTCAAATCCCTTTTTATCTCTTTATCTCTTTATTTTTCCTGGGGTGTAATTTACATATAATAGAATTAATCCTTTCTAAGTACATAGTGTGGTAAGCTTTGGCAAATGTATGCAGGAGTGTAACCAAGATAAACATAGCATTTCTATTGCTCCAAAAAGTGTTCTCAGGCCTCAGTGTGGACAATCACCTTCTCTTCCCCTCATACACACTCTCCTCCAGCCTCTGTCAACTACTGACCCACCACCTTCTGTCCTTACATTTTGCCTTTTCTAGAATGCCAGTTAAGGGGCGCCTGGGAGACGCAGTCTGTTAAGCGTGCAGCTCATGATCTCATGGTCATGAGACTGAGCCCTGTGTTGGGCTCTGAGCTTACTGTGGAGCCTGCTTAAGATTCTCTCCCTCTGTCCCTCCCCCACTTGTGTGAGTACATACACATGCACGCTTTCTCTTTCTCTCTCTCTCAAAAAATAAAATTTAAAAAAATTTTTTAAAAACTAGAACATCAGTTAAATGTAATCTTACAGTATGTAGTCTTTTTTTCCTGATTTATTTCATGTACCATAATGCTATTGAGATTTGTTTATGTTAATGCATGTGTAATTAATTCATTCTTTTTATTGGTAAGTTGTACTCTTTTGTGGATAAATGAAAATTTCTATTCACCAGTTGATGGGCATTTATGTTGTTTCCTTTTGGTGCTTATGAATATCTTTACTTCTTTCCATATTCTCTATTTCTTAAAGTATTAATTATCTGTTGTATTTATTTGCCCTTTTAGTATTCATTCCTGAATTTTTTTCCCTTTTATCTCTAATTCTTCCCTGAGTTTTTTACCTCTTAAAATCCACCTTCTCCTCGATCATCAGACTACTAAGTTTTTCTGATTATGATTCATGTTTGTATTTCATAGCTTCCCTCATTTTCTTCAATTGCTTTTGGCTCAATTGTAAATATTGAGTATCACCTTCATATGTTTCATGGGCATATCTCTCTGGCATGCTTTCATTGTCCATGAAGATGTCAGTCTGCTCTTTACTCTCTTTTTTAAGTAATTTTGTATAGTAATCGATTTTCTCTGTTGTTCATTTTCTGTATTACTATTATAGTTAATAATAATACTTTAAAAGACATTTGCAATAACAAATACTATATGAAAATTTACTAAGAAAAGAATATGTAAACTAAGTATAGCATCATCAACACATATAATTATACACCATCTGTTATCTGTCAAAAGTACGGGATATTACTACTGTGCCTGAATTTTATGAAGTCAGTATTTATCCTTACTTTACTGAAGAAGAAATTGCTAATGCTAGAAATTTAAAAGTTTCAAGTTAACAATAGGGCAATATTACAATACTAGGCTCCAAACTGCCAGACTATATATGAAGATGTACATAACTGGAATGAAGATTCATTATTCTGACCTGAAGAGTTATCTTTTCTAGGTAGATTCTTCTCTGCCTAGGGTTCCTTTAAAAAAATAAAAGCAAATTTAACAAACTGACTCCCAATACAGCATTAGGATAGTAGAAGAATTACTATACCTTGAATAAGGTAACTTTCTTTTATATATACTTACATGTATTTGTCAAGGCTTTTTATTCACACTAACCTTGCTATCAAGTAAGCAAAATGAACTAGATGTGACATTTATCACTGGAGAATATCTGTAGGAAAACTGATAGAATCCCCAAATATCAAAGTAAATAATTGTGAGTAACAAAAATGATGACTAGGTCAGACTTGCAAAGTTGGCTGGGGCACGGGGGTAGGGGGTGTTGAGGGGCCTAGGGAGTAGGTTTCAGGCAAGTGAATGGAAGAGAAATGTTTAACTTTCCTATTTTGATATAACTTGGGTACCAATTATATCATTAAGGCTCATGGCCTCTGAACAGAGATGAAAATGCCAACAGGAATAATGCAGAAATTCCATGTTTATGATGTAGATAAGAAGCATGTGGTTAAGAGACCAGGCCCTATCTGTGCAGCTTCACCAGACACCTGAACTTTATCAGAATGTCAGCCCCAGCACCACAAAGGGAAGAATTTCGAGTGTGATTATTACACAAATATCTCTGTTTGGCTTTACTCTCTTGTCTACCACTGTGTTGAAATCCTGAAGTTGATCCTAGATTAACGAGAAGCTTGGGATTTCTGAGCTTTACCTGCCCCAGCCCAGAGCTGAGAGCTGGGTAGAGAGATATGCTCTCACCATATGTGCTATATAGAGAATTTTCAATTAGCCATGGCAAGTTTCTAATTTTGAGCTCCTTTCACTCCACACCAGGGTGCCATTTGAGCACCAAACTGAGAAGCAGGTAAAACAGAGTTCAGAATCTTCATGACCTCCTGTTACTGCTAAAAATGGTCTTTGCCAGGGGGGCTTCAGCCCTTCCCCTCCCCACTTGATCCATACTTACCTTTTCCATAGTGAATTTCCTAAAGCCCTACTCAGTAGATAAAGCCCTATTCACTAGATTAATTCAGTGGTTACTCAACCTTGTCTTCACCAAGAAACCTCTCTTGTTCACCCTCATTATATCTTATCCTTTCCCACCATAAACCCCATGTTTTGAAACATTGTGTTTATTGGACAAGCTAAATTTATTTAGAAAATATCATTTTTCCATTTTTTCACTTATTCGACTATAAATACAAATGCTTCTCAGAGCTCCCTAAAAAAATGAGATAAAATGTGTTTGTTACTTCATTGGCTTAACAGAATTTCAGACAGAAGGCAATAAAAAATCAGCCTATAAAACCATATCATAGATAAATATACAATTTCCATTAGGCTTTTTGAGGTTTTCAAAGAAGTTTGAAGAGCATCATTTGTTGGGAAATCACAGATTGAAGATCACTGATTTTCTTCATATCAAATTACTTCTCTTAGTGTGTTATATACCCTTCTCTTGAGGAATATAATATCTTTGATTAAAATGCATATAATTATTAGCATTAACGAAGTAGTAGCAAGTCCATTAACAAGTTATATTTGAGGTCCTTGGACAAAATCCAAATCTCTGACTCTGGTCATGACCAGCCCTGTTTGCCACCCGCAGACACATGACAATTTAAGGTACTTATTTTGGAACAGATATGTTGACCCAGACATTTACAAACATTACTAAACCATCATAAAAGCTTGGTTAGTTATATTTTACATCCACCAAAGTTTTTTGTTTCCATTTGAAAGCATAATTCATTTTGAAAGTCTTCTATCAGCTCTGTGTTTTTGTTATCTGATATTGAAACAAAAAATATTCCATGTTCACTTCTGAATACAGTTGTATTTGGTGATTTTTTTTTACATATTATTATAGCTTTTACTCTATATTTTGATTTTTGGTTTTTGTAAAAAGAAATTTTTTTTTAATTTTAATGTTTATTTAGTTTCAAGAGAAAGAGAGCACAAGCAGGGAGGAGACAGAGAGAGAGAGGGAGACAGAGGATCCCAACCAGGCTCTGTGCTGTCAGTGCAAAGCCCAATGTGGGGCTTGAACTCATTAACCATGGGATCATAACCTGACCTGAAGTATGATGCTCAACAGACTGAGCCACCCAGGTGACCCAAAAGAAGAATTTTAATCTCTACTCTTTGTTCTTTTTGAGGTCAAAATCAAACAACATGTCTGGGAAGTAAAGACAATATTTCTACTATTTTCTTCACTTTGAAGGATTTGCCAAATTAAATACTAAGGAACTATATGGCATTCAAAGACTGCTCATCATTCAAATTAAACCATGGTGAATGTGACTATTGACATAAAGCATCTTGATAATATCTAGACCAATTTCCATGGACCCTAGCACCCTTAGCACTAGTATACTGAATCTGCTTTATAGTGAAATATTCTTATCCATCTATCACATCATAAGAAAATGTTAATCTTTAGTCACTTTTAAATTTTTGAAATGCATGTGTATCACTCTTTTCTACAGATGCTACTCCACCACTGAAAAAGTAGAAATAAAGCAAACAAAAATATCCCAAACCTTTGCCCTTAAAAAGGGGCATCTCATCATCATCAAAGTAGCCACTTCAAAATGTCCTGCTTTGACCCATCAGCCTCTCCTACCAACCCCATTTTATCTAGAGAGATGAACAGTTAGGCAGCAAACTCAATCATTTGTTTGGGATTTATACTTTGAGTACTTCCAAAGTAGGTTTGGGGCAGGTTACAAATGTTATGTAAGTAAGAAATAGGACAGTCCTGATAAAAACAGATCAGAGTCTCTTAAAGGAGATAAAGGGGACAGAGACTATAAAGCTCACCATTTTCATTCCCATGTATCAACATCACAAAGGAAATTTTTGGAGTGAACCAGTTTTGCTTCAATGAAAACGAGAGGGCAAGCAAATTTATTTTCAAGAGAGAACTTCTTGGGATTTTTAGCAAGCCATGTTTGACGACAACTTGGCAAATACACTGAGACACTCTTCCAATGGATAATTCTCATATCCACATCATTCAATTGCTACATGCTCAAGAAAAACACTATCCTCTTGCTTTATATTCAAGAAAAACACAAATCTTTAAATGACAAAAGAAGGAAAGCAATTTAATATAAGGAAGCATTTATATGGGGAAAATAACCCTAATCCATTCCAAATCTATAATTATATGCCTTTTTAACTATAGAAAAAATGAAATGTGAGAAAAACCTCAGCTCTTTAAATACCTAAAAAATGTATATTATCTGTATCTTTTCATCTTCTGTAAATCAAGTTTTCACTGTAATTTATACTCCCTATTGGTCTGTTCCAGCAAATGATTCATCCTTACATTTTGTTGTCCCATCTTCTACTGCTTTACATCAGCAAGTCCAAGACCAAGTACTGTCATGTATGGAAAGCCCTTATGTAAGTCAAGCACGACCACAGGAGAAACTATGCTTTTCACAGAAAACTTGTGACTCCTTGGTTCCTGAAGAAGGAAAAGCACTTTCACTGAGTTGCAATCCAGCACACGACTCACTGAAGGTTGTCTGCCCTTTCTAAATTTAAGAGTTCTTACTTGGTTCCTTAGAAGACCCAGAAGCAAATAGAATAACAGCCATCAACCTTAATTTCTCTAAGTTATTTATTGCCACCAGCTATTGGACATTCAAAAAAAAAAAAATGTGAGAAGAGAGATCCTGAGGAAGGCATCTAAGCATCTAAGCGCACACACTCAGGGAACGGACTCTGAAGGCATGTTCAGCAGTGGGGTGGGTGTGGGAGAGATGGTACTGGCTGTATGGTTGGTTTTGCAGGCTGATCAAAATCCTCCACATAACTTGAAGCTCTCTGTGCTTATGGTTTCTTATGTAAAGTCATAAAGTAAATTAAGGTATTAAGGTTGAGTATCAGAGATGAGCTAAAGACAGAGACTCGGAGCTTCCTCAAATTCGTTTCTAAGCAGTGCTGACTAAGATGCTGTTTATGAGACAGATTTGACTGTAATTTGGCTTACAAAATCTGCTTGAAAAGTTCTATTATCACTAAAGGAGTTTCAGATTGCTAATAAGCATTTGGCAGCCTGATTCTGAAACAGCCCAGTTAGCCTACACAAGCACTTATTTCAAGAATAAATTTCTAGATAAATATTAGTTGTCAAAATGGATTGCAAGACTGACTTAAACTTAATCTGAGGGACGGCAAAGACCCTGCCGCATCCTGCCTATGTCATTTAAAGCTGCAGAATGTAGAGGAAAGAATTCTGGCTAGAGGATCAGAACACTGGAGTCTAACCTAGATCCTGCCCTTGTTAGCTGTGTAAATCTGATAACTCATTTATTTCTCTGGGCCTCTCCTTTTTCATCTGTAGAATGAGGAGTAAGGTTGGATGACCTCTTAAGTTTCATCCTCTTCTAACATTAAAACAAAAATTATCCCACTTCTGTAGATGTTTCTGTATGGAAAATCCTACCTTTATACTGATACATCTACAGCAATAAATGATGTTTCTGAGACCAGAGGTGCCTTTCCCATGATGAAGTGTTCAAAGGCATGTTTTCTCCATTACTACCACCACCTTATTCCTTATGGGGTGTTAAACTAGAATGCAAAGGATTAAGGGTCCATGGTGTCCAACTTCACAATCAACAGATAGTTTAATAATATATCATATAGTAACACTTTCCTTTTATTTGTTTAAAGTATTGTTAAAGTATATTGTTTAAAGTATTCACAAATATTATTCCATTCCTACTAACCACCTAGTAAGCCAGTGGCATTATTTTAAACAGGAAAATTAACTGTGACTTAGAGAAGTTAAGTGACTTGCCCCAGCAGATATGAAGGCTTCTTCCACAATTAACCAAGGGCATATTGACTGATAGTCTCTGGAGGGAAGCCCTGCAATGGGTATCAAAGCATAAACCATGAATAGCTGTAACCAAGCAATTCAAATTTTAAATATTTTACACAAGTACAGAAAGATATATGCTCTATGGTAATAAAGACAACACTTTTAATAATGGAGGGAAAAAAGAAGCAAGCTATATGAGCATCAATAGGAGAGTGGACAAATAAATTAAGGCACATCCAGGCAGTGGATTACTATGCAGCATTAAAATTGATAGCATAGAGCTACAGTTAACTAAATGGAAATATAGCCACAACTTACCCTTGAATTAAAGAAAAGAGGTGAATAAAGTACAGGTTAAAACATCAATGCACTGTGCGATACTACTTCTGCAATTATGGAAAAATTCGCTGCTATCAAATATAGTTGCCGCTAACTACACTTAAAAGTGTGGCTAGTGAGGCTAAGGAACTGAGGTGGTTTTTTTTGTTTTGTTTTGTTTTGTTTTTACTTTTATTTAGTTTTAAGGAATTGAAGTTTAGGGGCGCCTGGATGGCTTAGTCGGTTAAGCGTCCGACTTTCGCTTAGGTCATGATCTCGCGGTTTGTGGATTCGAGCCCCGCGTCAGGCTCTGTGCTGACTGCCAGCTCAGAGCCTGGAGCCTGTTTCGGATTCTGTGTCTCCCTCTCTCTCTGACCCTCCCCTGCTCACGCTGTCTCTCTCTCTCTCTCCTAGAAATAAATAAAACATTAAAAATTTTTTTAAAAAAAGGAATTTAAGTTTAAATATTCATTGTGGCTCATGCTACCATACTGGACAGCTTTATAGACACTGATGTTGATTTTACAACTATGTGTTACTTTATAATCGGAAAAAATATAAAATGTTTTGTTTAAACATCACACCTGTGCCTAGAAGACACAGAAATAAATTGCTCAACAACAGGTTTATGTACAGAGCTCCTGTGTCTTCAGCATGAGGCACCAGTCTGTGTTTTACAAGCGTGCTTTCCACACCTAAGCATGATTGTGCTAATTTGGCAAGTTTCCTAGATACCGGTTCACATACTAGCAAATAAATAGCTTTTATGCCAAAGCTATGCTATTTGTGCTAACTCTGCTGAATAGACTAGAAAGAAAGAGTGATAAATGAAAGGAAGTAAAACATAGAAGCTGGAGCACTAAAAGCAAGGCCAGATTTTTTTTTGAAAGGATGATAAATTATCCAACTAATTGAATGGATTTGTACTGATCAGGAAGTTCATGTTTTCTACTTACAATATTGAGTATATCAAAATATACTACAGCAACAAAATATCTTACTTTCTCATATACCAGCCAGTATAAAACATAGTCTTAGACAATCATGCAAACTAGTGAAAGGCTAAATAAAGAAAGAATGTTTGTTCACAGGTATTTCCAGACTCTAATCTATTTGTAAATCTAAAGCAACATTTTCCCCCAAGTCAACTATTTTTTCCATTATTCAATTATGAGATAGATAAAACATCATCCATTTCCTCATTTGTGTTTTTCTTAGCATCGTGCTATTATAAACAAGATACAGTAAACATATTCATAATAAGGCTTTTTGTCCCTGTATTTAGAATTTAAAGAAGACTTCTTACAGACAAAATTGCCCTAAATTGTAGCATTCTTAATAGTAAAACTATAATTAACCAAGGTCCTTAATTAATTGGATCCTCCCATATTCCACATTTTTGGAAAAGAAAAAAAATCCTGAAATAGGACACTGAAGGAAGAAGAAAACTTTAGCATAAATCTCTTACTAATCTAAATCTACATTATTTTCTAAAAATTATGTTCTAAGTGATAACCTCAAAAGCTGCTGTATCTATAATTCTGAAAAAGATGTAGGTATGTTCAGTACCATGAGCTTGAAATTTGTGAAGGAAGTGTGCTTGTGTACTGTACAACATTTTTTAGCAAAAATATTTAACAGAACACAAAATCAAATTTGTTTTTTTATTTCATTCTGATAACTAAAAGTATCAAATGAAACATGCCCTGCCCTTGGGGGCGTTAAGGCTATATTTTATTGTGTTTTAATGGCAAAAAGCAAATTATAGAAGAGCATATTATAATGGGAAGTACATATGGTTCCTTGAACCATAACACACATCTACATACACACATTTGCCTATTCACCCGGCCATGGTCACAAATGCAGCAAGCATTTGTTTAGACTGGGAAATAATAATCATAACCAGAACTACTAACACTTATGTAGCACCTGAGAGATTTCCAAGTTCCTACTTGATTTTTATAATAGCCTTCAGAGGTAGATATTTATAGTTAAGGAAATTAAGGCTCATAGAAATCACTGAATTGCTTGGAACCTTACTTCCAGTGGGTAGCAGAGACCAGATCAGAACCAGGCATGCCATTTCCAAATTCTAGGGTCTTTCTACTCTGCCTCACTCAGAGCAGTGGGCCAGCAGGAATGAAGGAGGCATGAGTGCGGCAGTGACAACAGATTGTCACTGTTTTTAGAAACTCCCATTCCAGAATTATTAAGCTGGTTGATATGAAGGAGGTGCCAAGCTTTCATTGTTTCCGATATGCTTCTGAAATCTCTGAGGCAGCTTGAACAAAATGAGCCACCATCACGGAAAGCGACTGGAATATCTCAATTTGCCCTATAAACTCTAGAATACAGCTTCAACTCTGCTTTCAGAATACCTTCCACTGTCTTACCAGTTACTACCCATGTGCTCAGAAAATAGTTTCTTCTGCTTGAACTAGATTAGCAGTCCTGTGGCTATATGACTCAGTAAAGACTGTCCCCTGACTAGCAAGGCCTCTGTCTAACGCTTTTCCCTTCCGTCTAGAGTTTACAAGCCCAGAACCTTCTCCTCCACCAAAAAACATTTTTTGAGAAAGTCTCTGGTATGTATTCTTGATGTGAATGTAAGCCAATACATTATTTATCCCAATGACATGTATATTTAATGCTTTATCTATAATTATAGGAAGACAGCCTTTGTGGAGGACAGAGAAAATGCAGGTATTACAGAGCAGGCTGGAAAGTAAATTTTTCAAGGTGAAGGTCTCCCCTGTGATTCCACTATCTTTCTGGGACTGGGAGCCTTCCTCAAAGGCCCTGACATTCATGCATGTGGGAAAAAAAAAAAAAAAAAAAAGAATGCAAACGAGAATCCGAGTGGCTATTTTCCACTTAACTTAAGACTGTGGAATCAATTACACATTTTCCATCTCTCTCCTTCTCTCTCTGAATCTCCCCATTTTGAAATCAAGAAAAAGTGAAGTGAAAGAGCGGTATGATATATTATACCACAGGAGTTAACTTGGAGTGCCCAAGAATGGGTTTCAAAAGGTCTCTTGAAATAGTATGCAAAATATTTTGGGCATATGTGTGCAATGTCTTGAGAAGACAGTTTATATTTTTTATCATTTTTCAAAGAAAGTGCTAATCTACAAATGGTTAACAGTCTTTAGGAGTATAAACACTCAGTTTTTATTCCTAGCCTTACCACTTTATCACTTTCTAGCTGTGGGCCTTGGGCAAGTCAATTAACCTCTCTGTGCCTCAGGTCCCGCACCAGAGGTCCAGGTGCTACTGTAAGGATTAACTGAGAGGCAAATCACTCTGAGGAAAGCAAAGCGTAAATGCTAGGTAACTGGTTAGTATGGCTAACTAGCAGAGTAAAGGACTTGAGGAACTTCAAGAGCGAACAAGAGTCCGGATCCAGACACAGAGGAGACTGTGGGAGCAGAGCCACAGACTTAGCAGAATTTACAGCTTGCTTGGGGTGTGCCTGGTGATTCTGCAAGATGTTGGGACTCGAAGGAGCCCTGGTGGTTCCCTCTTTTTACAAATGGAGAAGCTGAGGTCCAGAACACGGGAGACTGCTGCGTCATGGGTTAGTGACAGAGTATGGACACTGGATTTGGTTCTACTCCAGGCAGTTGAAAACAAAGAGAAGTCACCACTGAGGTACTGTTGTTTTTCAACTACAAACAGAAGTCATTCAGTCTCACCTGATTTATAGACATTTTACCTCCCTTGCGAGAGGAACTTTGATCCTAGGCATCATTAATCAAGATGTCAGTGCATTTCATTTCTAGTTCCTCCCCATTTGCTCTCCTTACTACAGGAAAAGCAGGGTATGTGTGGGTAGATGTATGACTGATTTATGTCAGTGCACCTGTTTTAACCTTTGAAACCAAGACTCCCGCTATAGGAGGTATTCAAGTGAATATGGTGAGGGAGCACATTTCCATATCAGCTGTCACTTGGATGGAGAATGGATGGAAATGAATATTAAACTGTATATTAAACTTGGACAAGTGGTCCAAGATGGAGGGATTCATAATTCTACTTCTCCTCTCAAACATGAATATGTGTTACACTGGAGATTTATTAGAATTGAACTGATAAAAGGCTTGCTTAGGACTCAGTGATTTAATTTGGTCCAAACTTTGGGTTATATTAACTGGAGTTTCTTGTCCTTGAAGGAACTTAATTAAGGTTACTCATCATTTCATTCTTATTAGGAAATTGTCAAATTTTGCCCTGAGTTAATTGCAACAAAATTCTATTTGTTTTGACCAAGCCCTAACCCCAAAATTTCTGTGAGCAATTATACTAATTTAAAAATGCTTATGAATACATCTTATTATTTCACTGAAATATCTTTGGGAAGTTATGGTTTCTCTAGCATGCTAGTGGCATGTACAGAAGAAAGGAAAGTTAAAAATGATAATGTGAGGATTTAGTAAATCAGCTGACCAAAAATGTTTGCAATTTTATACAAAAGAAATGAGAGAAATTTACTTTAACAAACTTTTACCTTTGTTTAAGGAAATTAGAAAACAACATATAAGGGGCAGCTGGGTGGCTCAGTCATTTGAGCATCCAGCTCTTAATTTCAGCTCAGGTGAGGATCTCACAGTTGGTGGGATCAAACCCCCCACTGGGCTCTGTGCTAATGGCACAGAGACCACTGGGGATTCCCCCTCTCCCTCTGTTTTGGCCCCTCCCTCTCTCTCAAAATAAATAAATAAATTTAAAGAAAAGAAAAGAATATATGAAAAAGCAAATAAGAATGTAAGATAACAAACACTGGCACTAAATTATGGATCACGAGAATAGGTGCTGAGCAGTGCAGGCTGAGAGCACCAGAAAGGCTTCACAGTGGAGAGAAAAGTTGTGTGGTAGGCCTTGGATCACTGATTTTAAGTTTGATGTGGACCAGAGTAATTGTGACTCTAGAATTGGTGCTGCACTGTTCAGCTCGGGTCACGATATAAGGCAAACACAATGATTTGGGGTTTTTTACTGTCTTTGGCTAATAAAACTACAAAACCACCAATAATAGACCAAAGGAAACAAAAGAATTTAAATTTGATGAGAAATAAACTTATTGCTACATTTGCTTTTTAAAATAAAAGCAGAGACCATAAAATTATATTAAATGCATAGACTTTATAAAGCCTTGTGCTTTAAGCATCAGTAAATTTGTTCTGGAAATCTGCAACACATTTATGGAATTGCATTTTAAAAGATGTACTGAATTTTAGAATAACTATGTTAAACAGTTATGAAATTATTCTTATTTATGGTCCTATGGGAGACTAAAATTATAATTGCGTGTAGATCTGTAGGAAAAACTAAGCCCAGTAACTTTAAAACCTGAAACAAACAACAGTAACAAAACAGATGTCTACCAGTTCTGACATGAAAAGTCACTGGTTTTTCTAACTGAATACATTTTATATTATCTACAGCTTAATTTATAAAAGTTTAAAAATACTATTTTAAAAAATATAGACACCTTAGGTTTGTAACTAATTAAGATACATATAGATCACAAAAAACAGAAAGGAGAAAAATGAAAAGGAAAGCACATATGCACATAAAATAGTGCCAGCTACTGTATTAATTATGCAGAGGTTATATTCCTTTTGGTTTATCTAGCTCATTACTTACCGTAGAACCCAGAATCCAACAGATAGATATATACACCCCAGGGAGAACCACTAGAGTTCATACATTTAAAGAAGAACCCAGCAAATCAAGTCTTCGTGGCTGTTTAATAGTTTTTGCCATGATAATGACAAAATCACCCACTTACACAAATCCTACATTTGTCTACAAAATATAATACAAAAAAAAAAAAAAAGAGAATTGAAAGTACCTCGACTTTGAATATTTCCTTGCAGAAACTATTCTTTAATGACATCAAGCTTTTATTACCAACATGATTTACCTTTAAATGTTGACTGACGCATGATTTTTGGAATTGCAAATAGAGTTTTGAGGTGAGGATCTTCCCCCCAAGTCATATCCCTAAAGTGCAAAGTGTCCAGGATGTTCTGTCAAAGGTCAAACGAAATGAAAATATGCAGGCCCTCAGATTTCCAGCATAGATGTAGGAAATAACTCTCTCTCTCTGTAACACCTGCTAATTATTCACAGGCCTAAGTATACTGATTTGCATTCAATCCACAAAATAATTGAAGGAAATGTATTTTATGCTAATGTAAGCTGTATGTTAAGTTTGGACAAGTAAAGAAAACAGGATTCCTCATAACAGCTAGAGTAGTAATGACTCAGATTGAAGGCTGTGTCTACCATCATGCTATAGACATGGCATCATATGAAAATATGGGGAGAATGTACAGATGGACTGACCAGATTGACCTTCAAAATGGCTTCTCCCCAAATGATATTTTGGCTGCAATTCAAAGGATATATAGCTATTTTCCCAGAGACAGAAGTTTGGGTTAAAGAGGGAGGTGATTTCCCAGGGAGAGAGAAACCATGTTCCAAGACATGGATTTCCAAAAAGTCCTAACTTTATAGAGGTGCAGGAAAGGAAATGTCAGAAGACACAATGGGCTTGCTGGATCCAGACTGTGAAGGAACTTATGAGCCATGCCCAGGCATTTGGACTTTATCTGAGAGGGCAGCTGAAAGCTAATACAGGTAAACAGTGCAGTTAAAATACTTCTTTTTTTTTTTTAAGTTTATTTATTTTGAGAGAGAGTGCAAATACATGCAAACATGCAAACAAGGGAGGCCCAGAGAGAAAGGGAGAAAGAGAAACCAAAGCAGGCTCCATGCTGTCCGCGCAGAACCTCATGCAGGATTCAAACTCACAAACTGTGAGATCGTGACCTGAACCGAAATCAAAAGTTGGACACTTAACCGACTGAGCCACCCAGGCACCCCTACGGTATCTTTTCAAACATTTTATTCCTAGTTATTTCCAGGATGGGGGCATAGACCATGCATAAAGGAGGTAGTCTCCTGTGTGGTGTTATTTGAAGAACTCCCTCTCCACCTTGTCACTAATGCCTGACCACACAGACAGAAGTGGATGCCTTTGGCCAGTGGGATAATATTCCCATTGCAAAAGCAAAAGTTTGAGCTGCAGCCACTGTTAACACTGTGAACAGTGTTGAATAAAGTTCAAATTACTTTATAGGGTCTTTTGCCAGAAATTAGGTTTCTGGAAGAGAGAAACTACAAGTACCGAAGACTTTCTTTTTTATATATAAATTTTTAATGTTTATTTATTTATTTTGAGAGAGAGAGACAGAAAGAGAGAGAGACAGAGAGGAAGCATGGGAGGGGCAGAGAGACAGAGAGACAGAATCCCAAGCTGGCTCTGCACTATCAGTGCGGAGCCCGATGCAGGGCTCAAAGTCAAAAACCGTGAGATCATGACCTGAATTGAAATCAAGAGTGGGACACTTAACTGACTGAACCATCCCTGAAGAATTTCTTCATAATTTGCCTAAGATCAGTTTCCCTCCTTGTGAACCAATTCTCTAGTAGCTGTTAGAATTCCCTCTTTCTCAGAAGAGAAGCAGATCACTTTCCACTTTCATTTCATATATTCCTTTTCCATTTAATGATGGCAGATTTGCTGCATTCAAATAATGAAGAAAATTGGTGCATTAAGTTATCACAGAACAATGGAAGCAGCTACTCTAAAAAGCCCACTAATAACAGCCACACTGCTAAAATGAACACCGGAGAGATTTCTATTCTATTCCTTTTTATTCTGTTCACATTAATACAAAGAAATGCAGCCCTCAGCCCTAACACACAGTGACAATAGACACAGCAGTTCAATTTGAGCCTGATGAGGGCAAATTCAGTCACAGGGTACCAGTTGCCTCTGACTCCCTGTGGCCTCTCTGGGCTTCCATCAGTCACCTGGCCTGATGGACTTTTTCTTGCGTCCCACTTTCACCGCCCTTTGTCATTTGCCACACAACCTCATAGTTGTCTCACATCTCTCCCCTTCCCAGATCACCATGCACATACAATCTCATTGTAAGACATAGGTTTTCACCATTTATTCCTTTGTTTGTAGATGTTTTTATGACTACTAGATCAAGCCCAGACTCCTCTGAGGCATTCAAAGTATTTATGGGCCTTCAAAATGTGTTTTCACTAACTTCAATAATATGTGTCATTCATCATTCCTTGGCTCCAGGGAAAGAAGCCCTTCTGTCTTTCATATTCAAAGCACTCTGCTCAGGCAATCTCCCCTGCCTATACAAGGCACCCATGGAAAGCTGTGCATGTGGTGCACTCTACAACTTCAAAAGGTACCATTTATATATAGCCTGCACAACTATAGGTGGGCAGCCCTGTGCCTGGACTTCCCTATAAAATAATTTCTAATTCAAAAAGTTGTATGAATTAAGTGAGAGAGAAACGTTTACTTTATCTGGATTTGGTTTCTCTTTTGCTTATAAAAATTTTAAGAGAATAACATGGATACTTTTAAAACATTCAGGCTGGTATCTGGCATGGATTTATTCCTTTCTCTATCACTGTTTTTACTGACTTTATGAGGTTACTTGAGAAACTGAAGTTCAAAAAAGTCATGTAGGAGTCTTTGCTACTAAATCAGTGAATTTGAACCTCTGGTTGTTTTGTGGGGAGGAAAGGGAGAATGCATTGACCAAGAGAAATGAATCCAAGAGCCTTTGCTCAAAATCATCTTCCAAGGGTTGTCAGCTCTAGCTGTGCAATGGAATCACCTGGGGAGTATTTAAAATGACTGATGACTGGTCCATCCCCTGATTCTAATGTAGTTGTCTGGAAAAATGGCCTGGTAAATGGGTTTTTTAAAGCTTCCAAGGAGATTCTACTGTGCAGCCAATGATAAGAACCATGTTCTCTATGAACACCATACGTGGAAATCCATTGATTTCTTAACATTTCTCATTATAGATGTCCATCTCTTGTTCCATCTACTTCCATGTTAGAATACTAGTAATTCATACCTTGGTATCATTTCACTTTAGTTAGATCACATGTTTCCGTCTTTGGTATATAAAATTTTTTAAAATTTTTTTTACGTTTATTTAGTTTTGAGAGACAGAGAGAGACAGAACATGAGCAGGGGAGGGGCAGAGAGAGAGGGAGACACAGATTCTGAAGCAGGCTCCAGGCTGTGAGCTGGCAGCACAGAACCTGATGCGGGGCTCAAACTCATGGACCATGAGATCATGACCTGAGCCGGAGTCAGAGGCTTAACCAAACGAGCCACCCAGACACCCCTGGTATATAAAATTCTGAAGGGGGAAGAGTGGGCAAAGTAGCAGCAAATAATTAAAAGAAACAAACAACAACAACAACAACCAAGTTCTTTCTCTAGTTCTAGGTAGCTGTGAACACCCCTAACTCAAAGGGATCCCAGGATTTCATTTACATCCCACTTCAAAACCCTCACATTCCTGCTGGTGATGAATTAAAATACACATAGTATGGATCTTCTTAATTAGAAAAAAGAAGACAAACAATGAGCCCCCACTCTCAAATCCATTTATCTTAAACATCTAACACAAGAAAGCCAGGACTTACTGTCTTATACTTTATAGACACCAAAGTTTCTCACACTGTAGAAGGGTGTGAGACCACTGTGCCAAAGTAGAAAGAATATTCAACTTAAGACTTTGTGAGCGTGGTTTGATTCCCAAGCTGGTCAGCTTCTAACCTTTCTAAGACCCAACGTCTTCATACATGATAGGGGATTATTATAAGGATTAAAAAATATTGTAAATAAAAACTCCTGGTTCATATCAGCTATTCAGTTAATGCTACTCAACTGAAAACTCTCTGGCCAAGGAAAGACAGGTAACTAGTATCTTGCCTCTGGTGAACTGCTCCAACAAACACCTAACTCCCAGAGACCAGGAAAGCTGATAAGTAGTGTTGCTCAGTGATAGTTCATCCTGGAATTATGTTATTTTTTTAATTGAAGTATAGTTGACATACAATGTTACATTTTTTTTAAGTTTGTGAAACAGTGATTAGCATCTCTCTGGGTTATGCTATGCTTACGATGAGTGTAGCTACCATATGTTACCATGGGATGCTATTACAATACCACTGACTATATTCCCTATGCTGTACCTTTCATTCCCATAACTTATTCATTCCATAACTGGAAGACTGTACCATACCAACAGTGTTTTAAACCCATTTTTTAAGTAACAAATCCCAGTAAGACTTCTCGAATCAAAATAATGTGTTTCTTCAGACTTTCCTCACTGGACTCACTTTTAAATCCTTCTATGATATTTATTACATCTATCTAAACTCTGTTTTCATGGTTTATTTTAAATTGTGAAGTCTATGATAATCCTCATCTTCCATGCTACTATTGCTAATTAAAAATTACACAGCTGGGAAATCTGGTGGACTTCACTGGGCCCCTTTGACAATTAATGTTCCCATTCTAAGCTCTGAATACATTAGTGTGTGTGAGTAAAGCTCATATATACTCACAAATTTTCCATAGTAGTATGTGTCAGAAGCTACCAAAGTTAATTTTTTTTATGATGCCTTTCCTAAATCTTAACCCAGAATACTGACTTGTGGTAGGAAACATGAGCTAGATCTGAGACTTCTAGGTCATCTCCCAAAATCATGATGAAGATATATTAACCACTCAACAATCAAAAAGTATTTATTTAGCACACAACCAGTTTTCTAGCATTGGATGTGTGAGCAGGGAAGTGGGGAGATATTTATTCCATGAATGAGATGCATTTTTCCACATAATTGGGTGTTCTGAATATCTAAAATTAGCCTTTCAAACACTAAACATTCTTTTTATATCATCCATTTTTATTGGTCAGTGACCCCACACACTTTTTCATAATCTAGGCCATAACCATAGGAGAAACTTGTCCACTGATAAGCACCATACTGAAGCTACACTCCCAAAACACTACACAATGAGCATCCTGCTTTCCTGAGAAAATACCCTCCAAGGAATTCACCTGAAGCATAAAAGAGATTCCAGCCACAAATCTGGGCTTGGGAAAATCAAAACAAAGTAATATCTTTATAACTACCAACAGAAAACTCAGCTTTATTTTCCAGTTTCCTGGAATTTGGAATATGCTTTTGGGGTTGCCAATTTAATGTACATTTCAAGTTGGTCATGTTAACATTAAGATCAGAATCCTTCAAGCTCCAAACTGTTAACCTCAGAATTTTGGTTTCATTCAGGGTTCCCTCTAAGAAGAATTTCTGAGAATCCTAGGGCATATTTTAGATGTGCCCAAGAATCAACCGTGGCTATTGCTCACTGTCACGGCCAGCAGACCCTGCACTTCACAGCTGCCACTCTGGTACCAGCCCAGCCTCCTCCAGCAGAGCTCAGCTAGTTACGCTTCAGCAGTGGGAGGAAGAGACCACTCTTTCCTCTACACCTGCTGTCCAAGAGGAGGGAAGAACTCCAGGCAGAGAGTCAGATGAGGGAGGTCCTCCAAGTCACACCTACAGCCTCTTCCCTTCCCTGTGTCCCCACACTGCCTGGCTGGCTCTTCAGGATGAGTCCCAGGCCAGAAACATGCTTTACCACAAACCACTACTCCTTTCCCTCCTCACTGCACTGGGACAGACTCCTGGCCCCATGATGAGAGTAAATTCTCTCCTAAGAGCTCCCTCATCCTAGGACTTCCATCACTTTCAGTCTATCAGGCCCATGTGATATGCCAACCTCAGATATAGAGAGAATTCAAGACATTTTTCCACCAAGCCCTCCAGACCCCACGTGAGTCACTTGGTATCTGGCTCATCTCCAGATATCAGGCACATCTCAGTCTGGATACAGCCCAGTCAGAACATCTTGTAAACAGAGTCTCTGTTTAATGTTCTAACTTTGAGAACCAGGCCCAAATCGAAGAAACAGACACAACTTCATTTGGAGGTGGCTGAGAGCACAATTTATCTAAAGTAGGCTGTTTGGAGGAGCTGATTCCAGCTAAGTCACATCAAGACTTCTATTTGTCATGTAGGCACATAATTTAGCCTATGCTAGCTAGTCTAAGCTTTCCCTCTTCCCTCTCATGTTTCCAGGAATACAAGTAATATTTTCTCTAAGAAGACTGTTAATCAGCAGCCGAGGTGCTGAATTTGCCTGTTTAGCATCCAAATACATTCATCCAGACAAGAAGTCTCAGTTAAAGTCAAAATCTGGTAAGATTCTTGGTTTGGTTTTCTTACACAGCACAGCCTCTAAATCCAAAAGAGGAGAGGGGAAAGTTTCTAAAAATGGTTCAGCTGGCCTCTCATACTTCTTAACCAAAGAATATCTGGAAGCTAAGAAGTAATTTATGTTGATTATATTTTCAGCTTAAAAAATAATGGGAAAACTACACAGTATAAAATATTGCATTGTTTCCATATTTTAATCTTAAGGTTAGATATTTTTATTCACTCTCTAGAACAATCACTTCTCCACCTGCCAACATGGGAACGTCATAATAGTGCTTTTTAGTTCATCCTAGGGGTTACAATAAAACTTCCCCTAAGAACTTTGGAAGTAAGGTTGATAAATACAGTTTCTGATAAACTCTAAGATCACCATAATGACCAGATGATAAGCAAAATTGCCTTTAAAGAAAAAGAATGGATTTGAGTCCAAAAGACCTAAGCAGATGCTTATTGACCAAAATCATTACCAAAGAAGGAGTCAAACAGAAAAGTAGGGAGGAGGAGAAGGACCAGGCACAGCTACTTATAGAAAAAAGCCACCTAGACTCTTCCATGCAGACTTTCTTAGGAAAGATGGACAAGACTTCTGAGTCGCTCAGATTCTCTATGATGAGAAAGTAATGCCCCAAATGTACTCGGGTCTTGATTCATCCAATACCTCTGTCCTGACTCAATCCCTGCCAAACAGCCTTTCTTATGTGACTTCTAAGGTAAGCCTGTCTATGGGGAGAAAAGGCACTAACCATACAGACTTGGACTCAACCACAAATGTGAACTGAGCCCCCATCAAGTACTTGCCTCTTGTTCTAGGAAACAGGGATAAAATGAAGAATTAGACATTTGAGGTCATTGGAGCTAATGCAAACAAGTAAACAAATAATTTGTTTATTTATTTGTTATTAGCTGCACTAATTGCAGCTAGTGATAAGAACCACTACTAAGTAAATAAATAAGCTGAATAATGGACTAGATAATTATTGGGAAAGAGGATGGGTGTTTTAGAATAGGGGTCAGGAATGGCTTCTTTGAGAAAGTGATGTTTAATATAATTAATGTTAAAATCTCCTTGTTTCTTAAACCATTCTATAGATTCAATGCAATTGCTGTCAAAATACCAATAGTATTTTTTTACAGAACTAGAGCAAACAGTCCTAAAATCTGTATGGAACCACAAAATATCCTGAATAGCCAAAACAATTTTGAGAAAGAAGAACACGGTTGGACGTATCACAATGCCATACTTCAGGATATACTACAAAGCTGTATGGTTCTGGCACAAAAATAGACACATAGATCAATGGAACACACTAGAGAGCTCAGAAATAAACTCATGATTATATGGCCAAAAATCTACAACTATGGAGGCAAGATTATACAATGGGAAAAAGACAGTCTCTTCAACAAATGGTCTTGGGAAAACTGGACAACTACATCAAAAGGATAAAACTGGACCACTTTCTTACACCATACATGAAAGACGGGTAGATGGGTATTAAGGAAAGCATGTGTGAAGAGCACTGGATGTTGTATGTTAAGTGATAAATCACTGAAACCTACTCCTGAAACCAATACTACACTATATGGTAACTAACTAAAATTTTAAATTAAATAAAAATAAATAACAAATAAAAATTAAAGCAATAAATAAATAGATTCAAAATGGATTAATGACTTAAATCTGAGGCCTGAAGCCATAAAACTCCTAAATGTGCAGTAATCTCTTGCACAATGGCCTTAGCAACATATTTATGGATATGTCTCCTCAGGAAAGGGAAACAAAAGCAAAATTAAAATATTTGGACTACACCAAAATAAAAAGCTTTTGGACATCAAAGGAAACCATCAACAAAACAAACAGGCAATGTAATAAGTGGGAGAAAATATTTGCAAATGATATATCTGATAAGGGGTTAATATTCAAAATACATAAAAAAATATACCACTCAACATCAAAAATGATAATAAAAATAATAATCCATTTAAAAAATGAGCAGAGGACCTGAATAGAGATTTTTCCAAAGAAGAAACACAGACAGCCAAAGACACATGAAAAGATGCTCAACATCACAAACTATCAGGGAAATGCAAATCAAAAACTACAATGAGATATCACCTTACATCTGTCAGAATGACTAAAATCAAAAACACAAGAAATAACAAGTGTTAGTAAAGATAAAAAGAAACTGTTATACACTGATGGTGGGAATATAAACTGGTGTAGCCACTGTGGAAAACAATATGAAGTTTCCTCAAAAAATTTAAAAACAGAAATGTCATACAATGCAAAAATTCCACTAATGGGTATTTACCCAAAGAAAACAAAACACTAATGCAAAATATATCTACATCCCTATGTTTACTGCAACATTATTTACAAAAGCCAAGAAATGGAAGCAACCCAAGTGCCCATCAATAGATAAATGAATAAAGATCGGTATATATACTGATATAGTTCACAATGCAATATTACTCAGCCATAAAAGGGAATGAAATCTTACCATTTGTGACAACATGGGTGTAGCTAGAGAACATCATGTTAAGTGAAATAAGTCAGTTAAAGATGAATACCATATGATTTCACTTACATGTGGAATCTAAAAAAAAAAAACAAATAAAGCAAACAAACAAAACCACAGGCTGAGCCTATCAGGAGCATTTTCCAAAAGCACTTCTCAACTCATTTTTTAAGTTAGACATCCACACAATGGCAGAGAAGACCATGGTAACAAGACATAGAGCAAGCAATGTGAAACGAAGTGTGAAGCACAAAAACAAGTTAGGTGAGGATAGCTCTTTTTTTTGTGCTTGCCCTTCACCAAACACAGTGCAGGCCCCACCTCACCCTTATCCTATGCCTAACCCTCTCCTAGGCTTGCACCTCCAGATGTTGGAACTTGGCTGCACCTCTGCATCACTGCTTGATGACAATCGAAACTCTACCAGGCAAAGAAAGAGGAAAGAAGTTTCTAGGCGAGGCAACAGGAAAAGTTCTGAGGCAAGAACTAGCCTAACATTCCTTTGGAACTTCAATGTGTCTGGAGCTTCACGAACAAGGAGAAAGTAACAGGATACATGGGCAGAACCAAACGGTGGAGCCACAGGAAGTGATTTTGGATTTATTATAAGCCAATAGGAAGCACAGAATAACACAACTTGATTTACATTTTTAAAAGATTTCATAGGCTAGTATGTGGAGAATAAACTGCAGGTGGTAGAGGAGACTCTAAAAGTAGCCCAGGCAAGCTTGTGGTTTGTCTAGTGAGCAACAGCAGTGTTGTGGAGAAGTGAATGGCTTTAGGTCATATTTTGGATATGGATCCACAGGACTCGTTGATAAGATAGATGTGTGGAATGGGGAGTCACACTTGGGCTTTGCAATTTGTAGTAATTGGAAAGATGGGGGGGTAGGAGGGATTAAGAGCTTTTCAATGAGCATATCTGGTTTGAGATGCTCACTTAAAGATACAATTAGAGATGTCAGTTAGGCAGATGAAGTTCCTGGGAAAACATTAGGACAGATATATAAATTTAGAAATTATCTGTGCCTCGATGGTCCTTAAAGCCATGGCATTCCCATCCCTGGGATGGTTATTTTTCATGGTAAATTAATAAACTGAGTTATTCACCAAGGCAGTAAGAGCCAAGCTGGGATGTCCCATAGCAGATGGCTGGTCTTGCCCGGGCTGGGTCTGCCCCTCTGCTTTGCCATATCCCTTACTTGAGAGCTGGCCAACAAGGTTGTTTGGTTGTGCTTTCACATATAAAACATTATGTCCAAGTTTCCCCTTTATTCTGTGGATCAATGTGGAAATGTGACAAATTGACATGCATTTAAAATTGTTTGAAATATATCAAAGTGTTTAGTTGGTTGAATAAAGAAATACCACACAAATAAAGGGGAAATTTAACTATATATGAAATTAGGAGACCAAAACTAAAGCCATATGTAGATTAAGTTTCAGTTCACTGACCAGAGCTCAATGACTTTGGGCTCAATGTGGAAGGGCTCTATTATTACAGAGTATTTGAGAACACAACAAAAAATGTTCATTAAGTCACTTGATGAAACAAGTATCCAAAAAAAAAAGTAGTGATAGAAACCCTAAAACTAAAGTAACATAAGACAATGTCAATTCATCCTTTTAACAGTCTTTGATTAACAACTATGTGATTACTATGTCGAATTCCTGCTCTTCTGGGGCTCCTTTTTCAGCAGAGAAGACAGACCACACCTTGGGACAGAGCTGGGTAGAGGCAGGCATCAGATGCCTTTTGACTAAAGTGAGAAGGTGACAGTTCCAATGAGAAAAAGACAAACAAATCACTCTAGAGGTGATTTCTCAAACACTAACCCTAACCCTGGCCAATTATATAAAAACTTTCCATTCCTGTATGAAAGTAAGACTTAAATTTTGATGTATTCTGTGATGTAACTAAATGAAGTTAACTGACTCATTGATGTTTTTAGGAGCCCTTAGCAGTATTTTTAGTGGAGTCTTCTGAAGTTATTTCCATTTCCCCTATTCTCCTTTAATCTTTTGCCGTCTTTTCTGTGGAAATCTGAAAGATTTGGGGGGAGCAACAGCCAACTTGCCTTACAACCCCAACTCTGTATTTACTTACAGGAGCAACATGTAAGTGCAGCATTAGAGGGAACAGAGGAGAGGAGGAATGAGGTGAAGCCCCCTGACTTGCATTTCACTCCAGCCTCAAGGAGAGCTGTTCCTTTAATTAAAGGAACCATATTTCAAGGACTGAAATGTATCACTCCCTATGACCACAGTGGGGAAATGGGCAGGCTTACACTGAAGCTAGTTCCTAGCCTTCTCTCTGTTATTCTTTTGCACTTTCTCCTTCCCAAGAACCTATGGAAAGAAGACCACCCAAGTCTGCTCAACCTGGGAGAAGCCCAGCCAGCCACCTTGCCATTCTGGCTTCTTTTGTTTTCTCTCTCTCACCCCCATTTCCATCCTTCTCTCTCTGGGACATTCTCCCTAACGTGGAAGATGGTCTCAGGATCTGAGCCAGCTCTGTTCAAGGCTTTGGGGCACATGTTCTATTACCTTAACTCCCCACCTTCTCTTCTCACACTGACGGCTGCAGCCTATAAACCATTTAAGTGTTAAGATCCAAGAATCTGTTTGGTCTTTGGTTTCAGGTCATTTAGGATGAATTCACTTATGTAAAATAATTCTCCTTAGGATCTCATCTAACTAACTAGAAATTTACATTAGGGTTTCGGGCCAATGCCCTGACTGGTGATAAATCTGCCTTACTTTGCTAGTCATTAACCTGAGCCTGTGTTTGCCTCGGGGACCTGGATAGGAGAAGTGGCTATGACAGGACCAGATTCATGGTACGGTGGGGTACCGAGGCCAGAATCTCTATTAATAGCACTCTTTACTAGCACCTCTGTTTCATGATCAACAAATGTCAGGCTTTTCAAGGACTCTAGACGCCACAGACATTTTTTAACATCTGAACTTGAGTGAGTTCAGATAAAAGCACCTTTGTTCTGCATGACGCATTGTACCTGGATGAAAGGACTCATTCTAAAAGGCGAATGCTGCCCTTCCCCATCATGCCAGAACCCACTGTTTACCACAAAGGTGGCATCAACTGCAACAGACGATAATAATCACATACACATACTCACAATCACAGCTCAGTTTGATGTTTTACCTGTGAGAGTCTTACTAAACATTTTATAATACTTTTATTCTTCATAACTGATTTCTATGACACTGCACCAAAATACCCTTCTCTTTCCCCCACCTGTCTGCATTAGCCCCTAAGATCACTTTGGTTCCAGATAACCAACCCATGTATTAAAACCAGGAAAGAATGAATTCTGCCCATGTGTATTGAACCCCCTATTCTGTTTTTCTTCCCGGACGTTTCCTCATTGCAAGTTACAGAATTCAGGCTCCAGGTGCTACGGCCTCTTTCAGACTTCTGTCTAGAATGGACCCAAGTCCAGAGACCTTCCTTACCTTTAGTTGAACTAGATGCACATCCACATGCTTGCTGTCTGAGTCCTGCTGGACTGAATAGGTTAGGTCACGGACCCTCTCTGAGGTCATCCGGAGCCAGGTCTCAATTTCAGGTAAATGGAGGACAATCTTCCAGTCAGCCCCTGTATGCAATGGGGGTGGCTTTTCATACTGCTGGTCAGAATCCATATCCTTCATTGCCTCTTCTCCCTCACCCTGCTCCACAGTTGGCGTCAAGTTGATGGCCATGGGTGAAGCATCAGTAGCCATGGGATCCAGGTCCTGTGACCTCAGTGGGGAAAGTGTCACACTCATGGTTAACATGGAGAAGTCTAAACCTTACTTCTTTCCAAAACAGCTGAAATGCAAGAGGAAAGAAGAAAGCAAGAGTCAGACAAGATTGCCAAATAAAGAAATCATACTTCGCAGCAGAAACAGGATTTCTAAATTAAGCCAGATTTCTAAATTAAGAAACCATAGCTCATGGCAAAAACAGAAGGAGGTGTTGTGAGTTTCTACATAGTAGCTCCAAGACCCAGCATATAACAGGAACACAAAACCATGTGGTACTGCCTACCCCCACCATCCATCATCTATCTCCTCATTCCTTACTAATAAAATCCTGCTTTTCAGCTGTGCATATTCCTGCCAAGATTTTACAACTACATTCCCTATCTCCATCACAGCAAGGTATGTACATGTGGCTAAGTTCTGACCAATGAGGTTTAAATGAATGTCTGGGAGAACTGCTTCAAGAGAGCCAACTTAATTAAGGAGGGGCCTCCTTTCTGCCCTTTTCCTTCTCCCTCTGCTTCTAGCCTGTAATGTGGACTTGATGGCCAGAGTTCCAGTTGCTGTTTCAGACCAGGAGATGCATTTGGGTATGGTAGTAGAGGACAGTAGAGCAAAGTGGTAGGAACATGGAACCCACCAGATAACAAGGAGCTACTGTATCCGTCCTAGACTGCTGCCCTAAACTTCTTTTACTGAAAGAAAAACAAACTTCTATCTTATTTTAGCCTCTGTTATTTGGGGCTTTTCTACCTCAAGCACCTAAGTATCATCTTGGCTATTATAACCAATACATTGACTACCTGGGATAACTAGAGAGGGAACATGTTCTAATCAACAAAAGCAACTATGCTGAATTCAGGAGAGGTTGCTCCTTTCTACAATATGTTAGATAAATAGATATCATGTAGTAATTCCAAACTATACTTTGCCAAAAAGTATAAATCAGGGATTAGTATATACAAAATACGAATTAACTATCATCTTAAATTATATTAATTTTGGGTTATATTGAAATTTTTAAAGGCTTCTAGAATTTCAAGAGTAATAAATTGCTCTTAAACACATATAACATTAAGATGTTAACTAACTACGTTTAAAATAATATAAGTGTAAGTCATAATAAAGTAAAGTTGTCTTTTAAGGTAAAGTTGATAAGCTTATTAGCAATCTAGCTTACTAATATAATAATCTAAGCTACTTAATTTATCTTTCTTCTAGCATTAGTCTAGCATAAAATGACAATGTTTAGGATCTTGTACTCTAAACATTTCTCTTTTTTTTATTATTTCTAGGAGAGAGAGAGAGAGAGACAGCGTGAGCAGGGGAGGGTCAGAGAGAGAGGGAGTCACAGACTGAAACAGGCTCCAGGCTNGCGAGATCATGACCTAAGCAAAAGTCGGACGCTTAACCGACTAAGCCATCCAGGCGCCCCAAAATATTTCAAATAGATATTATTTTTAGTTTCAGAAGCAGCTTCTACTCAAGGTAGTGAGTTTCTTTTTCCTTTTTAAAAAATATTTTTTAATGTTCATTTACTTTTGAGAGAGAGAGTTTAAGTAGGTAAGGGACAGAGACAGAGAGAGGGGGGCAGATGACCCAACAGGGCTCCCTGCTGACAGCGGAGAATCCAATGGGGGGCTCAGACTCATGAACCAAACCACAAGATCATGACTAGAGCTGAAGTCACCCCAAAGATGAAAGGTGGTTGAACAAAATATGAAATTAAATGTGATTGCCAGAAATTAGCCTATATTTCTTTAAATTCTTTTTTTTTAATTTTTTAAAAATATTTTATTTACTTCTGAGAGAGAGAGATAGCGTGAGCAGGGGAGGGTCAGAAGAAAGGGAGACAGAGAATCTGAATCAGGCTCCAGGCTCTGAGCTGTCAGCACAGAGCCCGACACAGGGCTCAAACCCACCAACCATGAGATCATGACCTAAGCTGAAGTCAGACGCATAACTGACTGAGTCACCCAGGCACTCCTATTTCTTTAGGTTCTTAATATTCACCTAGTAACAATAGCAAAATTATTTTACCTACAAAAGTAGAGGGAAGAAAATCAAGAAAGCTCCCATTTTGATCAGGAACATGTAACTTCCCAAGTAAAAACGGGCACAGAGAATGAAAAGACTTATTGAACTGAAAAAAAACCTTAAGAATAAGTTATTCCTATGACATATTATTTCAGAAACCTTCCAACACTGCACTTCAGTGCCCCCTCCCAATTTCTTGAACATTTAAATTTTAAATTAAATGATAAGCAAGTTTATGGATGAATTTTTGAAACCAAAGTTATTTGCAAAAATAAAATACTGTGTCATAAGGTAGGTTTATCACTTTGGTACCTGCCTTAGAAAGTGGTTTTAAGCTTCAATTCAAAAGCTTTCTCCACCTAATTGCAAGAGAGAGAAATCCATTCCCCACAGTTTTAACCACCCTTGAATACAATTTTTAAAACCTTACTAGACTTGGTTAATTTTTCTAAAGAATTTTTTAAATGTTTATTTATTTTGAGAGTGATGAAAACAGAGTGCAAGCAGGGGAGGGGCAGACAGACAGGGAGACACAGAATCCGAAGCAAGCTTCAGGCTATGAGCTGTCAGCACAGAGCCTGATACTGGGCTCGAACTCACTAACCATGAGATCATAACCTGAGCCGAAGTCAGAAGCTTAACTGGCTGAACCACAGGGGCACCCCTAGACCTGGCTATTATAGAAAGAGAGAGAGAGAGAGAGATCAAAACTCCAGGGCAATAAAAGTCCAGGAAGAGTGAGTATTATACTACTTATTCATACCCTAGCCTCAGACAGGCTCTGGTTCTGATTTCCCAAAGCACTTTCAAATTTTTAATCAATTCACTGCTTTCTGGGGGATTTGTTTAGAATCACAATCCCAAAAGGAATCTGATACACAAAGGTTAATAAAGGCTTCCAATGGAAGTTCACAGAACTGGTGATAAATGAAGAAGACATTGGTGTCACAGTGGTTGTTACCTCTTCGAAGAAACCAGACTCACCCAGGGCACCTGGGTGGCTCAGTCAGTTAAGCATCCAACTTTGGCTCAGGTCATAATCTCACGGTTCATGGGTTTGAGCCCCCCATCAGGTTCTGTGCAGGCAGCTCAGAGCCTGGAGCCTGTTTCAGATTCTGCATCTCACTTTCTCTCTGCCCCTCCCCTGCTCATGCTCTGTCTCTCTCTGTTTCAAAAATAAATAAAAAGTATAAGAAAGAAAAAAGAAAAAAGAAACCAGACTCACCCAAATCAGAAAACTAAATGCCAGGGTAGTGTACGATGAACTGTTTCAGCCACACCTACACACCCATTCACACACTCAACCCCAGATCTCTCCTAAGAGCCCTGCACAATGGAAAAATGATGCTTGGTCATTATGTTTTCTCTGAAACTCCTAAATCAACAAAGGCCTTCTCTGGAATACACATCCTACTGTAAACAAAAGAACATACAAAAAATTGGCTCAAAGCAGTTTATGTTCCAATATACAACATTTCCATAGATACTATCAGGCTGTGCACTAAGCAGACACAGTGCAGTTTTATGTGAGACAAGATGCTCCACATTTCTGGGTCTCAATTTCCTTCTATGTAAAATGACAAAAATTGGACGAGATGATCAGTGAAATCCCATCTGACCATAAGAATCTGTGATTACCTCGGGTTATTTTCTAGAGATTTCAAAGCCGTAGGAAGCATCCTGTCTATACTGAGAGTGTATAGATACCAAGTGCTGGCCCTCCATTTTACCAAAGCACATGAACAGCATCAATAGGTTTGTCCTCCTTAATGGAATGAAATAAAGTATTACCATGCAAATGTATTTTATAAATCATCATTAACACATTTTGTGTTGCAAATTCTTCCCAGAGAAGCACATATGGGAGATGTTCTCCTCTTAGGGTTTGAAATGAAAGAGACTGACAGCAGAGCTGTGGTTGTATATGTAGAGGACACACAGAATAAAATAAAAACATTAAACAAAAATGTAGCTGGGTTCATCACACATGAGTAAAGGCTAAGGAAACCTAACATTCAAGCCACAAAGCAAAATTTTCCTGTGTCTATAAAATTTCAGCCTGGATGTAATGTTTCCATATTTAACGGACCAGACGGGAAGCAAGAGAACTTCAGTATCTCAGAGAAAGTAAAGCAAAGCAGGAATCTGCTCAAGTTTTATTTCAATTTCTGTCTATTTTCCGTCTCATCTACTTTGCCACTGGGAAAGGAATACTGCCTGTGTTGTAACAGCATAGGAAGCCTGGAAAGCAGCATAAAATTGATTAATTATCCATTTTCATACAAATTAATTACTATAAACATTTATATTTCAGTTTTAGTAGCTCATATTTAATGTGCCCCCCATGGATAACCAATCTCTATTTTTGATGTTCACAAAATCACATCTGATTTCAAAGATAAATTTGTAATTTAAAGGAAAACTGCTACACATTGTAGAGACCTATAGTAACAACTTTTATGTATATTTTTCCTGCCCCTATCATGCCTATTCAAGCTTGCTTTCCCATTGAATTAATTACTCCATTTGAATGCAAATAGTAGGAAATTCAGCACAGGCCTATTATATGTTCTTCTAGATACCATAAGTTTTATATTCTTTCTTTACGAGGTATCTTGAAATGAGATTCCTTTCCAGGCACAGAAAAACATTTTTAAAAAGCCAGTAGGCAACTGATGATGTAGATGAAAACAATGACCCAAATATGCACAGGTGTCCACCCACCCACTCAGGTTCCAAAGATGCATGTGTGACAGGAGTGATCAACCAGCTTTTTGGAAACCAAAGACTTCCCCTTCCCTTCCCCCATCAAGGGCTTATCTGTGGCCACCTCTCCAGCATTAGAGATAATACCACCTTTATCCCAGCTGCTGTTAAAAATAACATAAATCAAATCCTTTACTTTCCATAAACCCAAAGAAGATTCAACATTTAAAGTGCAAAAGCGCAAGCAGTAAAGATTTAAAAGCTTTTTTTTTTTTTATATGTGGGAGGGCTTTTCCCACTATACTCTATTTATCATCCTATAGCAAGAGAAGAAACATGCCACGAATTGCTTACTGGCACTGACCCGTTCTGCTATCTTCCTGACAGTCCACAAGTTTTTAGCTGAAACCTGACGTTAGCAGAATGCATCCGACTTGAATAAGACACATTTCAACCAGAGAGTGTTCTTCTACCAAGCCAGGAGACCAAAAAATGCAGCCACACAGCCATCAAATCTGCCCACCTCTTTTTCCCTTCTCTAGTAATTTTTCTCTCTTAAATAAAAGAACAGAAAAGCCAGAAATCTGTTGTATGTACTCACTGTAAATGCTTTTGTCCCTAAAGGTCCTTCAGGATTAAGCGTCTGGCTCCTCCTTCTCCACCCCCCTCGGGTTCTCTCCCTGTGGCCAAATAAGATAAAGGTTGGTGTCAGGCCTGCTCCATGCCAGCAGGACATAGGTGAGTCTGCAGGGCACCAGCTTCATATGTCCTTAGTAGCCCAAATCTCCTACAAAGAGAAGGCTACTCTCCTGTCCCTATTTGGAAGCTAATGTATAAACTCCAGGCCTGTGCAGTTACAGTTAGGTCTTTTGCAAACAAGCCGTGATAAGTGAGCAGAGAAAAAGGAGACAGTTGCCAAAACAAGGATCACTATGGAAGAGAGTGTTTGGGTGGACAGAGCACATCCAGTCACAGTTCAGAAGAACCAAGACTATGCATATCCTAAAAACTGAGCAATCCTAAGGCAGAATAAATTAATAAATCTATAAATAAATTAATAGTACCACATTAACCTAACCAGCTGACAAAGCCAATCTGAGTGGAATAGGGTCAAGCACCCTTTCCTTTCTTAGAAGGAAACTGCTCTTTCCAAGTAAGGAACATCATCCTGTGTATCGTTTGAGAGGCAGTTTTACCATCAACTCAAACCAAAATACTTACCCTCAATCTTTCTGTGCTCTGCCTATTCCCTAAAAACAAGTGAGAGACGAAAGCATAATTCTGGCCAAATTAACAGATATGCTTGCTACTAAGCACATGTTACAAAACTGAGCAGAGAAAATTATGTTCGGCATCACTGAGTATCTTTGTTCCTCCCTCTTCATTTCATCCCTTTCATGTTCTCATAATCATCTGTCACAAATCCTATTCGTAGAGACACTGAATTTTGAAAGGAAAAAAAATTTCCACTGGAATGTTTTCTTTTTCTGTCCAAGGTTAAGCTCTCATGCTTTGACTGCATTAAGGAAAAAGAAATAAATGTAAGAGGTGTACCCTGTATCTGGTTTCAGCATTCTAGAATCAAACTCTGTGAAGAAAACACAAAAACAGCTTTAATAAATGGCTGAATTAAATGTCATGGCCTACCTAGACAAATGAGGCTCTAATTCATCATCTGGTTTTAAATCTTGCTGCCTGTGTACCTTCCTGGCCTCTTGTAAGGTGAAGCATTAGGAGACTTTAAAGGGCTCTAAGATCTTAAAGATGAGAGCCTAAAGGTTCCTGCCAAGTGTTGTTAGATTTGTTCTTGGGGGGGGGGGGGAGGCGAGAGTGTTTTTTGTAAGATGCTCCTAAGGAAGTTTCCATAATCGCTGTCTGCTTCCTCCTCCTCCTTGGCCCTCTTCCTGGCCCCAAGCCCTGCAGCACTCACCTGGAGTAACAAGGTTTAGTGAGATCACTACCATAACCCCAGATTAGTCTTACTTTCTAATCCTCCTGCCATAACAGAACAGCCTGCAAGCGGATAGGATATCCGTGAGAAGGACTTTGGAGGGAGGGAATGGGGCAATGACCTGTAAATCATGGGTCCCTGACAGATTTCTACAATTAAAACGATTTTCTAGGTGTTATCACTGCTGTTTCTTCACTCTCTTTTTTCCTCTTTAATATGTCCTCTGTGCCCAACTGTGTCCCCAGGCAGATGATTGATTATATCCTGCTAGTCACACAGAGACCTTTCCCAATCTCCCTTCAATCATGGCTAACTCCCTCACCCAGAGCATAGGGTCTTCCATCAGCCATAACACACTCCATCAAACCATCTTCCTTCCTTGACTTCTCTTCCTACTCTCCAGCCCTCCACTCTGACTATCAAAGCCTTCTCCTGTGGCAGGGACACCCAGACTGACTTGTGTAGTCATCATGCCTCCTGTGGTTTTTTTCCCCAACCACAGCAATAGTCTCTTGTCACTCAGAGATTCACTTGGCTGCATCAACCGGTCAGCTGCAAATGGTCCCCATGCTCATGAATGTGTGGACCTGGATTCAGTGATGAATGTTCATATTTCTTACTCTCATCCCAAGTTGCTAATAATTATCTTTAAGCATTAGGCAGCTACTTTCTGTTGTTCAAGAAAATGTCTTGAGAGGAAATGGATTTGTAAAACATTAATACATAATCTACACAATTGCTGCTCTCGTCAGTGCGATTAACAGAAAGAACTGAGAATCAACTTTATGTAAGGTGTTATGTATATATATATGACTCATCATATTTGCCCTCAAGGAAATTATAATAGGGACAATGTACCTCCCTCCACTGCCCCCCCCCACACACACACACTCACCCACTGATACCTATTATACAAGCAGGATGTGGGCAAACAGAGCCCTGTGAGGCCCCAGTGGATTGGGATTAATCCTGAAAGGAGAAAGAAATAAGAAGGAATATTTTCTGGATAAGGTAACATTTGAGATAGGCTTGTAAAAACAGGTATAATTTAGATGGGCAGGGATAGAAGGGAAGTGGGAAAAGAATTCCAGCCTGAGAGAATGCCTTAACACCAAAAAGTTAGGAGACTCAACAAATAACTCAGCACTGAGAACAAATGGGAGATTGATGGGTACCAGAAACAGACAAGGCTACAAGGTAAATTGTAGGCATAATATAAGAGTACTGCCAAGGCCATGCTATAGAGGAGTTTGGAATGAATCTCACAGGGAGCAGAAACTTGAAAAAGATTGTAAAGAAGAGAAATATGATTGCAGCTGTATTCTAAAATGGGATAGGAAAATTAGTGAATCTACTCTTATTTACCAAGAAAATGAAATGAGAAATCAGCATTATGAGAGGGCCAACAACCTCTTTTCCAGGTAGACTTCATTAATATAAAATGTAACCTTAAAAGCCTCTTTCTTGTCCAGAAAAGAGAATGCAAGGGAGAGAAAAAGAGAAAGAAAGGAAGCCCACAAATCTGACTTTCAGATCAGAGTAATTAAAGGAGTTCTGTGCTCTGTCCTACCTACTTCATTAAATATAAAAAGAATTCTCCATTTTTAGTGTTCCATTAACCCTAGTATCATAGATGTGAAGTGGAAATTTTTTAAGGATTATTTTATGCAATGTTTTTACTTTTTCCTGTTCTAAAATTATTTTTAAATTAATTAAAAATTAATTTTTATTAATTCAAACATTGTAAAAATAGATAACATTGAAGTTAAAAGATCCTTTTCTATTCCTATATTTTCATCTGCAGTCAGTAAGTGATAAGAGGCTATTTATCTTTTGCGACCTCATTATGTAAAGTAGAAAGGAAATGAGCCTTACAGGAACAGTCATCTTTAAAGATTCTGAGGTCTAAATTAGTTATCTGTATTAATGCAGCAACATACAAGTGTTTGCTAACTCAGTGTTTATTTATTTGGTGGTAATAGGTATTCTACTAGAAGTTGCTACTGACAAATAAAGTGAGAGTGCTGGGTGACTTCTGGTTAGAGATAGCAAACTGAATATATGTATCTAATTCGGCTTCCACCAGAAATCCCACTAACACCACTGCAGAGGGACTATTGCGGGGGGGGGGGGGAATTCTTTTTTTAGAATACACCTTCAAGAATGGGAGGAAAAACAACAATCTTTTGGGAAACTAAAAATTATATGAACAAGTGATAAATGCTGCAGCTGACTCAAGAAAGCTAAATCTTAAATGAGAAGAACAGGGGCACCTGGGTGGTTCAGTCGGTTGAGTGTCCAGCTTTGGCTCAGGTCATGATCTCACGGTTCGTGGGTTTGAGCCCCACGTCAGGCTCTGTGCCGACAGCTAGCTCAGAGCCTGGAGCCTGTTTCAGATTCTGTGTCTCCCTCTTTCTGACCCTCCCCTGCTCATGCTCTCTCTCTCTCTCTCTTTATCTCTCTCAGAAACTTAAAAAAAATTAAAAAAAAAAAAAAAGAAATGCCTAAATGAGAAGAACAGAAAACAAAGAACCAAACGGATTTTACTTCAGAATCCATTAAGCATTTTGGAATTGGTAGAACCAGGTACCTCTGGAAGTAGAGAAGGAAGAGGGTAGACAGAAAAATTAACTTTACAAAAAGAGAAGTCTGGCCTTTGTCCTGACTCCTAGCAGGTAACTTCTGCACCTTGAAATTTCCAGGATGGTAGGAGTATTTTTGTTATTTATTGTGGGTCCCTCAGAGCACACCTGACAGTTTACGTCAACAAGGTGACTCATGATGGCGGCTGGTCAGACAGAAAGACCGACCATGTGGTTAGGGAATTCGGGCCTTGGGCAACCACCAGGGCTATCATCCAATCAAACATGTACAAGTAATGAAGCACCAATACAAACTATAGACACTGAAGCTCAAGGAAACTTCCTGAGTTGTTAATACTCCATGAGTATTGTCACACATTAATGACAAGGGTGTAATTCAAGATTACATCCTTCTTGTAATTCAAGAAAAAGAAAGATTATCTGAGGATGTGGAGATTTTGCAGTTGGAACTTTCTCAGTCTCAGATTCCACCCTATCTATTTCTTCTTTGGATGATTTTGATTTATATTATTTTGCTATAAAAATTTTGTAATCACAAGCATAGTGTTTTTCTGAGTTCTGTGAGTTGATCTATCACATTATCAAATCTGAAGGAGTCTGTGAGGATCCCTTAATTTATAATCAGCTGTTTTGAAGTGAGGATAGCCTGGGGACCCCTGAGTTTGCAGCTGGTGTCTGAAGTCTTGGGCCCCTTGACAGCCTTAACCTTGTGCCCTTAACCTTGAGTGTGGCCTAACTCTGGGTAAAGGGGCACATTTAGATTTACTTTGTTTGGAAAATGTTTTAAAAGGAGTTAGAACTCTAAATCTTTCCTTATTCTGTGTTGCTGGGTGGTTGCTCCCACCCCCAGTGCTGGCAGAAGACTGGAGGTTTTTTCTCCAGAAAAGATCAATCAAAAGGTCTCTGGGCTTGGGGACAAAGTTGAAGAAAGAAGTACCTTGAAAATGAATGAGTGAGTTAACACAACATTCTGAGTGCTGAGGCCCTCCCACCCCCTTCCGGCCAGTCTTCTCTCCCAACTTGATTCTCCAAAGCCTTACCCTCTAGTCAAGAGACTAGAGATTCCATCTCCAATATATCTGATCACTCCAAGTAAACAAGATAATAAAACATACATATCACCCTACAGTGACATCCACAGTCAATAGGCCTGCCTACATATTCAGAGCATTCATTCAGCATTCTAGTCTCCCACTCCTAAATATGATCAAGCACTCAAGAATTAATGCAGATTTAGGGAAAGCTCTAATATGGATAACATGCCCAAAGTCAGCAAACAGAAAACCTCAACCTGTAGGAAACAGGTTCTGTAAGAAGATGATTTTGATGAAAAAGAAAGATTATCAGAGATAAAATACTGTATCCATGAAATAAGAATAGACTATTATTTTTAAAAGAAAAATTTTTGGAATAAAAACAAACTTTGGAAAAATAAAAATGTGATAGCAAAAAGGGAAATCTCAATACAGTGGCTGAAAATAAAGTTGAGAAAATCTCACAGAAAGTAAAACAAAAAATAAATAAATAAATAGACAGAAAGTAGGAAAGAAAAGGTAAGAAATTAGCGACCAATCTAGGAGGCCCAACATTTGGAGAATAGGAGAAGGCAAAAGGAAAGAGAAAGGAAAAAAATCATTGAAGTTTTGAAGAAATAGAAGGACATGATCTAGATTAAAAAGACCCATCTCATGTATAAAAATAGATAAACACTAAGGCACTTTATTTGGAATCTCAGAATATCAGGGAAAATTAAATTTAGGTTAGAGGTATAGGCATATACAAAGAATCATAACTTAGATTGCTTTGGATTTTTTAAAAGAAACTGTGATATGATTTATAATAAAAGCATATTTTTGGTCTATGTCCTCATTTCTAGCAGAGAGCTCCTAAGACCTGGAATTTCCTAAGCACAAAGCAATGAAAGTATCTTTTGTTATAGTAGTTGGTCTTTTGTCCTTGGTTCCTGAAATAGCACCAAAACCAAAAAGGTGAAGAGTGACCTTATTATCCATAACCAGTCCCTTTCAACCACACCTGACTTTATGTTAATGAGGTGACTTTTGCAAAGCCCTTATGTAAGGCGCTGCTTACCAGAGGAACCAACCATGATTAAAGCATTCAAACTTTCAGTCACAACCCTCAATCTCGGGAAGAAGAAAAGGGCTGGAAGTGAAACCAATCACCAATGATCAGTATTTAATCAGTCATGCTTATGTAATGAAGCTTCTATAAAAAACTAAAAAGATGGGGTTCAGAGAGCCTCCAATTAGTGAACAAAAATACATCCATGAGGACAGAAGCTCTTGTGCTCAGGACCCTTCTGTACCTTGTCCTATTTATCTCTTAATCTGGCTATTCATTCATATATTTTATTATTTTATTTTTTTATTTTATTTTATTTTTTTAAATTTATTTTTGAGAGAGAGAGAGACAGTGAGAGCATGAGTGGGGGAGGGGAAGTGAGAGAGGGAGACACAGAATCAGAAGCAGGCTCCAGATGTTGAGCTGTCAGCCTGATGTGGGGCTCGAACTCATTAACTGTGAGATCATGACGTGAGCTGAAGTTAATCGACTGAGCCACCCAGATGCCCCTCATTCATACGCTTTAATATCCTTTCTATCAAACTGGTAATCTAGTAAGTAAATTGTTTTCTTGCATGCTGTGACTGGCTCTAGGAAATTAATCACACCTGAGAAGGAGGGGTAGGAACCTGAGGAGGGGTTGAGTTATAGCCAGTCAGATACACAGGTAACAACCTGGACTTTATTTAGATTGACATCTAAAGGGGGTGGAGGGAGGGAGACAGTCTTGTGGAACTGATTCCTTAACCTGTGGGATCTGACACTGTCTTCAGGTAGATAATGTCAGAATTTAGTTAAAGTATAGGATACCCAGCTGTTATCATAGAACTGCTTGGTGTGGTAAAAACCACCACACAGTTAGTGATCAAAAGTGCCAGAAGTAGAGTACTGAAAATAGAGGAGACACATAAGAGTGTGTTTTTCGATAGCAACTATATTGGAAATTACATTTTCCTTAAGAAGGAAAAGGAAATTACAGCATAGAGGGACACCTGGATGGCTCAGTCAGTTGAACATGTGACTCTTGATCTTGGGGTCATGAGTTCAAGACCTATGTTGGGTGTACAGCTTACTTTTTAAAAATTTAAGAAATATAGCATAGAATTGCATACCAAAAGCAGTATAGATTGATAAACAGTACAATGTTAGGATAGAATAAAGATATTTTCAGATATTTAAGTTCACAAAAAATAATCTCCCACACACTTTTCTCAAAAGATATCAAAGTCTCTCTAGACACTCTCCCAAAACAAAGGAAACCAAGAAAGAGGAAGCCATGGGAAGCAGAAACCAGGAGACCTAGCACTCCAGGTTTATGAAGAAGGGAAATCTCAGGATGACAGCTGTATATCAGACAAGGAAGGCATCCAGTCCAGACGGAACAGGTCAGAAGACTCTCAGAAAGTCTGATTCAAACAGGTGACATTGAGAGAAAACCTGATGTAAACGAATATACTTAGAAGAGATTTACTCAACTGGTAGAGAATTGGGGGCTGAATTAGAGATAAACACATAGAAAACTAAGCAAATAATAACTATAAACTCCAGAAAAAATTACTTTATGTGGTTTAGCTAAAAAATTTACATTTACATCTTAATAATATAAACAATAAATGTTGATATAATCCAGGTCACAACATAATTTTGCAGGATGAATGAGAAGGGAGGAATTGTGAGTGTGCTCACACATATGCACATGCACCCTTGTGAAAGGGTGATAGAGAAATGGAATGGGGGCAAGCTTAATAAATTATCATCTTTCATTGTAAGAAGTCAACAGATAAATATAAGAGAAAAAACACATTTGTATGGAACCACAAAAGGGCTGAAACAATCTGAAAAAAGAAAAATAAATTTGGTGGTATCACAATCTCAAATTTCAAAAAAATACTATAAAGTTGTAGTAATCAAAACAGCATGGTTCTGGCACAAAAAGACACAGAAAATCAAGTCCAGAAATAAGCCCACACTTTTAATGTCAATTAATCTAAGACAAAAGAGGCAAGAATACACAATGGGGAAAAGACCATCTCTTCAACAAATGGTGCTGGGAAAACAGGAAAGCTACATGCAAAACAATGAAATTAGACTACTTCTTATGCCAAACACAATAACAAACTCAAAATGGATTAAAAACATAATGTGAGACCTAAAACCATATAATTCCTAGAAGAAAACATAGGCAGTACTTTCTCTGACATCAATCATAGAAACATTTTTTCTAGATATGTCTCCAGTGGCAAGTGAAATGAAAAACAAAAAAACAAAAAAAACTACTGGTACTTTGCCAAAATAAAAAGGTTTTGTACATCAAAGGAATCCATCAACAAGCAAAAGTTGACCTAATGAATGGAATAATATATTTGCAAATTATATATTTGATAAGGGGATAATATTCAAAAATATTAAGAACTTCTACAACCCAACACCAAGAAAACAAAAAATCAAATTAAAAAATGGGCAGAGGATGTGAATAGACATTTTTGTAAAGAAGACACACAGATAGCCAACAGACACATGAAAAGATGATCAACATCACTAATCATCAAAGAAATGCAAATTAAAACCACAATGAAACTGTCAGAATGGCTACAGTCAGAAACACAAGAAATAACAAGTGTTGATGAGGATGTGGAGAAAAAGGAATGCTTGTGCACTGTTGGTGGGAATGCAAACTGGTATGGCCATTGTGGGGAACCATTATGGAGGTTCCTCAAAAAATTAAAAATAGAATTATCATATGATCTAGTAATTCCACTACTGGGTAGTTACCCAAAGAAAACAAAAACATTAAGTCATGAAGATATATGCACCCCCATGTTTACTGCAGCATTATTTACAACAGCCAAGATATGGAAGCAACCCAAGTGTCCAACAACAGATGAATGGGTAAAGAAGTGGTGCATGTGTGTCTGTATGTGTGTGTGTGATGGAATATTACTCAGCGATAAAAAAAGAATAAGATCTTGCCATTTGCAAAAACATAGATGGACCTAGAGGGTATAATGCTATGTGAAATAAGTCAATCAGAGAAAGACAAATACCAATGAAGAAAAAGAGACAAAAAGGTAGCCTCTCAAATATAGAGAACAAACTGGTGGTGTGCCAAAGGAGAAGGTAGGTGGGAGGATAGGAAAATAGATAAAGGTGATTAAGAATATACTTATCTTGATGAACACTGAGAAATGTATAGATCTGTTGAATAGTGATTTAATACATTGCACATTGAAATTAATATCATACTATATGTTAACTATATTTGAATTTTAAAAAGAGAGACAATAGGAAGTAGCCATATAATTCTATTGTCTCAAGACAGTGTTTGGCACCAAAAAAATCAGTTAAAAGATGAAAAGCGTATGAGGTTCCTGGCTGGCTTAGTCAGTTAAATGACTGACTCTTGATCTCAGGTCATGATTTCTCAAGCCCGACAATGGGCTCTGTGCTGATAACATAGAGCCTGCTTGGGATTCTCTCTCCCTCTCTCTGCCTCTCTGCCCACTCATGCTCACTCGCTCCTCTCTCTCTCTCTCTCTCTCTCTCTCTCTCTCCCCCTCCCTCCCCCCCTCTCTCCCTCTCTCTCTCAAAAATAAATAAATATTTTTTAAAAGAAGATGAAATGTCCTGCCTCAGGAGAACAGGACATGGAAAAGAAGAGGATCTACTTGACTCAACTATTTGTGTGCACACAAAGAACTTAAAAATATCTAGAATAAGAGGTGCCTATGTGGCTCAGTTGGTTGAGTGTCCAATTCCTGATTTCGAACTGAGAAAATTATCCCAGGGTCATGGGACCCAGCCACCCCCCAACTCCCTCTTCTCTTTGGAGCATGAACCTGCTTAGGATTCCCTCTCTCCCACTGCTCTCTCCCCCAAGTGCACTCTCTCTATCTAAAAAATTTAACATATAGAGATAGAGTTTAAAAAATAAAAGAGTTTCTTAATTGCAGGACAGGGCTTTAAAACTCTCAAGTACACTGAGCATCTCTAAACAGGGGTACATTAATTCCCCAACTTCACGTGACTATGAAAATTATTAGTTTTTAATTTTTGGTGGAGAATATCACAAGTCTGGGTGAGGCGCTTGGTTGAAATACTAAATTAAAATTGCACCTACCCATCTCCTAAAACACTACGGTTTTTAATACAAAGTGCTTACTGTGACTCAGTTCAATAATATGGTTGTATTTATTCACTCAAACAATCCTTTTAAAAAAGAGCCGCTTCCTATAAACTAAATCTGATCTCATGATGAAAGCCACAGGTGATTAAGTGATCAAGTTAGAGGTGAAATTATTTTATTATTTGTTCCACAAAGAGACACATGCTGAAGCAAACTTTTATTTTTGAAGACAACTGAATCAGAGTGAAATAACAAATAACGAATTTAAGCCAAATCTTTCAACTAATATTACATTCCTTTTTGCTATTCATGCTGCAACATGAGAACACATCAAATAACTACCCATACTGCCATTCTTCCATAGACAGAAGGCTTTTTACGGGTGGTGAACTCTCATAAAGACCAGGATTTTCAAAAGCATTATTTCCTATTCACTATTATTTCCTACCCTCTCTAACCTCCCAGACATGTAAGAATGATTTTTTTAAAGATTTTGATGTCAGATTAAAAAAATACTAATGGGTGATGGCAAAGGCTCTTAATATCCAAAGATCTGATGTTATCACAGATCCTTTCTCTGAATGTTCTTTATTACAGAAAGAATAATTAAAGTTCTGGTACTAAGTTTGCTTTTCAAAGAAACAATTTTATCTAGGCAGAATCTGTTTTTTCAAATATATTACAATGGTTTTGCTTAAAATGCATCATATTCATTAAATACTGTCAAACATTTCTGCGCAACCAGTCATCTAAATTGAAAGTGAGTGTCTGATAAAATATGACTTGTTCTGACATGAATCAGTGTTTTGAAAAGTAATTCCTAGAACAAACAAGTTATATATCACAGACCTTCAAAGAAAAATAAAATACATATTTTATAGTGAAAAGTATAGAGACAGTATAAGCTCATAAATATTTCTGTGCTGTGTATTCTGGCAGACAATAAAAGGCTGAGGCATGAACCAGCTTAAGCATAAATTCACCTTCACTGAATTTTTCTCTTTTTCCTAGTAAACTATCTATTCCCTTGCTTAATGAAATAAATAGCAATATAGAAAATGCTAAGTAAGGGCTAATTACTTAAAAGCCTCTAAAAAGAACTCAGCACATCCTACATCAACTCTACAAAATTAGTTATAAACTGAGTATTACTAGATGCTTCGCCAGATTTTCCTTTCATCAAATGCAGAAAAAAACAATTTTGGTAATTTTTTCTGTACTCCTCTAAATCACAGGAGTACAAAGGGCAAAATGCTGAACAATGTAACAGGCTAACCCATATTCTCTCCCCTCTTTCATGAGAGTGCTAAAACCTAAGCTGAAAGCTAAGCCCTCCAACCATTTGATTTTATCACTCACCATGAACCAAGTCTAGTGGTGGCTAGCAGGGAAGAAAAGGAGCCGCACATTCCCAGAGAGGTCATCATTTCCGAGCCCTTCACTTCTTGCCCTACTTAGGTAAGTCTTCGATAAGCTCTATCATCCACACACATGAGCACCTGGCTTTCATCCAAGAGGGATTCAAATGCTTGAAAGCTGATGTCTCCTAAGCTTTTTATTCTTATTTTCCATATCTCTGTTAGCAACAGTTAAAACCGATGTGACACTCAGAAACAACTGGCCCTTCTCCAATAGGCTCCAGAAATCATCCATTTATAATTTTTCAGTAATGCTTTACAAACATATCATACATCACATGACACAGCTACTTTTGGTCTTAATTAGTCATTTGCAGTCAAATACAAATGAATCTCAGACAGATTCTGCTTGTCATAGCTTCTATTCACTGTGGCCTTTGCCATGATCCTGTCATTGTTAATAGTTCTGTATGACTCAAACACTGATTTAGATATTCAAGGTCCTTTGAACGAGTTTCTTGAGTAAGAAATGCCATTTATGCCTGAAAACAAATAATCCAGAATATTTTATTAACATGCAGCTGACTCACTTTTTAAATAAGAGCATTTGGAATGGCCCCTTAATTAAGCAGAAGTCTATAAAGTGAGAGTTTTATTTCATTTTTTAACATAATAGAAAAACAGAAACAGCTGACAGAATATGGTTTTCCTCTTCTACCATAATGTGCAAAATAAAATGAAAATTTAAAGAAAACAGATTCAGACATATTTATAAGGAGGTAGGAAGAATATGTCAGCCTGACAGTTTTATGTACACTATAGTTTTTAAAAAATGTATTTAACGAGCATCTCACTTTGACACTTTCCTGGGTAGTCTGGAAAACAAGTTCAGTCAACACTTGTTGACAGCCCACCCTCTAGGAATTTCAGGTCCAGGAAAGGAAGGTCTAGCACCTTCTATGTGTACTTCATTCTCAATTGAACTATGAGGAGAAATAGGTTGTAGAAAATTGATCATGAACATAAAGAATAAGTCTCTGTACTTTTTTAATCCATTTTTTTGTTTCCCCAGCCCTACTGAGCTATAATTGACATGTAACATTGTTTATGCTTAAGGTGTACATGCTGATTTGATACACATATATATTACAAAATGATTACTACAATAAGGTTAGCCAACATATCCATCAGCCTGTATAATTACAATGTTTAGTATGTGGTTAGAACATTTAAGATTTATTCTCTTAGCAACTTTTTTTTTAATTTTAATGTTTATTTATTTTTTAAAATAGTTTATTGTAAAGTTGGTTTCCATAACTCTTAGCAACTTTTAAACCTATAATAAAGTATTGTTAACTATAGTCACTATGCTGTACATTAGCTCCCCAGAGCTTATTCATCTTATAACTGGAAGTTTGTACCCTTTGACCAACATCTCCTCATTTTTCCTATGCTTAGCCCCTACTAACCACCACTCTACTTCATTTCTAGAGTTTGGCTTTATTTTAATTTATTTATTTTAATTTGACTTCTTGTATTAATTTGACTTTATTTTATTTGACTTTATTTTATTCCATATATGAGTGATATCATATGGTAATTGTCTTTCTCTGTCTGACTCATTTCACTTCACCTGCAAGGTCCATCCATGTTGTCACAAATGGCAGAACTGCCTTCCTTTGTATGCATGTATTACATACATATCATATTTTCTTTAAACATTCATCTGCTGTCAAACACAGGTTTTTTTCAATGTTGTGGCTATTGTGAATAATGCTGTAACAAACAGGGCTTCAGATATATCTTCAAGATGCTGATTTCATTTCCTTTGGATATGTACCCAGAAGTGGGATTACTGGATCATATATATGGTAGTTCTATTTTTAATTTTCTCTTTATTTTAAACTAATCTCTACACCCAACATGGGGCTTGAACTCACAACCGCAAGATCAAGAGTCACTTGATCAGTCAGTCACTCTGACTGAACCAGACAGGCACTCCCATTTTTAATTTTTTGAGAAACCTTCATACTGTTTTCTATAGTAGCTGCACCAGTTACATTCCCACCAACAGTGCACAAGTGTTCCTTTTCTCCACATCCTTGTCAACATGTATTATTTCTTGTCTTTTTAAGAATAGTCATTCTAACAGATGTGAGGTGATATTGCATCATGGTTTTGATTTGCATTTCCCTAATGATTAGTTATTTTGAGTACTTTTTCATACACATATTGGCCATTTGTATATCTTCTTTGGAAAAAATGAACATTCAAACCCTCTGCCCGTTTTTAGTTGAATTGTTTGTTTGCTTATTGCTCTATTGTATGAATTCCTTGCATATTTTGAATGTTAACTCCTTATTTGATACATAGTTTCTAAATATCTTCTCCCATACCATACCTTGCAAAGACTATCTTTTCCCCACTGAATATTCTTAGCTTCCTGGTCAATATTACTTGACTATATACACATGGTTTTATTTCTGAACTCTCTATTTTATTATATTCCACATGGTCTCTGTGTCTGTTTTTATGTCAGTAGCATGCTGTTTTTATTACTATTATATTGTAGCATAGTTTGAAATCAGGAAGTGTAATGCCTCCAGCTTTGTTCTTCTTTCTCAAAATTGCATTAACTATTCAAGGTCTCCTGTGGTTCCACACACAGATTTTAGGAGAGTTTTTTTTCTATTTTTGTCAAAAATGTCATTGGAATTTTGATAGAAATAACATTAAACCTCTAGACTTCTTTGGACATTTTAACAATAATAATTCCTCCAATCCACAAACCCAAGATATCTTTCCATTTATTCATGTCTTCTTCAATTTCTTCCATCAGTAGCTTCTAGTTTTTAGTGTATAGCTCTTTCATCGCCTCTGTTAGATTTATTCCTAAATATTTTATCACTTTGGATGCTATTATAAATGATAGAATTTTTAAAATTTCTCTTTCAAATATTTTGTTGTTAGCATAGAGAAATGCAACTGACACCGGGGTAGCTCAGTTGGTTAAACATATGACTCTTAATCTAAGCTCACCTATTTTTTTAAAATTTTTAATGTTTTTTATTTATTTCTGAGAGAGACAGCATGAGCAGGGGAGGGTCAGGGAGAGAGGGATTCACAGAATCTGAAACAGGCTCCAGGCTCTGAGCTAGCTGTTAGCACAGAGCCCGACACGGGTCTTGAACCCATGAATTGTGAGATCATGACCTGAGTCAAAGTTGGACGCCTAACCAACTGAGCCACCCAGGTGCCCCATCTCAGCTCAAGTCTTGATCTCAGAGTCATGAGTGTAAGCAATGGGCTCCATGCTGGGCATGAAAACTACTTAAAGAAAGAGGAGAGGAGAGGAGGAGAGGAGAGGAGAGGAGAGGAGAGGAGAGGAGAGGAGAGGAGAGGAGAGGAGGCGGGGAGGGGAGGGGAAGGGAGAGAAGAAAGAGAAGAGAAATGCAACTGATCTTTGTGTGTTGATTTTCTATCCTGCAACTTTACTAAATTCATATATTAGTTCTAACAATCTTCAGGTGGAGTCTTTAGGATTTTCTCTATATATACTTTTTCTTTCCTGATTTCGATGCCTTTTGTATCTTTTCTTGCCTAATTATTTTGACTGGCACTTCCAGTACTATGTTGAATAGGAATAGTGAGAGTAGATACACTTGTCTTGCTCCTGATTTTAGAAGAAAAGCCCTCAGCCTTTGACCACTGAGTACGAGGTTAGCTCTGGGCTTACCATATATGGCCACTAAGGTATATTCCTTCTATACCCATTTTGGGAGCTTTTAATCATGATAGGATATTGAATTTTGTCAAATGCTTTTTCTGTATACATTGAGAGGATTCTATGATTTTTAAAATTCTATTTATATGATATATCACATTTATTAATTTGTGTATGTTGAACCATCCTTGCATCCCAAAGATAAATCCCACTTGATCATAGTGCATGATACTTTCAATGTACTGTTGAATTTGGTTTACTAATATTTTGTTGAGAATTTTTTAATCTATATTCATTAGGGATATTGGCCTGTAGTTTTCTTTTCTTGTAATGTCCTTATCTGGTATTGGTATCAGGGTAATGCTGGCCTCAGAAATGAATCTGGAAGTGTTCCCTCCTCTTCCATTTTGGAAGCATTTAAGGACTAATGTTAATTCTTCTTTAAATGTTTAGTAGAATTCACCATTGAAGCAATCTGGTCCTGGGGATTTATTTGTTGCAAAGTTATTGATTGGTGCTTCAGTCCCCTCGGTCATTATTGGTCTGTTCAAATTTTCTATTCCTTCCTGATTCAGTCTTGGTAGGTGGTATATTTCCAGGAATTTATCCATTTCTTCTAGCTTATCCATCTCATTGGCATAACAGTTGCAATTAACTTTCAGTTAGTCTAGCTAAAGTTTTGCTAATTTTTTTATTTTTTAAAAAACCAACTTTTAGTTTCATTGATTTTTTTTCTATTGTCTTTCTAGTCTCTAATTCATTTATTTCTGCTCTAATCTTTATTTTTCCCTTTCTTCTGCTAATTTGGGGCTTAGTTTGTTCTTCTTTTCCTAATTCCTTGAGGTATAAAGTTAAGCTGTGTTTTTTTATTTTTTTGAGATCTTTCTTTTTTCTTAATGTGGTCATTTATCACTATAAACTTTCCTCTTAGAACTACTTTGCTGCATCTCATACATTTTAGTATGTTGTGTTTTTATTTTCATCAGACTCAGCATACTTTCTGATTTCCTTTTTTATTTCTTCTTTGATCCAATGGTTGTCCAGGAATATACTGTTTAATTTCCACAGATTTCATGAATTTTTCAGATTTCCTTCTATTTTTATACCATTGTGACTTGAAAAGATGCTATATATAATTTTGATCTTCTCAAATTTGTTAAAGCTTTTGGCTTGCAGTCCATCATATGATCCAACCTGGAGTTCTGTGTGCATCTGAGAAGAATGTGCATTCTAGTGTCATTTTATGGAATGTTCTGTATATATCTATTAAGCTCATTTAGTCCATACTGTTATTCAGGTCTGCTGTTTCCTTATTAATTTTCTGTCTAGATGTACTATCCAATGTTTAAAGTGGAGTATTGAAGTCCCCTACTATTATTGTATTCCTCTCTATTTATCCCTTCAGTTCTGTTAACACTTTAAATATTAAGGCATTTCAGGGGCCTAAGTTGGTTAAGCATCCAATTTCGGCTCAGGTCATGATCTTGCAGTTTGTGACTTCAAGTCTCCGCATCAGGCTCTGTGCTGAGAGCTCAGACCCGGGAGCCTACTTTGGATTCTGTCTCCTTCTCTCTCTGCCCCTCCCCTGCTTGCTTTCTTTTTCTCTGTAAAATAAACATTTAAAAATTTTTAATATTTAGGCATTCCAATGTTGGTACATATATCTTTACAACTATTGTATCTTCTTGATGAATTGATTCCTTTACCACTGTAAGTGACAATCTTGGTCTCTTGTGACAGATTTTGACTGAAAGTCTATATTATCTGATGTAAGTATAGCCATTCTTGCTCTCCTTTGGTTACCATTTGCATGGAATATCTTTTTCCATTTCTTCACTTTCTACCTACATGTGTCCTCAAAGCTAAAGTGAGTCTCTTATAGGTAGCATATTGCTGGATCTTATTTCTTTGTCCATTCAGCCACTTTGTTCCTTTTGATTGGAGAATTAAGTCTATTTATATATGATTACTAGTAGGTAAGGACTTACTATTGTGATTTATTATTTTCTGACTGTTTCTTAGTTCCTTTGTTGCTTTCATTCCCTCTTACTGTCTTCCTTTAGGATTCTTGTAGTGGCATGCTTTACTTCCTTTTTCTTTGTCTTTTAAGCAACTATTAACAGATTTTTTCTTTGTGGTTACCATGAAGGTTATAAGTGTTATAAATATAACAATCTTTTAAGCTGATAACTACTTACCTTCAACCTCAAAAAAATACACTTTTATTTCTCCCCCCACATTATGCTATTGATGTCACACTTTATATCTTTTTACATTGTGTATCCATTAGCAAATCATTTTATCTATAGGGTATTTTTGTTTTGTTTTGTCTGGAGGGGGGTGTTTGTTTTCTTAAGTAGGCTTCATGCCTAGCATGGAGCCCAACGCAGGGCTTGAACTCAAGACCCTGAGATCAAGACCTAAGCTGAGATCAAGAATCAGACACTTAATTGAGCCACCCAGGTGCCCCTACACTTATTTTTTTATTATTTTTTAACTTTTACTCTAGAGATAAGAGTGGCTTACACATCACCATCACATTATTTGAGAATTCTAAATTTGACTATATATTAACTTTTACCAGTGAATTTTATGTTTTCATACTGCTATTTAGTGTCCTTTCATTTCAACTTGAAGTACTCTCTTTAGCATTTCTTATAAGGCATATCTAGTGGTGATGAACTCCTTTAGTCTTTGTTTGGGAATGTTTTTATCTTTCCTTCATTTCTGAAGAGAGTTTTGCCTTTAAGGCATGAGGGTACAGAATTCATGGTTGATTTTTTTTCCTACATGTTGAATATATCATCCCACTCCCTCCTGGCCCCTCAGGTTTCTACAGAGAAACTCACTGATAGCATTTTGTAGTTTCCCTTGCATGGATAAAGCATTTTCTGCTTGCTGCTTTCAAAGTTTTCTCCATGCTTTGACTTTCAACATTTGATTATGATGTGTCTCAGAGTAATCTTTGGGTTGGTTTTGCCTGGGGTCCTTTGAGCTTCCTGTAACTGAATACCCATATCTCTTCCAGGATTTGTGGAATTTTCAGCTCTTATTTCTTTCTATAATATTTCTTCTCCTTTTTCTCTCTTCCCTTTCTGGGACTCTCATGATATGATGTTCATTTGCTTGAAAGTGTCCATAACTCATGTAGGCTATATTCACTCTTTCTCATTCCTTTTTCTTTTTGTTCCTCTTACTGGCTAATTTTGAAAGATCTGTCTTCAAGGAGTGTCTGGGTGGCTCAGTCAGTTAGGCATCCAACTCAGTTTCAGCTCAGGTCATGATGTCACGGTTTCCTGAACTTGAGCCCCACATTGGGCCCTGTGCTGTCAGCACAGAGCTTGCTTGGGATTCTCTCTACTTCTTTCTCTGTCCCTCCTCCACTCACACTGTCTCTGTCTCTATCAAATAGATAAAAATAAATAAAGATCTGTCGAAGTCACTGATCCATTCTTCTGCATGACCAAGACTTTTGTTGAAGCTGTCTCTTAAATTTTTCAGTTCTATCATTGTATTCTTCAGCTCCAGGATTTCTGTCTAGTTATTTTTTATGCTGTCTATTTCTTCATTAAACTCATTTTATTCATGCATTGTTTTTCTGATTCTATTCATCTGTTTACCTGTATTCTCTTGCATTTAATTCAGTTTCCTTAAGATAATTTTTTTGAATCCTTTGTCAGACAAATTGTAGATATCTATTTCTTTGGAGTTAGTTGCTGGAGCTTTATTAGCTTCCTTTGGTGGTATCAAATTTGTATGATTCTTTATGATCCATATAGCCCCACAATGGTGCATATGCATTTGAAAGAGCCAACATCTTTTCCAGTTATTACAGAAGGTAATGGTTTCAGCAGGTAAAGACCTTCTCCTATTTGCTCCTTGGGTTGATGGAATTACCTCCAGAATCACAGTTGCACAGGTTTGGAGCTTATTATGAAGTTATGACTGGGTATGTGGTAAGATCCACAGTTGTCAGGCTTGTTAGGAGGATCTCAGGTAGGTATGTATTGTGCCTGGTCCCTGAGTAGACGGGGCCATCTCTAGTAACTTGTTCAGTAAGGTGGTGCTAGGACAAGTATCCACTTCAAGGTTCATGGCTGTGTCCTCAGACAAGGGGGCCTTTTCCCATGTCTGTGGTAGGTGTGGCTCCTGCCAGGACCTGGGAAGACTACTGCTTGGTCACTGGATGAGTCCCTGGGTGGAGAGGATCGGCTCTGGACCATGACTGAGGTTCAATCCACAAGGCTGTTTCAGGTTCCACAGCTAAGATTGAGGTCTACCCCTTCCTCCAGAGGCACAAAAAGGTATGTCTCCCATCAGATCCCTGAGTTGGCTGGATTGGTCCCTGACTATAACTAGAGGGGCTAGAGCCAAGTGTAGCACCTTTTCAGGATATGAGGTGCAGACATGGGGATCTTCCACCTGTCCTTGTGCCAGCTGATCTACTCATAGCCTGCACCTGGGAGAGCCTAGAACCATGTTTAAGGGCTTTTCAGGATACCCTGAAAGTGTACAAAAGTACCTGATGCCTTGTCTCTGTGCCACTAGAACTACTGAAAGACTGAGTGTGTGAGTGGCTGAAATACAGGGCCCTTTCAGGATCTCCCAGGGCACAGAAAGAAGTGTATCCCCCTGGGACTCTGGCCCCCAGACTGCTGGAAGACCAACAGAATATGGCTGTGAGGAAGCTTGAGCCATGCATATGGCCCTTTTATGGTCTCTGGGGGTACAGATAAGAGTTTCTCCTTTCTGGTCCTTGTGCCAACAGGACTATCAGAGATTGTGTCTAGCAAGGGGCTTAGGCCTAGTATAGGACCCTTTTAGGATCTCCAGGGCCAAGGTGGGAGTATCTCCTGCTGGGTCAAGTCTCTGTACTTTTAAACCAAATTTATCAGTCTATATTACAAAAAAGGAAGGTATCTGGCCAGGGTTATAACTTCACAGGGTTCTTATAACCTTTTACATTTACAGTTATATATTAAACCATACACACACTTAAATATAACAAGGTTTATATTATAATAGGATCTCAGTGTTCAAGCAAACACAAGTAAAACAATGTACTTTTACTACAAAATTTAAAACATTTATATGAGGACAAAACATAAAACAGATCTTGGGTTCAGACTATGAAGCAGTCAGTTGAATTAAATAATACTGTTTCTTATTATTCAAAAAGTACTCAGAAGTCTTAAAATAACAAAGGCAATTCTTGTAAAATTTTAGTAATGTTTATTTGTTTTTGAGGGGGTTGGTTGGGGAGGGACAGCGAGAGAGGAAGTCACAGAATCCAAAGCAGGGTCTAGGCTCTGAACTGTCAGCACAGAGCCTGATGCAGTGTTCGAACTCATGAACCACGAGATCATGACCTGAATCAAAGTTGGACACTTTACCAACTTAGCCACTCAGGTGTCCCAAAGGCAATTCTTAACTAGGTATTGAGTATTTGCTCAGTTAATGGACTGGGATAGGTGCACGCACACCTGCGCACTTGCGAGTGCGCACACACACACATGCACGCGCGCGCGCGCACGCACACACACACACACACACACACACACACATCATTACCCTAAAATTCTTAGGAAATTCATGGGCATTACATACAATAACACTGCCGAATGACATCATCCAATGGCTAACAGAGGGTCTTCTATACCTGTATATTACATTATACCCCCAAAAGAATTCATCATCATGCAGATTTAACCTCTTCTCCTTGTCTTTGACTTTTTCTAAGTATCACTGGTTATTTCTGTGTCTATGAAATATTTAAAGAGAAAAATATCCAAAATCTCATTCTTAGGTTATAACTGGATCAATCACTTCTATTGATTGGCCAAAAGACCAAGAAGCAGTCCTCTATTTAAAACTGAACATGGGGGAAGAATTTTAAAAATACATGAAATAATCACTTCTGCTTCAAACTAAACATGATTCCAAACTTAGTTATCTGAGCAAAGGAGAGTTTTACTCAGTAAATGGATTAATCTGGTAATTTGTTCAAGGTTATTTTCTCCCTGGAGCAAGACTAAATTAGAGATCTGAACTGCCCACAACTTTTACTGCTGTCATTCTCTCTTTGTAACTTGGCTATAAAGTGAAAGGGCTTCAAAATTTCCTCAACACGTTGTGTTATCTTAATAAACAATGCTTTGAGAATAAGTATAAAAATATATCAGTATATTCATTCAGCTGCAAAATTTCACAAGGTGAGCTCTGACAGCCAGCAGAACAAAACGTTCTTAGCAGAAGACATGGAAATTCTACATGAACATTCAGATAGTAGCAAGAACATCATTTCCCAAAATGTGGCTCACATAATACTGGTCCTGTGAAGTTCTTGTAAGGAAAGGTTTGGAGGCTGAACACATCTGGGAAACATTGTTTACACACTTCTCCTAAGGGAGGATATGTAGCTCACATTCGCTCCTAGGAGTCTTCAGGAAGAAACTTCTTAATTTTGTTTAATTCATTGTTTTCCAAATATTTTTCTGCATTAACAGAACTAGTGTTCCTTTGGGGAACCCTATGGGGAAGGTTGCTCTAGGAAACTCCAAGTACCATTTGTATACAAAAAGAGTATGGATTCCAGACTTCAGGTAGTCAAAAGCAAGAAGCCTTCCTATCCTGCCTCCCAGTCCTTTGACTTCAACAGTCCCTGTTCCTATGTGTCCCAGCTGACCCAACCTCAATCTATCAGTATTAAAAGGAGAAAAAACTGAAAGCTTTGTAGCTTTGTGTTTTATTTACCTTTTCATTTCAACTCTGAATCTCTCATTTTGCTTTTGATAAGCTTACATCCCTTTCAGTATGTTTCTAGTTTCACACTGGAACCTTTCATCTGGCATTCTAGATTCTGGCTAGTTAAATCTATGATTCACTTCTGACACTGGCTCAGCGTCTAGGTTTTTCCTTTGATCTTCTACATTGACTATCGCTTTAGGTCTCCACTCTGGGCTCATCCTTCTGTCTGGGACAAAACATTAAAGGCAAACCCCAAATGGTGAGAATGAGGATGTGCTCCATAGAGAAACAGAAATCCAACACTGTTTCTTACAGCTTGGATTTACCCTCAGTCAATGAAGAAAAATGTGAAGAGCTTCTTCTCTCATCAAGACATGGTGCTAAGAGCTGTGGTGGATGCAGCAGAAAGCATAATGATAGGGCACTTCATTTTGAGTTATGTTTGGGAGACGAGATGGAGCAGAAAGCAAGGGAGAAATTTGTGGTTCAATAACTCTGAGCTTCCCCCCATCCTATGGCTGTATATTACAAGGATTTAAAAATGATGTGCCTTGAAAACTTTTTCTTTGGTCCCTATGACTATCTCTTACTTGTTTAATGCTATCCTTACTTGGTATCTTTGGGTGATCATGGCAAAGCTGTTAAAAAGAAAGACAGCTGATTTAAAGAAGTATATCCATTCTTGAGGACCTCTAGATAGCTTCCAGAATAGAAATCCATAAGACACTATACACTAAATGGCAAGTGTAGGACTGATTGCCCTATTTACAGTGAAAACCTCCAAATTCAACATTAGGAGAAACAAAAGCGCATCATCTACACCTACTCTCAGCCATCCTACTATCTTTTTGCTTTGTTCAAAGGCATTTGTGTCTGAAATGTGAAGAAATATAGGACTAAACCAAGGCAGGTTGCCAACACCATCATCCCTGGCATGTATCACTGAAGGTATACTGTGTATGTAGGCACATTGGCATATATCAATTCATTTTAGGGAGATGGTTTCCTGTGACTTGAAGAGCAGCTACTGGAAGCCTTTCTGGAATACTGAGCAATGAGTGTTTAGCTTCATTAGTTCCTAAGGACTCAAAAGAGACACAAAGGGTAAACAGCCTATAACATCCCATGGCAGGACTACTAACAGATAATTATCAGGCCAGATAATTCTTTATTGTAAGGACCTGCCCTGTGTATTACAGGATATTTAGCATTACCTGTGCCCTCTACCCACTAGATACCAATAGTCCTCCCACCTTTTCAGTTGTGACTATCAGAAATATCTTTAGATATTGCCAAATGTTCCTGAGGGAGGAGGATGGTGGCAAAGTCACTCCTGGTTGAGAACCACTGCCTTGCAGCAAGGCTCACAGTTGACATGCCTCTCCCAAAACCCAGGCTTCAGATCAGCTTCTTAGATATTAAATGATATTATGCATAGGTAAATACAGATACACTTGTAATTTATGCTTGAATTAATTAACCATTTATGAAACAAAGAATGGTTTCATTCTTTTCAACTAAAATTATTTTTTCCTTATATAAGATCTAAACTTTAAACAAAGCTTCCAAAAAAAACACCATCTAAAGTTAAAAGTATCCCAAAATAATTAAAAATTTAAAAAAAAAACAAAAATAAAAATAAACTATTAACATTATCTATGAGAAATGAATTAGGTTTCACTTTACTTCATAAAATTCTAGTTTGCTCTTTCTCACTCAAGGAACATCTTCATCATCATCATCATCACCTTTTAAAAATTTCATCATACATGATCAAGAGAGGTATATGAGTCAAGTAGATTCTCATGAGGACACCTCTGACGTTCTGGTCCTCTTGTAAGAGATGAGCATCTAACATCAGATTGAACATGTGGAATTTTATTACCTTTCACATTATTTACTAGTTTTTAAAAAAAGTTTCTTAATGTTTATTTTTGAGATAGAGAGATAGAGAGAGGGAGAGAGCACAATAGTGGAAGAGGGGCAGGGTGAGAAGGAGACACAGAATCTGAAGCAAATGCCAGGCTCTAAACTGTCAGCACAGAGCCAGATGTGGAGCTCGAATCCATGAACTTGAGATCATGACCTGAGCTGAAGTTAGGTGCTCAACCAACTGAGCCATCTAGGCACCCCTACTAATTTTAATGTCAATTTCAAATGAGAGAAGGAAGATACGTACACATTTCACAATATGTGAAGTACATTTTAAATATAAGAAAAACATTTGGGGGCTCCTGGGTGGCTCAGTTGGTTGAACTTCTGACTTCAGCTCAGTTCATGATCTTGCATTCACAGGTTCGAGCCCCAGGTCTGGCTCTGTGCTGACAGCTCAGAGCCTGGAGCCTACTTTGGATTCTGTGTCTCCCCCTCTCTCTGCCCCTCCCCTGCTTGTACTCTGTCTCTCAAAAAAAAAAAAAATAAAATAAGATAAAAAAATGTTTAAAATTTTTTTTTTAATTTTTTTATGAGAACCATCCAATTTCAAATTAGAAAGGAACCTCAGGAATCATTTGTCAACCTTCCATCCCAGGAAGAAATAACTACTTCAAGATTCCTGCTACATATTCAAGGATATAGGGTTGCTATTTTTTGAAGAAGATGGTTCAACTGTGAATCAACTAGAAAGATACCCAAATGTGCTTTTATAACTGTGACCCATTGGTCTAGGCTTTAAAGAAAAATAAAGTATTTTTCTGTCAAATCCATTACTTTTGGTTCAATAGTCCTGGTCTCCTCCTTCACCCATGTAGCTTTGCTGCCCCCAGATTTTCCTGAGCCTCAGCAACATCAAGAAATGAGGGAGCAAAATAAGATTCTTAAGCCATCTGACAGAGCATCCTTGCCACCAAATCCCTCTGTACCTGCCTAACTCCTTTCAAACACACCCTAAGTCATCTCAGCAGTTAGCATTTTCAAAAGGAAAGGGGATCTTTGTACAAGACTGGTTATCTGAACTAATCGTGATTGATTACATGAACTCGTTATCCCACACGTGCAGCTTCTCGCCTGCACCATCCTCTCCGTGGACACGAGCCTACACCCTTCGTCAATATCCACTAAGCAGTGATCCTTATTTCTTTTTTTTTTAATATTTTATTTATTTTTGAGAGAGAGATAGAGACAGCATGAGCAGGGGAGGATCAGAGAGAGAGGGAGGCACAGAATCTGAAACAGGCTCCAGGCTCTGAGTTGTCAGCACAGAGCCCGATGCGGGGCTCGAACCCACGAACCGTGAGACCATGACCTGAGCCGAAGTCGGACGCTCAACCGACTGAGCCACCCAGGCGCCCCCAGTGATCCTTATTTCTACTCCAAGGCCATGAAAGTAAAGGCACAAAAATCACATTCCTCCCCTACATATACCTACTTGGAGATACTTTTAAACTACAGCAAAATATAATTAATAGTGCTAATTATTAGAAGAAGCTGAAATCAAGTCATATTCAATTTACCTGTATTCTTAGGAAAAACTACAGCAGATGCCCTAGATCTCATTCTTATTTAGAGACACTCCTTGTCCATTCAAATGAAAATCAAATGAGCTCCTAACAGTTAAAACCATGACCAAAATCTGTTACTCTGAACACTGAAAACTTTAGTATAAATATTGTTGCTAAAGTGAGATCTTTCCTTTTCTTGTAATCACTCTTAAGTTTTTGTCCCAATTCAATTACTTCAAGGTTAATTTGCAACTGATACAATGACTACTTTTACAAGACAATGCAACATTTGAAGACTTACTAAAAATTTTATTGTACCCTTCAGTAGACTTTTGTTCTTTCCCCTTCCTTCCCTAATCATTTCTACTTGAATAATCCTGGCTCCCAGCCAGCCAGTCTTGGAGAAAATCCTGCTTCCCCTCCCGCTCCCCATCCCTAACTAGGATGTGCCAAACAGTAATTTTTATTCATGCTGTGGTAGTTCCTTTCTTCTTAGAAACTTTTCCACCTCCTCTATATTACAGTTTGGGGGAGTTATAAGGCCAATGATTTGTGCAAGTAGTAGAGGATCCTGATACCATTCAGAAGGAGCCGACTCTTTTGGCACTTTTCTGCACATCATCAGGAGGTAAATACCATCTGCAGTCCAGCAGGGAACTCTGTGGGACCCTGGGGTGTTTCTGGTGCCTCAGCAATTAACAGGCATTAAAACCAAATATTTTACCCAGATTCATCCTACCTACCACTATGGAAGCCCCATTTCCCCCAGGTTGGTATCTCCCAATCCATAATCTTAGTGGATTTTGTTTGGCTTTGTGTGTTTGTAGAGACTGGCTACAGGAGTGTGTTCAGTGCCATTGCTCTGAGGTTACCTGATACCTGTTGTTAGAGTCTTTAAGTCTAAAATTATGGGTTTCCTGAGAGAACTAAGATGTGACATGAGAATGTGAGAGAGATCATAAAGTAGAGAAACTGAGACCATCTCAAACCACCGCACAAACATTCAGTGACTACTCTGTTTTTGTGCTCTACAAAGGTGCACGCATCTCTGTACAGGTCAGCCTCCCCAGCTGCTTCTTCAGGCCTGGCCAGATGGGCTCTGCCACTGCCCTGTCCCTCGATGCTCTGTGGAGGCTGAGGCTCTTCTCTGTGTCTGTGTAGGGATCTCCTTAGACTTAGCTGAGCTGGTGAACTGATGCTGCCCAGACCCGAAAACAGTGGGGACTGAACCATTTTTCTAATTCTCTGAACATAAACTTGGCAGGCAGTTCTTTGGGTTACCAAGCAACTGAACATCTGACATGAAGTCCTTAACAACCTTTTCCATAGATTACTAAAAGTTCCCAGAACAAATTCAAGTCTGGTCCAGTGAAGAAGAAGGAAACAGAGGGAGCCAAGAAGGGGGTGGGGAAAAGGCCAAGAGAGCAAAAAAAAAAAAAAAAAAAAAAACACCCAGCATATCTTCAAGACATGTGGAAACAGGAGGAAGAGGAAGGCAGACAAATGGGAGGCACTTGGGTGTATGCAGACTCTCAAAAAAAGAGAATATGCATATAGAGTACACAATGATCCCAGAACAGCATTTCCTGAAAGCTCTAGGAAGCAGTCTTAAAGCTAGAGAAGAGCTCCTGAAGTGTTCATTTGTTATACAGAATTAGGTTCTATTTTGTTATAATCACTCTACTCAGTCACTCATGTTGAATTCATAGCTGTCACAAAATCTACAGTCACAGGCTAATGTTCCTGACAACCTCATGCAGACAAACAAGGAGTAGAAAAACAGGAATGTAAGAGCTCACTGCTCCTGGCTCAGACAACTCTCAATTCATAATTTATTGTCCTCAGCAAGAAGCCTTGCTGAGGTCCCTGTGGATCCACTGCCCACCCTGATCTGTGCCCCTGGCATAGGCAATAAGGGGCGAATTCTTTGTGGATAATTTGAAAACAATAATGAACCAACCAAAATTCACTCTGCTTTGTATTAACACTATGGCTAAATTCTAAAACAAAGAATTGCTAGTTTTAATCATGTGTTTGTAAGCCTCAAACTCTCTCTCTTTTACTTTTAATTAACATTATATTCTACCTGGAAGTTAATTCAGAAAACTTCCAGTTATACTGTCATCCCTGACCCACAAAGACCCAACTATAGGCATTCTTTTCCAGACTAAGTTCTAAGGGTCTAAAATCACTGGAGCTTACTATAGAACCATTTCTTCCCTCCAGCCCCTAGAGTACTTCATATCCCCTTGTTTAAACGGTATACAGTATTAGAAACAGTGATTATCAAGAAGAACCAAAGCCTGAGTGAAATCAATTGTGCCATTCTGTGTGACCCCCCTGGAATTCTTAATTCATGCTTAAAATTTAGAACACTAAACAGAATGCAAACAGTAAAACAGAGTACAACTGTATCGTTTGTTTGATAAATGCAAATTTAAGATCATACATAAAATATTTTACTGGATTTGAATAATTTTAACATTATATTCTTTCTAAACTATTATTTTTTGTAAAGCTTAAGGATAAATCAAGAAAACAATGACTATGATTGATTACTTATATGATTATTATTGAAAATAACTCTGTCCATCCTATGCAGGCAGGGGGAGGAGTATTAAAAATTAGCTGTTCTCGGTGTCAGAAATGCTCAGTACGCCATTATCTCTATGGAGCACAGAGTCTTCCATGCCCTCTGGCTTCCAGTTGGACTCATAAGGGACCACTAGAATAAGTCAGGGAAGAAGAATGAGGAGACTGGGGCATTCATGCCTTCTTTTCCCTGCAGGCTTCCCCCACTCTGGTACTATCCTTTGACTTTTCCCCCCAGATTTATTGAGGTATGATGGACAAACATCATATGTATGATGTTTTGATACATATATACATTGTCAAATGATTACTGCAATCAGGCTAATTACCCTATCCACTACTACACATATTCACTTTTTTTGCATGTGTATGGTAAGAACGCTTAAGATCTACTCTTTTAGCACCTTTCAAGTATACGGTACAGTGTTATTAACTATAGTCATCATGCTGTACATTACTGAAACTTTTTACCCTTTGACCAATATCTCCCCATTTCCCTTACCTCCTTGCCCCTGGCAACCAGTGTTCTACTCTCTTTTTCGATGAGTTAGGTATTTTTAGATACCACATATAAGTGAGGTCATATGGTATTTGTCTTTGTCTGACTTATTTTAATTAGGGTAATGTTCCTCTGGGGTCATCCAGAGGACAGGATTTCCTTCTTTTTTTTTTTTTTTTTTTTTTGGCTGAATAATATGTCATTGTATATTATTCTGCTGTATTGTATTTTCTTTAATCGATTCATCTGCAGACAGACATTTAGGTTGCTTTCATAACTTGGCTACTGTATATAATGCTGCAATGAATGTGGGATGCATATATCTCTCCAAGACAATAATGTTTTTCCTTTGGATATATACCCAAAAGTGGGATTGCTGGATCATATGGTAGTTCAGTTTTTTATTTTGAGGGGATGGGGGCAGAGAAAAGAGAGAGAGAATCCTAAGCAGGCTCCACACTGTTAGCACAGAGCCTGATGCAGGGCTCAAAATCACAAACCACAAGATCATGACCACAGCCAAAATCAAAAGTCAGATGTTTAACCTACTGAGCCTCCAAGGTGGCCCTGTTTTTAGTTTTATGGAGGAACCTCCATATTGGTTTCCAGAATGGCTGTATTGTACCATTTTACATTCCCATCATTCTCTGACTATGTCCATATTTAAGAGTTCTTATCAGAAACTCTTTCCACACAGCTGGTTGTCAACATTCTCTCTCTCCCACCTTGGCTGTCTCTCTTTCTGTGTGTGTGTGTGTGTGTGTGTGTGTGTGTGTGTGTGTGTGTGTCTGGATTACAGTTATTGCTTTTTCCTTTTCCCAGTTCAGACCCAGGAGTGAATAGGCACCGTCCTCATCCCTTAAGAATACTGCACTATCCTTTGTCATTTCTCTATATTCTGCACATATCTTTATAAATTGAGTTTAAACTCTGAAATTACCCAATTTATATCTATCAACTATTTCCTGCTATGATTGTGATTAATTTATATTCTTACCCCCTTATAACCCCAGTTTTCATCATTATCCTAGACCTCAATGGAAAGTTTTCTCCTCCTTAAATATGCATATTCTAATTCCATGGGCTTTAACATTCCTGGGAATAGAGTAATTGATATTAGCTGTTTAATTATAGTTTTAGGGTTCAGGGAACATTGGGAGAAATATCACAGAACATGCACAAAGCTGAGGAATCTCTGCAACACAGCCTCTATATATCACTTCCCTTCTCAAATGTTTACTAGTCACCTCGTAAAAATAACATCGGACAAAAAGCACCTCATTTAGTACAATCACTCCCTCCACAAAAATCACGTCATCACTTTTCTGCTTCTCTCAGAAGTGGGAACTAAGAACTCACCAGTCATACCATCTCTGCAAATGAAATTTATACATTCTGGTATTAATCAAAACTTCTAACATTTTTTAATGTTTATTTATTTCTGAGAGAGGCGATGGGGCAGAGAAAGAGGGAGAGAGAGAATCCCAAGCAGGCCCTGCGCTGTCAGCACAGATCCTCATGCAGGGCTCAAACTCACAAACCTTGAAATTATGGACCTGAGTCAAAATCAAGAATCGGGACGCTTAACCCAGGTACCTCTAACCTTTTATCATTTTAAAAGGTTAATCTTAGAGCTAATAGAAAGAATTAATTCTAGGCCATACTGACTTCAATCTGTCCACATTCTTTGACTTTCATTTAACTATTTACAAGTAAACAGTAACTAAAATGATGGCAATAAAACCCTACTAAAAGTTTTTCTTAGAATGAAGAATATTTTTGTAAATATATTTTAATGAGGAAAAAAGGCATACTTATGAAACTCAAAGGATCTTGATTCTCTCCCCAATAATGTTTAAAATGACTTAAGTACTTTCATAATGTGAAAACTTGACCTCAGAATGCCAAGCAAACTCTAGCAAGAAAATAGAGAATTATACATGGTACAGAATAAAACTACATAATTTCTGCAAAGCAATTTATCAATCTGTTCTGACCGCTAAGTGATCACCTGGAAGAGAATGTGGTGGTAGAAAGGGCCACTGAAGATATGATTACCATGGCTAATCTGTACTGATGAAAATGAAGTAAAACTGAACAAAAACAATAACAATAATAATAGCTAACAAATCATGCCTATGATGTGTGCAAGGCACTGCTTTAAATATTTCATAGGTATTGACTCATTTAATCCTCAGGGCAACCCCAAGAATTAGCTCACTATTACCATTCCCATTTTACGGATAAAGAAACTGAGATTCAGAGAGTTTCAATAATTTGTCCAAGGTGACACAACTAGTAAGTGACAGAGCTGGGATTCAAGTGCTGGCTTAGAGCCCTTATATCTAACCGCTGTGGAGAGTATAAGAAAAGACACCATACAGTCCCTGTCTTCTAAGAGCTGCATAGCTCTTTGCAAAATAAGATAATATAATAGTAGGGTGATTAACTTCTCTGGGTGGTTAGAAGAAAGAATTATTTCTAGCTTGGGTTGTCAGGCAAGGCTTCAAAAGAAGACTTGGAATATAATCTAGCCTATAGACATGATTATAATTGGAGAGGAAATGGAAAAGGCATTTGATATCAGGAAAAAGGAGAATTCTTCATTTTAACATTAGCCTGGATCTGTGAGTTTTAAACTGTAATTTAATGAGAAATATTATATGTTAGCTATAATTATTAAGAACTTTATTAACCAGGGCACCTGGGTGGCTCTGTCAGTTAAGCATCCAACTTGATTTCAGCTCAGGTCATGATCTTGTGGTTCATGAGATCAAGCCCTGCATTGGGCTCCATGCTGACAGTGTAGAGCCTGCTTGGGATTCTCTCTCTCCCTCTGTCCTCTGCCCGCACTTTCTTCCCACTCACACTCTATCTCTAAATAAAAAAAATAAAATTAAAAAAAAAAGAATCTTATTATCCTACCAGATAGTGTACTTCATGACTCATCAGTACCAACTTGCTTACCACAGCCCAGCTAACTGCTGGGAAGGAAGCACATAAATGGAAGTCCTTGGTCTTCTATCTGAGAAGCCAGCTAGGACATGCATCACAATGTTAACCATGATAAGGATACCTGTCAGTAGAAATTAGCTTGAGCCTTTCAACTCATATCCCTGTGGCCAGAGGCGCCAACAGATTAAAAATGTATTTTTATTCCAATGTGGCTTTCTCTCTCATTAGCAATCTCATGGGCCCCTACTCTTTCCATTCATCTGTCAACAGTCCTTGATGTTCTGAATAAAGAAGCTGTCCAAACTCAGATTTAAAAGAAGGAAAAAAATCACTGTTCCTTTTTCAGACTCCATGTGGAGGTGCGGAGCTGGCCCAACTCTCTAGAGAGCTCCTTTATCATTTTCTCTGCAATCCTGGTCACGATTCAGGATTCAGGCACTGGTATCAAGTGGTCTTGATTCTGGCTGCAATTCTTTCCAGCAAAAATTCAACACAGAAGGACAGGGTGTGTTTGAAATTCTGGTAGAATCAATGCTGACTTGATTGGGAAATTCTCAAAACTGAAATCAAGGTCTCAAGGAGACAGATTACATTCTTAATTAGCTAAGGTTGCCAGAAAATAACAATGTATAGAAATAGAATACAAGAAAGTACGCATCCAGTAAAACTGTCATCATGCATTCAACCAGAAACGGATCCTACAGTCCTACATGTGCAAATGAGATGCAAGTTGGAGCAGTTACTTCCTTTCAAGGGATTCACAATTTTGACAGTGTTACAGCACATCCCCAGAGGACCGTGGGGAGGAGGGGAGTAAAGTAGAGAAGAAAGTTTCACAGGAGATTAATAGTTCAAAAAAAAAAAAAGGAATAAAAGCATAATCTAACATGAACTCAAATACTTCAGCATAGCTGGATGTGGCAGAGAATAAGACAACATCCCCATATGACAGCTGCATCAGGTAGAATATTTGGAGATGTTGGATGCTGGGTTGCTCAATCGGTTGAGCATCCAACTCTTGAATTCAGATCAACTCATGATCCCACAGTTCATGAGTTAGAGCCACACGTTGGGCTCTATGCTGACAGCATGGAGCCTGCTTGGGATTCTCTGTCTCTTCCTCTCTCTTGGGATTCTCTGCCCCACTCCCAGTCACACATATGTATGTGTGTGCTCTCTCTCTCTCTGAAAATAAATAAACTTTCAAAAAGACTATTTGGAGTTGTCAGTAACCAGGAAATAGACTTAAACAGTACTTAAAAGGTGTTTTTTTTTTAAATTTTGCATAAAGAAATAACAGAGGTAGGTAGTACCTAGCTAAGGAAGTGCTACCAGGATTCCAGCTCTGCCCTAGGAATCTCTTGGTTCTGCACATTACCATAGATGGCTTCATCCTCTGGATGAAGGCAAGATGCCTGTGGCAGTTCTAGGCATCATGTTCTGACACAATGTCCAGAGGAAAAGCAGGACAAGATTTTCCTGTCTTTCCTCAGGGTTGAGGTAACCTTTCCTGAAAGCCCTCAGCAGACTTCCCCTTACATCTCAGATTTAGATCATATGCTCTTTCCTAAACAAATTATCAATGGGAAGACTAGGATTACCATGACTGGTTGTCAATGTGCAGTCCCCGGACCACCAGCAATACTTAGGAATAATGTGAACTATTCGGGCCAGCTCCAGACTTACTGAATCAAAATCCCCGGAGTTGGGCACAGCAATCCGTTTTTCAACAAGGATTCCAGGTGATTAGTACACACTTAAATTTGTGAACCACCAGTTTAGAATGGAATGGGTGTTGGATTATCAGCCACCATGACCAGGACACCAGGATCAGCAAATGAGGCAAACCACAACCATTAAGATCACTGAAGAGTTATATTCCACTAGCATTGTTGAATGCTTGCTCCATTCTTTTCTTTTCTTTTTTTTTTTTTAAACCCACACTATACCCTTTAACTTTCCACAGCAATTTTGTCAGGTACTTTTGTCTCCATTTCACAGATGAAGAAATGGAAGGTCAGAAAATTTAACTTACACAATTTTATATAGCAAACTCAAGATTTGAACTTAGGTCTTGTGATTCTAAATCTGGTTTTCATTCTATTATGCCAGAACTCAAAGGGATAGGCTACCCCAACCCATACCCATATTCTAGGGAGCCTCTAAATTCCTTCATATTTATATTTAAATGAAGATTGGCCAGAGAAATATCTTAAAGTCTACAGTCTTTCTTACATCCTGGAATTATAAGGAAGTTCCAGGTTGTGAGGCCTCCTTGCTCCTGAGAGTGTAGAGTCAATGAGGCCTCAAGAGATGGTCCAGGAATAAAATGGAGACTTTTTTTCTATCTTAGGAATGGAACGCAAACTTCAAAAGGCCTCAGAGAGAAATCTGAAAAACAGGTACTCAAGCTTCTGTCACTCTGGAAGTCATTGCCACTCTCAGTAACAAAGGGCTTTCTGTGTAAATGACACATAAGGTGGCCACAAAGTGAGGCAACAGAACTGAGACTCTTGTGTTGAGCCAGGACCCTAAAAGGACTTTCTCTGAGAATAGGTAGACTAGAAAAAAAAAATCTACCCACAGAGGAAGGAAACAAGGAACTCCTCTATCTCAGGCTGAACTCTAAGGGGGAAAAAATCTCCCCTAGTAACTTGTAACCACAGGCCTGTCCTGGTGTGGGTTTGAAATACACATTTACATTACATACCAGGGCAGGTAAACCTTAAACAGAAATTACCATCAAAAGTGGTTTCCAAATATCCCTGTTCCTGAGGCCTTGGCTTAAGGAACAAACAGGAAGCCTCTTTGTAAAAAGACATCTCCTCAACTCAGGCCACAAGAGGTTCTCACATATAACAAGAACTCATAACCTTAAATCACAATAGTTGAAGGAACATCTCACCATGACCAAAAGTCAGCAGAAACAACAAATCAGGACAGGGGAAAGGACAAGTAGGTTTTAAATTATTTTTAAAAGTAAAAGAAGGAATAAAAATATGAGAGAGGAATAAGATACCTATCAAAAAAAGAACCAAGCAGTTTTGAAAAGGATACAACAGGGAAATTCCCAACATCTTTCTCAACAAGAAATGTATGACCTCACTGAGAAATCAGCCTTGGGTGGAACAAAGAAGCTATGGAAGCTTATTATTCAATAAAGCATTTTGTAATTTGGGTATCTAATCGGGGAGTTCCCAAAATGCCCAGCTTTATGTGGTACCTAATGTCTACTCCTACCATGACATGGTAAGATTTGTCCCTGTCCCTGAAGTAACAAGGTGAAAATCAGACAATTAAATGACTGGTGATGATATTTTTGAGAATAAGGAAGGAATATGTGATGAAATAATTTGAAAAATCCTTGCTCTGTAGACCTCCTTATCATATGTTAACTTTTCAGCTTAATATTTATATTTTATGGTATTTCCCAACAAAGGCCAACATTTCAGAAAATACCAGATTAAACTGAAACCTCTGATGATCTAAGTGAGTCTTTATCAAACTTATCATAGCATTTTGCTCTGACTCCCTAAATGAGGGGTATTTCCTTGAAACTTTATTTCTAGTAACTTGTGGAAAGACAAAGGGAAGAACACAGTATGCAGAGTACTATCAATTTGTTCAAAATAAAAATTCAATTCCAGTGTTGGAGAAACACCCACCCTGAAGGCCTGCAAGTCTGGTGATCACCTCAGATTCACTTGTTCACAGAGACTGCCCCACCCCTTCTTCTGGCCCAGACTCAATAAAAGCCTGCAGCTATGGGAGAGGCCTGAATAAATCTGCGGATGGCTGAAAAGCACAGGGATTGCTCATCAAATCTGAAGTTCCTGTCTTAATCCATTGCTGGCTAAGATAAAGGCTACTTCTTCAGGTTCCTCTCTGCATTTCCAGCAGGTGTGAATCACTTGGCAAAACCTGACGCCAAAAGAAATGCAAAGGGACTACCTACGCCAAGAAGTCCTTGCCTGACCATGCCCCTGGGTGAACAAACACCTGGTTTAAACAAAGGCTTGGAGGAAGTAGCAACTCCCTGCCAGGGAGAAGTCCTCATGCCTGCTGACTGTAGATTTCCTCCCATCACAGGTCAGAAGCAGAGCCTCACTGCATTTGGGACCACCATGTGGAAGCACCCCCAGGCTGTGCATAAACACCAATTATGTTCCTTACTTAAGACATAGTTACTTATCTGAATGCAAGCTACACAGAGGACACTCTTCTCTGAGAAAGTGAAAGTTGGTTATCTATCTGTAACACATAGATCTCCTTTATTATATACCTGGAGTTGGTGTATCTACAGAGGGAGTAAATACTTGAGAGCAAAAGCAACATTGTCAAATCAGTAGAGCAATACCAGAAATTTATTCCGTGGTTAGTATGAAAAGTAGAAGGTGATAGGTGATTATAGTTTTCCTGTTCGGAAGCCTAAAACTTCAAAGCAAAGCTCTCAGTGCTGCCATTTCCCTAAAGAGCAAGTTTTTTGCTAGAGTTTCTTAGCAACTAGAGGAGCTTTTTACATAATCACCATCCTGTGTTAGTTTTAGACTTCCTCGCATACACCGAACCTACTCGCCTTAAAGCATCCAACCAAAAAAATCTGGCAGAAAGCACTTTCCTTCTGGCAGGTTAATCAAGTGTTACTGAGTGCCTAAAATGTGCTTAGATCTGTGTGTTAAATCCTATGGGGAATAAAGATATTTATGTCACAGACGCCCTCTTCATAAAGTATACAGTTTGTTTAAGAAGACAATCATGTTTTGATAACTTGTCCCATTATGTGGGTTTACTTGCCCAACTCATTTTGAAGAGCTCAGGGGCTCCTTCAGGAACAAATAGTGCACCTTTATTGGCACCACGGCCTTGCTGACTGCCCTTGACTATCTTGGCAGAAAAAGCAAAATACTTGGAAGTCTGAAGTAGTGGTTCTCAAAGTGTGGTCCCTAGACCAGCAGCATCAGCACCATGGGGGAAGTTGTTAAGCATGCAAATTCTTGGGTTCCACCCAGAGCTTCAGAATCAGATGCTCTGGGACTAAGTCTCAGCAATTTGTGTTTTAACAAGGTCTTCAGATGATACTCCTGTATGCTCAAGATCAAGAAGCACTGGTCTAAGGAAACTACCTTTTAAAGACTCTCCCAGCTTCCAAACTATCTTGCACTGTTTTCATTTTCCACCTATTCAAAACTGGGAAATTTTGTTTTGTTATTTTAACAAGTTATGACACTTTTTCTGTAATCACAACAGAACATTTATCAACTAGCTTGAACAATATGAACATTTATTGGCTCACATAACTAGAAAAGTAGCATACGGGCAGGTTCCATGGGTGACCTAATCTACCAGCCCTGGCTTGGTTTCCCAAGAATTCTATTAATTCTGCCATCCTCTGAGGGTTAACATCATCTTCAGGATGCCAATGATATGGCAGCAGCCCTTCAGTCTCACAGCTGCCTACAAAAGCCTCTAGTGCAAGAGAGAGAGCTCACTTCTACAGAAGAGTGAGAAAACTTTCCCAGAAATCATTAGCATACCTTTCCTCTTTTATCATGGGTCCAAACTGTAACACAAAATCATTCCTGAACCACTTACTGGAAGAAGGATGGGACTGATCAATGAGGCCTATTCGTGCATCTGGAGGGAGAGTCAGCTCCCCACTACACCCCCTGTCCCCAACTATCCCTTGCCTGGTATAGAGGGAAGATGAGTGCCAAAAGGAAATCAGGTTTCAGCTAGGGAAGAGAAAGGAAAAATGATTGATAGGCAGACTACTCCAAAGTCAGCTCATTTCCAAGAACATGCTGTTAGGAAGGAAAATCATCTGTTCTTGACATGGCAGTTAAAGCTAAACATCTTGAAGCTGGTAAGTCAAGACCATAAACTCCACCCCTTACTATTGGATGCCAATTAGTCTGAAGTGAAATTTATCAAATCTCACAGGCAAACGTAGAAGTGAAAAAGGAAAACTATTTCCTCTTTTTTTCTTCTCCCATCATTCTCCCTCTTCTTCCATCCCTAACAATACTGTTTACTCATCTACTGAATAGCAAAGGTCTTTTGGCCATTTCCCCAGTGATATTAATACACATTATAGATAATGAATGACATATTTCACTCACAAATAATATATCTTGGAGCTATTTCAACAGCTCACCAGACTTTAACTAGAGCAGTAACTCTAAGCCAGGAACAATGTTAAGCAAAGGGGATACAATGATAAATAAGAATAGGTCCTCATTTCTAGAACTCACAGTGAAATGGAGAAACAGACAAGTGAACAAATGAACACAATACAGGTGCAGTGGGCAATAAATGATGTATGTTCACACTATAAATGTACTAGACATCAAAGCAATGAACTCCATCTGAGATATGAAGGATGGAGGTGATCCCCCAGGAAGGTTTTGATAGATAAATAGGGAGATGGGTGCCTAGGTGGCTCAGTTGTTTAAGTGAACAGCTCTTAGTTTCAGCTCAGGTCATGATCTTATGGTTCATGAGTTTGAGCCCTGTATCAGACTCTGTGCTCACAATGCAAAGCCTGCTTGGGATTCTCTCTCTCTACCTCTCTCTCTCTCTCTCTCAAAATAAATAAATGAATTTTAAAAAACAAAGAAAGATAAGTGGGGAGGAAAAGTACAAGTTTCTGGACAATCTTTAGAAGTAACACAGATAGGGGCACCTGGCTGGGTCTGTCAGGAAAGCATGTGACTCTTAATCTCAGGGTTGTGGGTTTGAGCCCCATGTTTGTTATAGAGATTACTTAAAAATAAAATCTTAAAAAAAAAATCAACACAGATAACACAGCATAGACAACAGAGCATTTCATCTATATAATAAAGCAGCAGACCTGTTCTAGAACAGGATGCTCCACTTCAGCGTGGGTGCTCAAGGGCTATATATATATCTGTTTTTGAGATACATTGAAAGTAACTTGCTATGAATAATAAAGTACTAGACTATGCAAATAACTCACTACTTAATAAGTGAAAGCAGGTTCAAGGTCATCACTATAATTCTGTCACTATCATCTGCATTCTCATGCGCTTTCAGAGGTAGAGGAAAAAAGGGATGGAGTTATATTTAGCCTGCGGGGGATGGAACAGATCCCAAGTTTCCCATGATTGCCCATAATGGGCATGAAAATGATCTGTTCTGAGCACCCAGTGGGAAAAGGTAAGGAAAACAGCTATTAGGTTAATGTTGTTACTATTCAATTTCTGAGATCAACTCCTAACCTGTGATAACTAAGGCCCCTGGAAAAGACATCAAGGTGACCTTGACTTGCACCAGGATGTACTCTATTTAGAAGACATTTAATTTTTACATGCAAATTTGTTTTGCCCCACAATTTTTAAGAGACCCAGGTCTTTTTTCTCCTCTTCCTTTAGTTTGTAAGAATGGCAATTACAGAACCTTTAACACAAAAATAAAGCTGTGTCTACAGGTCAGTAACTGCTTCTCCAATTAAATGACAGAACCCAAATTTTAAAAAAATATATTTTTCAGTTGACTAGGAAAAGAATCGAAGGTCACCCCACCAAAAACAGACACATGCAACAAAAAAATATGGTGCAGCCACATCCAAGGAAATCTGTGTTTGTGTCTCTCTATGTGTGTTTGCATTTAGATGTGGAAGAGAGAGAAGGAAAGTGTGATGTGAATATAAATTTCTCTAAAAGTAGGTGACCTTGATTGCTGTTTGCTCTGTTTGCCAATGTGCATGTGACCCATATTTGCTGTGCTCCAAGACTTTTCATTTTATTCTTTTCAAGACTCTGACTCTGATGTTCTATCTCATCCTGAAGAAGTATAAGGCCAAAGTCATACATTACTCCCTGCCTACTGTCCCTGTTTTTGTACCTTTATCTCCCTAATGTTATAACACATCCTTGCCAGACTCCTTTGCAATCCTAAATCTTTGGAATTTTAAAACATTTGCCTCAAGCAAACAGAGAGTATATCCCTGGTGGGTGACACTCAACATATCATGAATGCTCAGTAAGCTATATTGAAAATAGACGAGCATCAGGAAAACTCTTGAAACACCACTATCAAATGGCTTTCAATTTCATTTACAGCTCAAAGATCATCTTAATGAATGTGATACTACTAGCTGTCAATTTCATACTTGAAAAAGCAAATTTTATGTACCTTTGTTAATCATTTAACATAATGCTATAGATGAGAATGCTTCATGGTCATTATTGACTTTAAACATGCAGCAATTGAAGCCTGGAGAACCTGCTTGAAGGTAGATATTTTCTACATGATTTCTTTTCTCTTTAAAAAGTTGTTCTTCCCTTCCCACTTAATTTCCACATTCTATCCTATTATTTACTCATATATTCAATTTTGCAAGTTAGAGTTGAAGCAGAATTTAAAATACACAACAAATCTCAGGTGTTGTTGAACATATCTATTTCTTTAGAGGAAGAGCACTTTCTTCCTTTTTTATCATTATTAGTCAAATCCAGAAATAAAATAGCCAAGAAGCGGACTAGAAACCATATGTCCTTAAATCTCTTCCTGCTACAATTCTTTTTTCCTTTTTAAGATTTCAAAACAGCTTTAACTTTTTCATGTTGATTTATTTCATGTTGATTTACAAAAGAGGTACAAAATAGCACAAGGAATTCCAGTAAACTCTTCATGCACCTTACCCAAATGTTAACCTCTTACACAACCACAATACAACTGTCAAAGCCAGGAAATAAATATTGATACAATACTATTAACCAATCTATAAACCTGATTCAAATTGTGCCATTTGTCTCACTAATGTCCTTTTCTCAGTCTAGCGTCCAGTTCAGAATCACACAGTGCATTTATTTGACATGTCCCCTTGGTCTCCTCCAACCTGGGACAGTTTTTTTTTTAACTTTTCTTTTTTTTTTATTGTCAAGTTAGTTTCCATAAAACACCTAGTGCTCATCCCAACAAGTGCCCTCCTCTATGCCCATCACCCATTTTCCTCTCTCCTCCACCCCTCAACCTTCAGTTTGTTCTCAGTATTTAAGAACTCTTGTGGTTTGCCTCGCTCCCTCTCCTTAACCGTATTTTTCCCCTTCCCCTCCCCCATGGTCCTCTGTTAAGTTTCTCCTGTTCCACATATAAGTGAAAACATATGGTTATCCGTCTTTCTCTGCCTCACTTATTTCGCTCAGCATAACACCCTCAAGTTCCATCCACGTTGCTACAAATGGCCAGATTTCATTCTTTCTCATTGCCATGTGGTATTCCATTGTATAGACAAACCACATCTTCTTGATCCATTTGTCCCTTGATGGACACTTAGGCTCTTTCCATGTTTTGGCTATTGTTGAGAGTGCTGCTATGAACATTGGGATACATGTGCCTCTATGTATCAGCACTCCTGTATCCCTTGGCTAACTTTCTAGCAGTGCTATTGCTGGGTCATAGGGCAGTTCTATTGTTAATTTTTTGAGGAACCTCCACACTATTTTCCAGAAAGGTTGTACCAGTTTACATTCCCACCAACAGTGTAGGAGGGTGCCCGTTTCTCCACATCATCGGCAGCATCAATAGTCTCCTGATTTGTTCATTTTAGCCACTCTGACTGGCGTGAGGTGGGATCTCACTGTGGCTCTGATTTGTATTTCCCTAATGATGAGTGACGTTGAGCATCGTTTCATGTGTCTGCTGGCCATCTGTGGGACAGACAGTTCTCAAGTCTGTCTTTTAAGACTATGACAATTTTGAAGATTATTGACCTGTTATTTTGTAGAATGTCCCTCAACCTGTGCTTGATGTTTATTCATTATTAAATTCAGTTTATGCATTTTTGACAAGTATACCACAGAAGTGATATTGTAACTTTCTCAGTGTATCCTAGCAGGAAACACACAATGTTGATATGTCTAATTATAGATGAGGTTAACTTTGATCATTTGGTTAAGGGGTATCTAACAGCTTTCTCCACCATGAAGTTACTATTTTCCCTTTGAAATTAATAAGTATTTCATGTACACATACTTTGAAACTAGCAAATGCTCCTGTCTAATGATTTCAGCAACCTCTGATGACTCTTGATTGTAGTGATTATTGTTCTAGAATAAGCTTTTATATTTCCATTATTTCTTCTATATTTATTAATTAGAATTCTACTATAAGAAGAGATTTCTCTTCTCCCCATTTATTTATTAAATTTAATACTGTGGAATCATGGATACTTATTTTATCCATGAATTATAATCCATTACTATCATTAATTACTTTGTTGCTCAAATAGTTTTCTATTTGGCTAGTAGGAGCTCCTTGAAATTGGTTCCTATAACCTCTATATCCAATCATTTCTTGAGCATGTCCTTACTTTCTGACATAATAAGATGCTCTATGCTCATCTTGTACTTTCTCTGCCTCCGCCTTGGAATTAGCCATTTCTCTGAGGAGCTGAAGTTCCTTCTATTTGAGAAAGATATTTAGAAACCAAGGTCCAGGCTGGTAGTTCTAATGGCCACTGGGTTTTTATAGTTTCTAGGCCCTTCCAGCAGACAGAACTAGGAAATATACATATACTAACCCATGCATGCATAATTATAGCTATTTCTATATATGTTCATGTATATGCTAAAACCATGTGTTCATACTGATACTTCCAATTCTAATCCATCAAAGCGGTCATACCCTCTCTCTTTATTTACATTTACTTCCCAGATAGTAACAGACTTGATTTTCATTACCTACAATGTGTTTATTTGCTCTAGAATACACATGAAATCATTTCAAAATTGCTAACCCACATCCTGGTGAAAAAATAAGCTGTTAAGCAAAGGACATTATTTGTGTGCAGTTCTTTGGGTATTTGGTCTTACAGTATACATCAAAAATTGGTTTCCAAAGTTACTTAGGTAAATTCTTTCCTTCTATATCCCACTTACTGTGGTTAACTTATTCATGTGTAATAGTTAGGTTCATTTGTTATCACCATATTCTATTTGGTGTTTTTCCACATCCAGGATGATTTTTTGAGTAAGTAAAGCATTAACATGGTTCTAAAAATCATAACTATATAAAAAATATATTCAAACCTGTCACACCCTCTTCATCACTTATATTCAATTTCTATTCTGCACCCCCATCTCCAAAACACACACATTTTTCCCTCCTGCCTTCTCCATCTAACCAATCTCATTTGTTTCAGGCTCATCCTTCCTGTATTTCTTTTTTCACAAATGAACCTTTTCTTATTTGTCTGTCTTTCTTACATGAAGGGTACAATACTATATATAATCTTTTACATTTAGCTTTTTTCACTTAATAATATACCAAGGCAACCATTCCATACCAGTTCAGAGAGATTATAATCTATTTTTAAGTCTTTGTTTGTGGTGAAATTTTCTCCAGAAGGCTGGAGGGAAATGATATGATAGCTTGTTCAAATTCTGGAAGATTTCACCTAATATTTCCTAGAGAACAATGTTTCTAAAATCACCTGTTTCAGAGACATGCATGCCTAAACCTGGTAGGATTCCTCCTTTTATTGCACAAAACAGCTCCTCACTCATCTACAGGAAAACATTTATTTGGAAAAATACTGCACATAGATTTTAAATTACTGTTTCCATATCTCTCTATTGTGCTATGTTTTTACTATCTGGTAACTTAATTAAATATTAATGAATATTTATTGAGCACCGTCTGAATGCCAGTAATTAAGGACCTAAGATGCTCTAAAGCTAGGAAGATAAGAAGTACAGTAGAACAGAAATAAGAAAAAGGCTATAAAGCCAAGCTCGTGACAGGAAGTTAGTATAAAAAGTACCCTGGAAATTCAGAAGAGAGTCCTATCCAATAAAATGGTTAGAAACACCAGAAAATTTTTGTTTACTATTGAACCAATGGCTCTGATTTTTTTCTTTTATTAATGAAGTATAGACCTGAGAAATAAGGTAAAAGGGGAGAGCAGTTACTTGTGGTGGAATGTAACAAACAAATGATTCTAAGTCCCAACTCTCTCCAACAACCCTGACTCTGATCTTGTCAATACACAATTTAATCATCACTGAAGAACAATGAAAAATAGCCACAAGAACCAACAACCTAGAAAGAAAACAAAAACACAAGAAACATTAATGTTGCTAGAAAGCAGGTACTCCCGGTAGCTCAGTCAATTAAAGGTTTAGCTTTAGCTCAATTTCTAAGTTTGAGCCCTGTGTCAGGCTCACCACTGTCAGCGTAGGGCCTGCTTTAGAACCTCTGTCTTCCGTTCTTACTGGCCCCGCCTGATTGTCGTGTGCTCCATCTCTCCCTCAAAAATAAATATACATCTGGGGCGCCTGGGTGGCTCAGTTGGTTAAGTGTCCGACTTTGGCTCAGGTCATGATCTCACGGTTTGTGGGTTCGAGCCCCACGTTGGGCTCTGTGGTGACAGCTCAGAGCCTGGAGCCTGCTTCAGATTCTGTATCTCCCTCTCTCTCTGACCCTTCCCTGCTCACACTGTCTCTCTCTCTGTCTCTATTTCTCTCTCTCTCTCTCTCTTTCTCTCTCAGAAATAAATGAAAACATTTAAATAAATAAACATACATTAAAAAAACATTGTTAGAAAGCAAAAGAAAGAATATAAATGACAATTAACTTCTACATACTCAGCATTTTCTGATGATCATTAACAGTTAAAACAGTATTAACAGTGGCAGTTATTCTGAATCTCTCAGTACATATGACAGTTTTATCTTTTAGAAATTTTCTTTCTTGGCTCACGACCACTGTTTCTCAACCATTTTTTTAATGCCAATACCCCTCAGGTGCTGTTTTAGACAAATTTTTATCATCCCTCATAAAATTTTATCACCACAGATAGACTCTACATGTACGATATATATATGTGTATGTACACATACACATATATATGTATATATGTATATATATTTGTGCTTTATATATATATTTGTGCTATATATATACATATATATGTATATATATATATATATATATATTTGTGCTTTATATACTAAAAGATTTTAGGTTTTTTACCCACAATAACCAATTTTTACCCACTTCACCTGCTCTTATTGAGAATGTAGACTCGAGATACTCTCCATGATGCCATTTTTCTGTTTAAAAGCTTTCCATCTCCAAAATGAAAATGAAAAGACCTGAGGACAAAAGGAGTTTCAAACTGCTAAACAACAAATAAAAGGAAAAGAAAAAGGAATAGAAATAGCTAACCACTGAAAATTAGAAACAGGGGCACCTAGGTGGTTCAGTCAGTTAAGTGTCTACCTTTGGATCAAGCCACAATCTCACGGTTCCTGAGTTCAAGCCCCGTGTTAGGCCCTATGCTGACAGCTCAGAGCCTGCAGCCTGCTTCAGATTCTGTGTCTCCCTCTCTCTCTCTCTCTGTCCCTCCCCCACTTGGGTTCTGTCTCTCTCTCAAAAATAAATAAACATTTAAAAAAATGGTTTAAAAGAACAGAATTAGAACAGAGGGAAGCAATGTATGTTGAGAGCCAAGCAATTTCATTAAGCTTATATATTTATTTCTTAAAAACTACTCTATGAGGGGCAGCTGGGTGGCTCAGTCAGTTGGGTATCTGACTCTTGATTTCAGCTTAGACCAGGATTCCAGGGTTGTATGCTCTATGCTGAGTGTGGAGACTGCTTAAGACTCTCTCTCTGCCCATCTCCCCTAATCATGCTCTCTCTCTAAAATTAAAAAAAAATAGATCTTAAAAAAACATCTTATGAAATTATATTTCACTTCATTGTCAGAAATGAGGAAAAATATGGTTTAGAAAGGTCATCTAAGTCCCTAATTTCCCCCAGGGTCACACAGAAGCTACATTATGGAACATGGATTTCAATTGAGGTATAACTTCAAAACTAATGTCCTTGTTCCAGAACATCATGTGTCCAGGACTTTAATACAGTTGCCTACTGCCCTTCTTTGACGCCATTTCTTCCTAAACTTTCCTCATTCTTTCTTCCTTAATACACTTTTACACAAAACCTGCATGTTTTCATATTCCCCTAATCACCTCCCTTTTTCTTTTTCTTGGTTAGTGTTCTACTGGACTGGATTGCTCCTCCACTTTCAGGTTCTATGAAATACCTGAAGGATCAGGTCTTTCATGCAACTCTTCTGGAGGAGTCTCTAAGGATACCTGCCTGCTAAGTGACCTGTTCCTCACTGTCAAGTGCTAGCCAGTACAATAATGCTTTGCATACTTCCTTGCTTCATTACTCTTTTACTCTCAATTCTCACTACCTGGGTTTGCACATTCAAGTAAATTACTTGAATTCTTGCCTTGGGTTCTGCTTTCTTGAGAAACTAAGCAAAACTCTTAGCCTTATAATATGTATTTTTATTCAGTGTTACAATAAATTTTTTTCAATAGACTTTATTTTAGAGAATTTTAGGTTCACAGAAAAATTGAACTAAAGGTACAGAAATTTTCCAAGTACTCCCTGCCCCCCATGTATGCACAATCTCTCCCACTATCAAAATCTTACACCAGAGTGGCAATATATTATAATCAGTGAATCTACATAGCCACTTAATTATCACCCAAAGTCTATAGTTTACATTGGGGCTTACTCTTGGTGTGGCACATTCTATGGGCTTTGACAAATGTATAATGCTATTTATCACACAGTATAGTCTTACTATACTAAATATCCTCTATATTCCACCTATGCATCCTTCCCTCACATTAACTTGTGGCAACCACAGATCCTTGTATTGTTTCTATAATTTTCCCTTTTTCAGAATGTCATCTAATTGGCATCATATAGTATGTAGCCATCTCAGATTGACTTCTTCTACTCAGTAATATTCTTTTAAGTTCCTTATATCTTCTCATGACTTGATAGTTCTTATTTTTTAGCATGAAATAATATTTCCCTGTAGATGTATCACAGTTTATCCATTTACCTACTAAAAAAAATCTTAGTTGCTTCCAAGTTTTGGCACTTATGAATAAAGCTGCTATATACAACCATGTGCAGGTTTTTGTGTAGACATAATATGTTTTCAATTTGAGTAAATACTAAGGACTGCAATTGCTGGATCATATGGTAAGAGTATGTTTAGTGTTGGAACAAGCTGCCAAACTGTCTGCCAAAGTGGCTGTGCATTTTACATTTACATAAGAGTTCCTGTTGCTCTACAACTTCATCAGCATCTAGTGTTGTCAGTATGCTGGAGTCTGGTCCTCTTAATAGGTAAGTAGTAGCATCTCATTGTTGTTTTGGTTTACAATTCCTTAGTTACATATGATGTTTGTCATCTTTTCATATGCTTATTTGCCATCTGTATATCTTCTTTCATAGTGTGTCTGTTCATTTTTTTGGTCCCTTTTTTAATCAGGTTGTTCATTTGTTTATTGTTGAGTTTTAAAAGTTCTTTGTATGCTTTGGGTTATAGACCTTTATCAGATATGTCTTTTGCAAAAATTTCTCCCAGTCTTATTGCCTTAAAAGTGTCTTCTGCAAAGCAAAGCATTTGTTGTTGTTGTTGTTGTTGTTGTTGTTTTGTTGTTTTGTTTTGTTTTGTTTTATAGAGCACATGCAAGCAGGGAAGAGAGGCAGAGGGAGACAAAAGCTTAAGCAGTCTCCATGCTTAGCACAGAGCTCGATCTCACAAACCATGGAATCATGACCAAACTCAAGAGCTGGCTGCTCAACTGACTGAGCCACCCAGGTGTTCCACAGAGCAGAAGATTTTAATTTTCATTAAGTGCAACTTATCAATGTTTTATTTCATGAATTGTGCCTTGGTATTGTATCTAATGAATCATCACACACCCAAGGTCATCTAGGTTTTCTCCTGTATTATCTTCTAGGAGTTTAATAGTTTTACATTTTACATTTAGGTCTATGATCCATTTTGAGTTAGGACTTGAAGACTGTAAGGTCTTCACACTCTCCATGGATATCCAGTTGTTCCAGCACCATCTGTTGAAAAGAATGTCTTTGCTCCACTGTATTGCCTTTGCTCCATTGTCGAAGATCAGCTGAATATACTTGTGTAGGTCTATGTCTAGACTCTCTATTCCCGTCCATTGGTCAATTTGTCTGTTCTTCCAACAATACCTCAGTGTCAGTCTTCTTTTGTTCTCCTTCAGTACTGTTTTGGCTATGAGTCTTTTGCCTCCCCATATAAACTATAGATTCAGTTTATCAAAATCTACAAAATAACTTACTAAGATTTTGATTGTGACTGCATTTAATCTACAGATGAAATTAGGAAGAACTGACATGTTGACAGCTTTGGGTCTTCCTATTCATGAACATGGAATACGTCTCCATTTATGTAGTTCTCCTTTGGTTTCTTTCATCAGAATTTTGTACTTTTTCATATATAGATCTTGTACATATTTTGTTAGATTGATATGTAAGTATTTATTTTTGTGTGTGCTTAATGTAAATAGTATTGTATTTTGAATTTCAGGTTATTCATTGCTGGTATATAGAAAATTTATTGAGTTTTGAATATTAACTTTGTATTCTGCAACCTTGCTACAATCACTCTCTAGCTCTAAGAATCTATTTTGGCTTTTCTGTATAGACAAGATAATCATATCATCCATGAACAAAGACAGTTTTATTTCCTCCTTCCCATTCAGCATACCTCTCATATCCTTTTCTTGCATGATTGCATTACTGGGACTACCAATACAATGTTGAAAAAGAGTGGTAACAGGGCAATATCCATGCCTTATTCCTGATCTCAGTGAGAAAGTTTCTAGTTCATCACCATTAAGTATGATGTGGGTGTAGGAATCTTTTTTGTAGGTATTCTTTATCAAACTGAGGAAGTCCCACTCTATTCCTAGTTTGCTGAGAGTTTTTATCATGAATCAGTGTTGTATTTTGTCAAATGCTTTTTCTGCATCTACTAATATGATCATGCAATTTTTCTTATTTTGCCTGTAGATGTACATTAGTTGATTTCAAATTTGAACCAACCATACCTGGGATAAATCCCATTTGGTTGTGTTGTATTATTCTTATCCATTGTTGGATTTAACTTGCTAATATTTTGTTGTTGCATTCAATTTTGATATGAAAAGGTACTTTTCTACTCTGTAAATATGATAACTACCTTAAAAAAGGGGATAAAATGGAAAAGAAACACCACTCCAAATCCTACCATCCAAACAATCAATGTTACATCATTTTCCTGTATATCCTTCTAATTTTTTTTATTGGTTATATATAATTTCTAATAATTATTATAATGATGATGATAAAATGCTTCTATCTAGTTCAGAAATTAAAAGGTACCATGGAAGTTACAAATGAGGTTAAAAGGGAATAATATTTAGTTGGTAAAAGTATTTTTAGAACAAACTATGCTTTTAGGATAACTAGTTTGTTGTTAAACTAAAAATGGGACAACATATGTCAGTCTATTCTCCATTTAGATTTGTTTTTGAATACTAGGTAGACCTTAATGTTCTTATTTCACCTTTATCTCAATTTAAAAATTCTGGAAATGAATGAATGAATGAATGAATGAATGAATGAAAGAAATTCTGAAATGAGAAAGAAAACTAGTTGAGTAACATCCACAAAATAGTAATTTTTATGTGTCATGTCAGTCTCTCAAAATGCTAGCTTTGATTCATCGTTAAGGTCACTCCATGCTCCAGAATGTAATGCTGAACACTGCCACAATGACAAAACTTTATTTCCAGTCCACTTTCTGGTTTAGTAAATACATCCAGGTAACAAATCAAGAGGTGTACTGAAAAACCATCTGCTATTGTTGCTTCTCAGTAGCACACTCAGTACAAAGCATATTTCTAAATGAAATGTTTGTTTATGTACATTCTCATATTTCATTTTCAGTCATAACTAATGTCACACCTGAGAATGAGGAGACTTTTTAAGAAATGAGTTTTACTTTCCATAATTCCTTAGATCCATTCCACACATAGTATACACAGCAATCATTTTATAGGGTGGTATCTACATTCTCTGATGTAGAATTATGTCTATTACATCTTGTTGAGCTAAATATGCAAATAACAAGAGATTTACACTTTGGGCAATGAGGGATTAGCAGAATCCAGTATTACCTCCCCACCATAAACAACAAGAAAACTGGATAAAATACATGACGATTATTTTCATCAGGTCTGGGACTAAGGCAAGACAGGTGCTTAAGGTGCAAAATTTAAGAAGGCACTCCTTTTTAAAAGCCAATCTTGCACTTGCACAAGCCTGAGAGTGAGTGCCTTCTTAAATTTTGTACCTTTGGTCCCTCTCCTAAACCTGGTCTCAGCCCTGGTTTTTAGCCATTGAACCACAGACAGCAACATGACCATGATTAAAGGAAATTAAATTATGTTAACACTAAGGTAGGCCCAGCTTTCTTTATGGAGGTGAATATTGCAGGGAGAGGAGACCTAAAAATAGCTGGTGATCTCACAGAGTTGAGGAGACAGAAATTGGAGTTTAGAGAGGGCATGGCACCTCACAATGACAGGGAAGAATACAGAAAAGAGGAATCTAGAAAGAGAAAGACCTCTATAAATATGAGTAGAAATCTCCTTGAGTTTTTGGCTGAATATAATCTGTAGATGCACAGGATGAACTTGCAAGGCCAGTCAGCTTCCTAAGAAATAGCAATTAAAGAGAGATGCAAGTTGAACAATTTCCAAAGCCTACAGAGGATTGGGAATCATTCTAACTCCCACTAGGCAGAGTAGAGAAGCTTCCTTCAATAGATAGGGCATTCATAGAGGTTCCAGAAGAGTCACACCCTACTAGTACAGCTAAACTATCCAAAAAGTAAAGACTACTCCAGACCAGTACTAGAGCTTATAAAAGAAGCTCTAAAACATTGAAACAGTTTGCAAACCATCTAACTTCTTCAAGAGAAAGTTCAAAAGTCTTTAAAGAAATATGACACAATCCAGCACACACAATGTAAAATTCACAGTGGCTGGCATCCAATCAAAACTAGCAACAGAAAATTTTCTGTCTCTTAGAGAAAATATATACCCACAAATCCCAGGTAGTTAATACCTCTAAGTAGGATAAACACAAAGAAAATCATACAAAGACAACCATAATCAAATTGCTAAAAAAAAAAAAAAAAAAAAAAAAAAAAAAAAAAAAAAAAAATAAAAAAAAACACAAAAAAAAAAAAAAAGCTAAAAAAAAAAAAAAAAAAAAAAAAAACATGTTAAAGAATAATCTTAAAAGTAGTCACAAGAAAAGTATTTTATGTTGCAAAGAACAAATTAAAAATGATCATAGGTTTCTTATAAGAAACCATGCAAGGCAGAAGACAACTAAATGACATTTTTAGGGTGTAAAAGAAAAACACTGCCAACCTAGAATTCTACAACCAGTAAAAATATCTTTCAAAATAAATTATTTTTTATAAAAGCAAAAGTTGAGAAAATTTATCACTAGCAACATTGTATTATAAGAATGTTAAAAGATGTTCTTTAGACAAAAGGTAAATAAAACAAAATGTGTACCTACACAAAGAACTTGAGTATAAAGAAAGGCAAATATTATACACATAAAATATTTTCTCATCTAAAAATGTTTTTAAGGGGTATCTGGCTGGCTCAGTCAGTGAAGCATGTGACACTTGATCTCCGAGTTAGAAGTTCAAGCCCTATGTTTGTTGTAGAAATTACTTAAAAATAAAATCTTTAAAAAATGTTTTTAAGAAATAATTGATTGCTTAAAGCAAAATGATAACAACACATTGTGAGATTTATAACATATATAAAAGTAAAATGTATGACAACAACAGTACAAAGGCCAGGAGTGTTGAAATTAAAATTTGTTAGTTTCTTAAATTATACATGAGGTAGTATTATCTGAAGATAAACTATGATAAGTTAAAGCATATGGTAAACTTTAGAACAATAAAGCAGTATACCAAATATAAAGGAGATAGAGGAGATAAAATAATAAATATTCACTACTAAATAATACTACTAAAGTAATAAATACTCAAAAGAAGGCAAAAAAATAGGAAAAAGGGAACAAAGAATAGAATAAAAAACAAATAGGAAGGTAGTAAGTTTAAATCAAACTATACAGTAATTACACTGGCTAAGTATTCCAATTAATAGGCAGGAATTAAAAACCAAGACCAGGGGCAGCTGGGTGGTTCAGTTGTTTGAGCATAGGACTTTGCCTCAGGTCATGATCTCATGGTTTATGAATTTGAGCCTCATGTCAGACTCTGTGCTGACAGCTTGGAGCCTGGAACCTGCTTCAAATTCTGTGTATCCCTCTCTCTCTGCCCCTCCCCAATTCATACTCGGTCTATTTCTCAAAAATGATAAACATTAAAAAAAATTTTTTAACCAAGACCCAACTGTATGCTGTCTATAAGAAACTCATTTTAAATGTAGAGACAAAGATAGGTTAAAATTAAACGAATAGAAAAAAAGATGTACCACGAGAAATCTAAAGCATCTATTTCAATATCAAACAAAGTAAACATCAGAACAAGGAATAACACCAAGGAATAAAAGAAACATATGATAGGAGCATCTGTGTGGCTCAGTTAGTTAAGCCTCCAACTCCTGCTTTTGACTCAGGTCCTGATCTCATGGTGGGTTGGTGGGTCATGAGATTGAGCCCCAAGTTGTAAAGCCGGCTTGGGATTCCCTCTCTCCCTTTCTCTCTGCCCTCCCCCTGCTGGCACACATATGTATGTGAGCTCTCACTCTCACTCTCTCAAAATAAATAAATAAAATTTTTTAAAAAGGAGGATATATGATAATACTAAAGGGGCCAATTCATCAAAAAGGATGTAACAATCCTGTAGATCTTCAAACTCCTAACAGTTTCAAAATACAAAAGGCAAAACCTGATGAACCACAAAGAGAAATAACTTCTTTCATGGAGTCTTTTCAAATCTTTTGCTCCTTTGTAGTGGGTTACCTGTTTTATTATTGAAATGTTAAGAGTTCTTCTTTTATCTTAACTCTTTGAACTATACAATTAAAGTGGGTGTACATCAGGGTTCCTGGTTGGCTCAGTCAGTTAAACGTCCAACTTTGGTTCAGGACACGATCTTACAGTTTGTGGATTATATCCCCATGTAGAGCTCTGTTCTGACAGCTCAGAGTCTGAAACCTGCTTTGGATTCTGTGTATTCCTCTCTCTCTGCCCCTCCCCTGCTCACATTCTGTCTCTCTATCTCTCTCAAAAATAAGTAAAACATTTAAAAATAATTTAAAGTCAGGTAAAGTGGGTGTATTTTATTTATATAAATTATACCTCAATAATGCCTTTTTTTTTTTTTAAAGGAAAGCATAAGTCAAAAAGAGGATTACGTTGCCATCTTCTCTTCAATTCTTGGATTCAATAAAAGTGACTTAAAACTTAAAGCAGACTATAAAGTAAAATGTTTAGTATGATCACATTTGTATAATAAAAATGTGTGCGCGCACATGTAAATATGCACAGACAAATGCTAGGAAGGAAGTTCCCCAAGTATTTAAATGAGTTTTTCTCAGAACTAAAATAGGGGTGAATTTTCCTTTGTGAATTAGATTTTTGTTGGTATCAATCAATGACAAGATCCCTATTAAGGTCTTTGTATAGGAACTGCTGCCCTACAAATATACCTGTCCTAAAAATCTACTTACCTGCATACAGCTGACAGGCAAAGGATCAATACTAGATAAGACAGGGGAGTCAATATGATCAATCTCAGACACTGCCAACATTTCCTTTCTCTGCAGTTCATTCTCAACTGCCTTCATCAAGATGCCTTGTGCTCTCCTGCTCACTCTCTTCTCTTAGCCAGATGAGTTAAGATATGAAAGACACAACCCATGTAACCTTATTCTTTTGGTCACCACAAGCTAAAGCCCAGACTAAAGATCTACTGCTGCAGATGATAATATCTCTTCTCACAGATTCCTCTCCCAGGACTAGGATCCTACCCTACCCTGTCAGAGGCTGCCTGAGGGAGCCGCCTTCCTCAAAATCTTTACCTCAACCTTGTTCCTACTGAAGAACAGGTCAGCCTCTCCTGCCTTCATGTTCAAAATCAATTCCAATCAAGCCCTTTTTTCTGGAATCTCCCAGACATTGTCAGTTTTCTGGCACATTTGATGATGTACACATGCCCAGAGTAGAAAGCTCACAGAATACAGAAGAACTGTGTCCTATCCCTGCTTTGCCTCTGATCAGCTGGTGAGCTCTAGCAAAGTCACTTCACATCACAGTACTTCAGTTTCTGACACCAGGAAATGACAAGCTAAACAGATGTTTCCTAGCTCCCACACTAGAATTCTAGAGATATTTTCTGTGCTATAATGACAATCTGGAATACAGCCACATTCCTCCTGTGGCATATCTGAAAGTCTAGCATATATATTTCTGTCTTTAAAAATGCAGTTGAAATGTATCATCTTCATTTTCAGGGATACTGCTGAATAATGGGACCAATTCTAAAATCAGAAACTAACATAATCTAGCAGAAAATGAAGCCTTCAGATAAATACTCTCTCTCACACACACACCTCCATCCCCTTGTCTCTTTCTGACCACCCCCACCCCAAGCTTTTCCTTCTTTCTACCTCTTCTCACCTATCTCGCTCTCTATTTTCTCACTCACTGACTGCAGGAGTAGAGACACACAAAGCTAGTAAACTTGCTGAGTTATATTTGCCTATAAGATTCATGACAAAGTCACTTATGCATGAATACTAATTTATGTTGATTTAGCTCATTCAGAAATGGGAGAAGAGAATTCCACATCCCCATCAACTCATTGTGGACACTTGCAGCTTGTAGCCCAGGGGTGTCATATGGAATCTGTGATTTCTTTGTAGGGTAGGAGGCTTGAGATCAGAATCCATTGAGAAGTAGCTTTCTTCCCAGTCAGAGTCCAGGTGGATCACACAACTGCTGTCTCGACTGCCAAAGGTCAGAGAGAAGCTGGTTCCAAAGAACATGATTTGGGGGGAAAACAAACCTCTTATCAAGCTAGATTTTTACATATTTGTGCAGAAACCTATAGGAATAGAAATACCTACAGTCTATATAAATAGTTTATATATATGAAATTCCAACCACTGCTGGTAAAGACACTGCAAGTTTTTTCCAGTTGGTAATAAAAGCCTTGGAGAAAGGAAATAAACTCCCTGATGCAAAGAAAGAAAAGGTATAGACCTAAGAGCAAGACATCAGAGAAGATCTGAACAAGACAAGAGCAGAGAAACCTGAATCAAAGAGTTCTGCCAACTTCCTAATCAGGAGGCACTGGGAATCAAATGTGAGAGTGACATTTCATGTCATTTGCCATTTGCTTTAAATTACCAGTTAGTGGGGGTAGGGGGGAGTAGGGAAAATGGGTGATGGGTATTGAGGAGGGCACTTGTTCGGATGAGCACTGGGTGTTGTATGTAAGCAATGAAACACAGTAATCTATCCCAAAAACCATGAGCACACTTAAGACACTGTATGTTAGCCAACTTGACAATAAATTATATTTTAAAAATAATAAATAAATACATAAATAAAAATTTAAGAAGTAAAGAAAAAAAAAAACAGCAATCTGAAGTTCTTTGCACTTAATCTCTTAGCTGCTTTCACAAAGTTCCCAGTAAAGAGCCTGGTCATGTGCAGTTGGGAAAAGATATCTGGGTAGAGCTGGTCCCAGAGAACAACTATAAATCCGATATCCATAGCACAAAGAAGCAACCCCTTATACACCGGGTACCTAAACAAGACTTATTCTCTGCTGAGTGTGGCACATGTTGTACAGTAGCAAATAACAACATTTAAAAAACCAGAGGCCACTACTAGAAGGTAAAAAAATAATAATAATAATCTTAGTGAAATAGAAGTTCCATTTAAAGCTAAAACATGGAAAGAGCCTAAGTGTCCATCAACAGATGAATGGATCAAGAAGATGTGGTTTATCTATACCATGGAATACTACATGGCAATGAGAAACAATGAAATCTGGCCATGTGTAGCAACATGGATGGACCTTGAGGGTGTTATGCTGAGCGAAATAAGTCAGGCAGAGAAGGACAAATATCATATGTTTGCACGTATAGGAGGATTAGGAGGAACTTGACGGAAAACAAGGGGGAGAAGAAGGGCGGAAATGGTGGGGGAAAGGGAGAGAGGCAAACCATGAGAGACTCTTGAATGCTGACAAAAACTGAGGACTGATGGATGTGGGGGGGAGGAGGGATGGGCATGGAGGAGGACACTTGTGGGGATGAGCACTGAGTGTTATGTGGAAACTAATTTGACAATAAACTATTTGTAAAAATAAATAAATAAATAAATAAATAAATAAATAAATAAATAAATACAAAAAAAAAAAAAAGAAGAAGAAGAAGTTCCATTTAAAACCACAGCAGTCAAAAGATAAAGGGGAAGAATTCCCTTCCTTCTTTGGCTATGTGACCCAAACTCCTGGGCTTCAAACCTTGAATCAGAGTAAACATTTAAATAAATAATTTCAATCTGCATAATGGGTGCTTTTGCCTCTCAGCTTCTTGGGCCCACCCTTTTTTCCAGGGTATAATTGGATACAGGGGTCAGGTCGTAGCAAGACCAATGACAGGTAAAGTACCAAGAAAGTAGTCTAAAACTATTTCTCTTTTCAAATTTGCTCCTTTCAGATATGTCTAATGCCAAATAAATCAAAGTATGAAATATTCATAAAACTCTTATCAATTCCATAAGCAACCATTACCAAAAGTGGGATCTACTTTTGCAACTGTGACTTTCATTGTTAGCATAAACCATACCCGTTCACCCATCCTAACCCACCCATTCTATTCCATCCCCACCCTCTCCATATACAAGCAAAAGTTTTTAGAGTTTAGGCACACATGGCACTTTGCCAGTGACAATCATGCACCCTAAAACCAAAACAAATAAGAATAATGTGGACTTTGTTCTCCCCTTTTCAGGGAGAGAATTAAAGGGTGGGGCTTTGCAACCATAAAACAGGTTAAACCTGTTCCTATTAAACCAGTTCATCAGAGACATTGTAATAGCATAAGAAAGCTCAGCCTGGGGACAGGAAACAGAGCTCCTGCTCCTATTTTGACCATATTTTGACCTCAAACAATCATTTCACCCCTCTAAAACCCCTCTAAAACTCAAGAAGTAGAGTTGAGATTCCCTCCTTTACCAAAATTCTATGATTCTATGACTTTGAAGGTAGCCATTATTAGATACCCCTGGCTTCTCTCCTTCTCCTATCACTAAGGAACAGCAACAAAACATGAGGTGACAACCTTAGAATTTCTCAGAGTTTTGCCTCCCACTCCTCCATGAGGATCTGTCTAGTGATATTAAAAATATACTAAATATTCCACAGATCAGGGCAATATAAAACACACAGAGACTCTACCTATTGCTCTGGTATTGTGATAATTAACAGAGTCTACAAAGAGTCTTCCTCTCAGTATTCTAGCAAGATGGTACAAATGACTAGATTCCTCTTGGGCTAGAGTCTGGTGTCACAAGTTAAGAGCTATTGCTCCCTCATAGTATTTCCCCAAATCTAAGCCTTTAGTTTGCAGGATGCTCGTGGCTATTCAGATGCTCTTATTCCAGCACTGAACACATTATTGGTGGCCGTTTGCTGGTCATGAACTAGCCCTTCTACAGCCTCCCTTAGTCACTTATATGCACAATGGTAAAGAAAGAAAACATGAGTTGGCAGAGAGGGTGTGGAATGGTAAATAATAGAGGCAATTGGTGGTGAGTTGAGGATTGTGTTTCACCAGGGCATGAACTCCCAAGGCTGCAGATGTGACAAAAGATATTCATTTTGAAAATCATTCTTGAAAATCCATCAGGAAAGTACCACATTAGAGATGCATACTTGGCCACTCAATAGCACTAACTTCTGCCAGGGTTGGAAGGGTTAACATTTTCTTGGGTTAAGCAAGAGATGAAAAAGTTGGCCTGCGTTGAGAAACTGTGTTTAAACCCAGAACCACCCTTCGCTCAGGTAGATGCTCCACTTTGGGACACACAAGGAAGCTGAGATCAACTGAGGGAAAGAAAAATCACGTCTCCCATCTCAAGAGAGCTCTCCAAAGGCCTAGGCTTATTGAGCAAACTGGTATGTAGAATGAGTCATAATATTTAAATCTCTTTCCAAATGCCCCTGGTTGAATTTGCATATATTAAATTACACATGACCTAACTCCCTTATACTGTTAAGCGCACTGGATTTTCTGGGACTGGCCAAATTCAGATATTCTGTCTCTGCTGCAGAATATGTGATAAGTTATAGGTTTCAGAAACTACAGTGATTCTAGAAAATAATACAGGCCCTTGAAAGATAACTCATTCATTATTTCAGACTAGATTAAGAAATGGCATAGTACCTTTATATATACTGACACACTCTTATTTCCTATTAAAAAGCAGTCTAGTCCTATGGCCAGAATAGGCTATATGATAATATTTTTGACAAACACTTAAATAACAGATATACTTTTAAAGCTGCTTTAGGACAATTCTTTTTTGGGCACATCTAAATATTGCACTAATCCTTGAAAACAGTTTGATCTTCAGCTCCTCTCCCTACTTTTCACTGAGAAAAGAAATATGTGAACTCTGCCCTCCTGAGTAGAATCTCAAAATTCTGTCTTGGAATGGCACATGATCTTTTTAAGCAGTGTTTTTATTAATGTTTATTTTATTTTTGAGAGAGAGAGAGAAAGAGAGAGAGAGAATGAAAGTGGGGAAGAGACAGAGAGAGAGGGAGACAGCATCTGAAGCAAGCTCCCGGCCCCACACTGTCAGCACAGAGCCCCAGGTAGGGCTCAAAACCATGAACCATAAGATCAAGACCTGAGCCAAAGTCAGACACTTAACCAATTGAGCCACCCAGGCGCCCCATACAGCAGTATTTTTTTAAGCAGGGTATTCAGGGCTCTGGTTCTGTTAGGTAATTTCTGAGCTGGTGGCGAGAGGGTGAGGCTGGTGGTGATACCAAAAGCGTTCAGGTGATGGCAGCAGCACCCTTTCTACTCTCATTCCATCAACCACCACAACTCCCTTCCTGGAGAGCTACACCAAGCCACTGCATCCTTTCCTGTTGGGACAGCTTCCTTCCCACAGAAAACAAAGCCAGTTTACACCCCACAGGCAGTGAATGCCAGCAAGTGTCTATCAAGGATCTGCTCTGGACACACCTGTGTACCCAGCATTTGAATCCTGCTATGCTTTCTTTCTGACATGAGATGATGAAACTGGAACATTGAGGACAATCATGCCATTGGTCAGCAAATTTTCTTTCTTTTTTTTTTTGTTTTAGTTTATTTATTTTAGAGAGAGAGAGCGAGAGAGCAGGGGAGGGGCAGACAGTGGTAGAGAGAGAGAATCCCAAGCAGGCTCTGAGCTGTCAGAGCAGAGCCCAACACAGGGCTCAATCTCACAAACCGTGAGATCATGACCTGAGCCAAAATCAAGATTTGGATGCTAACTGAGCCAACCAGGCGCCCTAGCAAATTTTCTAAATTAAGGTACCTAAAACATTTATTGAACACTTACAATATGCTGGACATTCCACTGAATACTTTTCATGGAATAGCTGATTTAATCCTTCCTACAATCCCGGAAGTAGAAATATTATTATGCCTAAATTACCAATGAGGACACTAGGCCTCCTATGCAAAGTAAAAATGCAACCTGTTCAAAGTTCTCACAGCAAGTACATGGTGGAACTAGGACCTAAGCCTTGACGTTTGACTCTATGGTACAAAGATGTCCTCACCTCAAAGCTTCCCTCTGAAACCCTACTCTCAGACACAGGGATAGACCCCAGGCAGGATTTCAGAGTCAAATTTCCAGCCAGTGGCTTAGCTAGTGAGAGGACTGGAGAGCACTGGTGTCGGCAAGAGGAGAAGTGAGGTAACTAGAACAGCAGTAAAAAGCAGAGATAAAGGAAATAAATGTTTGTTGAGGACCTGCTGGGTGACTCACAGCCTTGTGAGGTATGTATTACTAATCCTCTTTTCAAGTATAAGGACACTGAGGCCCAGAGGGTTAAATAACACACCATGGGTTGCATAGGACACCACTGAGCTGCACATGAGCAGGTCTAAGTTTCATCCATCTGGGGAAAGGGAGGAGATAAGACCTCATGGGACTCTGGGCCCTGGGCCAGTGAGAGCCTGGAGGCAGAGGATGGGGATAGAGACTGATTAGAAACTGAGAAAAGAACATGAAATACCTTGGGTAGACATGCCTTTGGGGGATGGTCTGGGCCAGATGAGGTAGGCTAGAAAGGAGGAAGGGAAGATGAAGCTCTACCTGCCCAGCCTTAAAGCTGTGCTCTGCTTCCTACTTCCCCCACTGCTCTGCCTCCACATCTTAAATATTTTCTTTCTTTTAATTGTCCAACCAATGTAGCTGAAGCATACTTTTATTTTAGAAATTTATTGAGTATAGTCAGACGCCCTCACTCAATTTTTAAATTAGCTAAATGGATCTTCTTCTATCTCTACCATTGCCCAGAAACATCACTAGGATTAAAACCAATTTTCTCTTTGTAAGGAAGGGTACCTTATTGACATTTTCTACATTTCTTTCAAAGAAAAAAGGTTTCTCATGCTTATCATAGATTAAGTATTTCGGCTGCATGTTTCCCCCGCTCTATTATTTTTTACAATAAAACTCTGGGGATTTGTTGTGTTTGATTCATAGGTCCTGCCAAAGACACTAAGGAAAAAACTCTTTTGTAAGAGACTCTTAACTGAAATCCTCCCAGAAGTCTCACAAAATGGAAGCTCTAAAGCAGATGTATTCCACTAAAAGTGGTTTTAATGATAGGGGATCACTTTTCTCATGGAACAAGGACTCTAGCAGCAGATGATTCTGGAGGTAGTTCAAGGATTTGACGACATGAATAAGGACCAGAACTTTCTGTCCTTGTTCTGGATCATCCTCAGTGTTCAGGCAATATTTCCCCTTATAAGCGATAAAAATTCTTTGCCCTTTCTAACTATATGCCCCATGAAGGGAGAATCTGTTAAAATGTTTTATTATTTTCATGTCTGAACACCACCTTCAATAACATAACTTCAAGCCCAAATGTAAGTGAAAAAGACCTCTCAAAATCTTCATTCCTTCACCAAATGTTTATTAATCTGTACCTGATGTCAGGTAGGCATTGGGATGGGGATGAAGAGAGAAATGAACTATACACTCTATTCTCCAGGAGTATGTATTTCTGGTGCTGGAGACACATATAAAAAGAGATCATTACAGGGCAGCATGCAAAGTACTGTAAATGAGGAAAGAACAGAAGGTGGGGACCCAAAAGGGGGCAGGTGTCTGCCTGAAGATAATAAAGGAGGTTCCACAGATAAGACACTCCACCTGCTCTGGAAGGATACACAGACATTTGCCAAGTGAATCAAGCATTTTCAGTGGCAGGAGCAATGGATTTACTGCATAGAAAAGGAGTTGGAAAGGCAGCTCAGATTATAAAAGGCTCTAGATGCTCAGCTGAGGCAAAAAGGGAGATTCTTAAGTCTGAGAATGACGTGGTGAGCATCAAATTCTAGGAAGAAAACTTGCAACAGTGAGAAGACAAGTTTGTACAAGGATGTAAACAGAGAGGAGGCTGACGTAGTTACCAGTAAGATGTGATAAGGACTAGACCGACGTGGCAGAGAGGAGTGAAGAAGGTGGGATGACCATGGAGTTCCAAGGTGGACATAACAGGATTTGTTAAAGGATTAAAGGTGGAGTGACAAGGAGGGCACACTGTCAAGGACAATTCAGATTTTCAGGCTAGATATGGGCTGGATAGAAGGTGATGCCATGACCCTACTCACAGAGATTAAAAATAAAAATTTTGGTGGGAGCTGCTGAGCTCAGCTTTGAAGTGTTGAGTTGAGATGCTGAGAGGCATCCATGTCAGGATCCAATCAGCGAGGCAGTGCTCAAGCCTGCGCCCAAGTCCACAGGCCAAACATGGATGCAGACTCCCTCTACTCCCAGGACAGACAGGCACTATGAGAGCAGAGCTGCCACAGCAGGGGCAGGGGTGGGGGAGCGGAGGTGGGAAGGAAAAGAAGCATACTGAGGTGAGGAGAGACAGGAAGGGAAGGACAAGATGAGGGGAGAGGAAAAGGAAATGAGGAAAGGGCAGTCTTAGTGCTTTACCCTGTAGAAAAGGCATAAAGCTACATGAGGACTACCCGACTTTCTTAAAGCAATTTTGTGTAAAATAAGAGAGCAGAATAGAAACAGAACACATGACCTGCATCACAGAGGACAGCGGGCAGTAGGAAGAAAGAGGCAGGAAGAATGACTAATCAATTACTTCCTATCTTGCTCCCAAGTATTTAATGACAGTAAGAAAAGAAAAGAAAAAAAAAAACCACTAAGCAGTCTGAAATAATTTCATACAGGAGAAAATAATCCTACATTCTTTAATTGTCCTTGGAGGAATTACTCTATTAGATAATTATTAGTTTCATTATTTGGAAAGTTCACTTAGGTAAAACAGCATTTATGAGAGTATCAAGACAAAAGAATTACTTCCATTTATAAATACTTTTCTTCAATCACATTAAATGAAAATACTGGCCTAATTAAAAAAAAAAAAAAAGTAACTGGTCTGGTCATCTTAGTACTTTCACAGTACTAGAAAACAAATCAAACCGTTTTAAAAATGACTTTGCTATGGAGCCTAATAGACCATGTACATGAGGACAATCACATACAAAATAAAAAAATACTCTTTTCTGGTGATGATTAGGCTGGTCCCTCTTCCCCAGCAGGCACCCAGTCCTCAGCCACTTTCCTTTCTTCCAGGCACAAATTCCCACTGACTTCAAAGGAAGCTTTAAAAATGGATTAAAGCAAAGATCATATATTGACTTCAAAGGGAGCGATGAAAACACAGAAGATATTTTGAAAGGGAGGGGACAGAGATGGAAATTTTGTTCCTCATATTGCTTCATGCTTAATGAATACCATCAGCATTCCCTGTGCATTCAGCCAAAAGTGTGTTTTCTGCCATTTACAACACTTCCAATTTTGATGACATCATAAGAGTTGTTCATTCTTTAAAAAAAAGTCCTAATGCTTGCTCTAAATATTTCAGTATTGTTACAGTGATATTAAATGTTAGTTTTCTCCCTACATGATATGGTGGTCATGACAATACAATGTTGTCACACCATGTAAAATATTGCCATTTTAATTGCATACCATAATGTTACTATGGAAAATAATGAGAATTATTCTTGATAGCATAATGTTCTTTTATTATATATGGTCAGATCTGATTCTCGGGGCTTTCCTCCTCTCCCAAATTACAAATCATTTAATATAATAAACTTAGAAATTTATGTATAAGTGGCCACCAGAGGTGTTCTCTCTCTGAATAATGATTATTCATGTACTACCACTATATTAACATATGCAAATTAAAATAACTTACTTTTCATGGCATTGAAGAGACTCAAAAAATACAAAATATACTCCAAGTAGGGTTTGCCTTCTCCATAAAAATAGCTGAGACTCATCTTAAAACAATAATTATGACTTATCAGGGGCTCTTAAACAAGTATTGTGGGCTAATAAAACTCCTACAGAGCCTTCTAAACTCACAAGGATTCTGCTCCAGAGGTAGGACAGCCAGCTAGAACACAAACAAACTTGAATGCAGGTGCGGTTGATATGTAGAAGCAAAGTAGCCATTTTATCAAAATGTTCCGGCCTTTGCTAGGGATCTCCATGCTCTTGTGACGGCCTGTGCTCATCGCTGGCCTGTGTCCCACAGTATGTCTCACGCTGACTTGTACACATATATTCTCTTTCTCCCTTCCCCCCCACCCCCGCCCCTCACACACACATGGTTGTATATGACTTAACCACATGTGGGAGTTCTGTGCTACAGGATACAGAAAAGGTGTAGGAGGAAGTCAGAGAAAGCTCTACTCTAGTTTCATAGGGAAAACAGAGGAGGGCATAGCTGAATGTGTTCTATAATTCAAAGGAGAGAAAGATCAGACATAACATTACATTTGACTAAAGTCTATATAAGGACTCACAAGTGAAAAAATGAAACCAGTGGGACTACTTCCAACAATAAGTCAGAATAAGCAAAAGAAATAATTATATCAAACTAGTAAGAGAGTTCAAAGGGTATAGTGTGCACTGATCTAAGAAATCCAAGTCTGACTTTAAATTAGAAGATGAGACATTGCTCAAGGAAAGTAGTATTTCCAAGATGTCGTGGTATATCCCATATGCAGGTGGGACAGTAATAACCAAAATATTACCTTCCTCAGTTTACTCAACTAAAACCAAAAGCAAACAGTTCAAATGGAAATAAAAACTGAAAATATACATTCACCTTATTCTCAAAGAAAACCTTTGAGTCTATTTGCATTCCTGTTTTGAAGATAAGTCCTTTTAATAGAGAACTTTCATTTAAAAAGAAACAGTACTAGTTTCCTTTTTATTTTGTAGATTTTATTTATCAACAAATAGACTCTGACAGAACAATGACTGTAAAAGATGCACTGACTGCAGTAGGTCCTATGTAAAACCCCAAAATGAAACTGTTGTGGACTCCATTCTCTTGGGCAGTGGGAGAGGAGCAGAGAATGGATAATGATATTATAGGGGAAAATGAGTTTTGTGGCCATTGAGAGTGAGAGGCAAAAAAGCTATGTGCATCTCATCTAAGACCACCTGAAGAAAAGAAAAATCATGTTTTACTTGGGGAGATGTTTCACTTGAACCTGAGTTCTGAAGGAAGCTTATGTATTTTCTATAAGGAAAGGGGGGATGGGGCCAAAGATCAAATAAGTTCAAATAACTTTGGGAAACACAAAGTTAGAATACATTCTTTATTGCAGAACTTCCCAATACCTTTGATGGGCTAATTTGATACTTGCAAATGCCCAAAAGAAAAACAGACTTGGCAACATTTCTCAAACTTATTTGACCATGGGATACTTTTATTCACAGAGCCTCTCATGGAACTAGTGACCCACAAAACACTTTGGTAAGCTGAAGAGAATTTGAGCTTGTGTGGAAACATGGAGCACTACAAATTGACCAGGCTTCAGTAGGTGAAGACTAATTAGAAGACAAAGTTGGAAATGTAGATCAAGGAGGACTGTTACCTGCTGACTGCTCTTTCCTGGAAACTCCCTCTTCTCTTACCCATCCTAAAAAAGCAAACTGATATGACTTCAGTTCAAAAAGCAACTCGGCCACTACTAACTGTAAGAACTTCAGCAATTACTTTTCTATCCCTGAGTTTCCTTATGTCTTCATTTATATAATAGGGTTGTTATGAGGATTTGATGAGTCCATGAATATAACCACTTATAATGCCTGGAACATAGCAAATGCATAATAAACCTTTGTCCATCGATCGATCAATTGATCGATCTGAGGCTTGATTTCTTTTCTACCCACCTTAGTATTTCTCTCTGCCTCTTTTGTTGGCTCAGCATTTTCTTCTTGTTCCTTATATACTGGCTTTTCCCAGGGTTGTCCCCTTTGCTCCTTTTTTCTGCTTATTCTAAATACTCTCCTTGAGAGAAGGCTTCAATTTACCTGGCCTGATACATTCCTTGACTGCAAGGAATATCTGATATCAGGTTTCTCCCAAACTCCAGAGAGTATTTCCAAACACCATCTGAACATACCCACCTGAAACGTTATACAGGCACCTTGAGCTCAACATATTCAAAACTGTGTTTATTATCTTTGTTCTACTTCCAAATCTTTTTCTCTTTCGCATTCATATCTCATTATCCACCACCCAGTTTTCCAACCTGGAAAACTTTGGATCCATTTTTCACTTTTTTTAAAGTTTTTATTTTAATCACCTGGTGCTCATCACAATAAGCACATGCCTTAATCCCCTTTAACTATTTCACCCATCCCACCACCCACCTATCCTCTGGTAACCATCAGTTTGTTCTCTATAGTTAAGAGTCTGCTTCTCACTCTCTCTCTCTCTCTTTTTTCCCCCTTTGCTTGTTTTGTTTCTTAAATTTCACATATGAGTGAAATCATATTGTATTTGTCCGTCTGACTTATTTTGCTTAGCATAATACTCTCTAGCTCCATCCATGTCATTGCAAATGACAAGATTTCATTCTTTTTGATGGCTTAGTAAAATTTCATTGTATATATCTACTACTTCTTTATCCTTTCACCCATCAATGGATACTTGGGCTGCTTCCATATCTTGGCTACTATAAACACTACTGTTATAAACATAAGGATGCATATGTCCATTTGAGTTACTGTTCTTTAATCTTTTGGGTAGATATCCAGTAGTGTGATTGCTGGATCATAGGGAATTCTATTTTTAACTTTTTGAGAAGCCTGCATACTGTTTTCCAGAGTGGCTACACCAGTTTTCATTCCCACCAACAGTGCAAGAGGGTTCTGCATTCTCCACATCCTTGCCAAAACCTGTTGTTTCCTGTGTTGTTGATTTTAGCCATTTTGACAGGTGTGAGGTCATATCTCATTACAGTTTTGATTTGCATTTCCCAGATGGTAAGTGAGAATGAAATATCTTCTCATGTGTCTATTGGCCATCTGAATGTCTTCTTTAGATAAATGTCTGCTCATGTCTTCTGCCCATTTTTTAAATGAATTCTTTGCTTTTTGGGTGTTGAGGTATATAAGTTCTTTTTATATTTTAGATACTAACCCTTTACCAGCTGTGTCATTTGCAGATATCTTCTTCCATTCCATAGGTTGCCTTTTAGTTTTGTTGATTGTTTCCTTCACTGTGTAGAAGTTTTTATTTTGATATAGTCTTAATGATTTATTTTTACTTTTGTTTCCTTTGCTTCAGAGGGACCTATCTAGAAAAAAGTCGCTATGGCTGATGTCAAAGAAGTTGCTGCCTGTGTTCTCTTCTAGGATTTTTATGGTTCTAGGTCTCAACATTTAGGTCTTTAATTCGTTTTGAGTTTATTTTTGTATATAGTGCAGGAGAGTGGTCCAGTTTCATTCTATTGCATGTAGTTGTCCAGTTTTCCCAACACCATTTGTTTAAGAGGAGGTCTTTTTCCCATTGGATATTCTTTCCTGCTTTGATGAAGATTAATTGACAATCTAACTGTGAATTTATTTCTGGATTTTCTATTCTGCTCCATAGAATTAAGTGTCTATTTTTGTGCCATTACCATACTATTTTGATTACTATGGCTTTGTAATATAACTTGAAGTACAGAATTGAAATTTCTCCAGCTCTGCTTCTTATTTTCAAGATTGCTTTGGCTATTTGGAGTCTTTTGTGGTCATTTTTTACTTTTATACTCCCTCAATCCTTCCTTTGCCTTCCACTACTTCCCTCTCTAGATATAGTTGATCAACAGATCTACTAATTCTATTTCTGGATTATCTCCTGAATTAATTGGCTCCTCACCATTTCTACAATAAGCTTTCATTACATTCTTAACATCTCTCATTTAGATTTTTGAAACAGGTTTCTAATTTGCTTCCCTCTCCAAGTGATTCTCCACATTGTATTTCATAAATACAAAATTGATTGCCTTATTTTTATACTTTAAAACCTATAAAGATTATAATTTTACATTAAATATCTCAAACAAAGAGTGAGCTCTAATTGATGATATTCATTCTAAAGTATTTACAGAAGAATGCTGAAATCTACAATTTGCTTGGAAATGCACAAAAAATAAAATGGATTGATGTATTTATAAGAAATTTTAATAGTATGAAATTTTAATAGTATGATCTGGATGACAGTTATCCAAGCACTCATTACAGAATTATTCCAACTTTGCTGTATATTTAAAAACTTGATATTAAAATGAAGGCTCCCTCTCATCTAGAGCATCCAAACATCTTTGGTGGGCCCTTCTAAATCTAGCTCCAATATACCACACCAGCCTCCCATTTACCCCCCAGTTTGCACCCTAAATTCTAGCCAAATGGAATGACTCAACATTCCTTTATGTCTTATATATGCTCTGTGGCCAAGACTTTGTCATTTTTTGTCACCTTTGTCATCATTTTTTTCTTTGTCACTGGAAGACCCTTCCATTATTTCTCTATCTGGCAAATGTGTGTTTTTAACAGCAGCATCTCCTCTTGGATGACTTCCTAGAAAAAATTAGCTTATTGATACATCAATCAGTTATTGCTGACTTGTGCCTGATGCTTATACACATTTTTTCCCAAATGCACTAAAATCTTCTTGATGGACTATGTATCATTCTTTGTATATACAATACCCAGCATAGTTCCAACATATTCTAAACTCTCAATACATGTCTCTGAATTAAACACCAGACTAAGAAGTGTGCTATTTCTTTTTTTTTTTTTTTAGTTGTTTTAAGTTTATTTATTGATTTTGAGAGAAAGAGAGTATGCAAGCAGGGAAGGGGAGGAGTTAGGGAGAGACAGAATCCCAAGCAGGCTCTTGACAGCACACAGCCTGACATGAGACTTAAACTCACAAACTGTGAGATCATGACCTGAGATCAAGAGTAAGATACTTAACCAACTGAGCACACCAAAGTGCACTATTTCTTTTACAGGGTTGTCAGCTGCTGTCTCTGGGCCTTTTCCTTCACTCAGTAGCAATCTGCTTCTTATTTGTTCCAACATAACAGTTGTTCTCATTATCCCTCATCTTTAACCATAGATAACTATGGTATCAGGATGTACAGCTGCTATGTATTAATCAAATGGGATGCACACATTTCAAGTCTGTTTTATAATAATTATGTAGTAATCATTTCTTCCTATGAAGATTTTTACATCAATATATCATGTAAGGAAAAGCTCACTTACAACTAGCTGATGCTTGGTCTATTCCCAGAAGTGCTAACAATGACCTTGTGCACACCAACACACACACACACACACACACACACAAATATACACACAGATACATTTTGAAATGAAATTTTACATTATAAAGAACCAGAACCATCAGATTTTGAAAGATTAAGAAGTTTCTCAAAAATTTTACCAACGGTGGCATCTAACCTTCTTATCTTTCCCTAAAGCTTGACAGGCAACAATTAGCAATAACAATTCAAACTCTCACTTCATTTACCTCTAATTATTTGGTGTTCTCATAAGAAATACCCTTCAAACTACAAAAAAATCTTGTTTTGGGAGTTCCTAATCCATCCTTTCACTGTGTTCAGATAAATTCTTGTCAATTAATGAGTCAATGCTTGTTTTCACAAACCCGAGACCTGCCATTCCCTCTACTTTGTCTCTAGTGTGCGAAAACCAAAAAAGGATTTTTTTATTGCATTTATTATAAAGAAGTTTTGCTATAGTGAAAAAAAACTGTGACTATTTCCGGGTTCACTATTGTGGCATTTGATTCAGATGACTAATATTTCTTATCTATTGCAAACACTACATCTGACCCACTAAATTTGCATCGGTCCAAGTCTCACTGATCTAAAACATTCCCTCCTCTGTCTGCCAAGGCCATATTTCTTTACAAAAATCTTCAATAGCAACTCAGAATTCCTCTACAGTCACAAAAATCCATAAAGGACCCATCAAAAGTAAAATAAAAATGTGAAGTTAGTAAACATTTACAAAATGGTTACAATTTTGATTTGTGTAACAAGCATTCCCTGACTGCTAGCCTGTGAGCCACTCCCTCAGCATGCTGGCCTCTTTAGAACCACATGTATCCATCTACAAGGCAATTTGCTTATCCATCCCTCTACAACAGTGGAGGGGGGTGCAATTCTATATCTCCAGCACAGAGTGCAGTGTCAAGAATAGAGTAGGTCCTCAGTAAACATATGTTGAAAGGAAAGAAGGAGGAAAGGAAGGAAGAAGAGGTAGGAGTTATGGCTCTTGTACTGCTTATGTCTTTCAGGTGATAGAAAACAAGATCAGCATTTGTTTTTAGGAAATTAGTTAATTTTCATGTTTCTGAAGTTTTCTTGCTATGGTTTAATATATAATCTGCTTCTCAACATTACTGTTTAAACTAGCAAATAGCTCCCCTCAAATGAAATCAACCAACTTTTCAGCAAGATGATTTTGTTAACACAGTTTTGCACCTTCAGGAATCAACTGAAACTAAAACCAGGAGTCATCATGAGTCATTCATCTTCCTCTTACACAAGGAAAGAGGATGCTATTATGGAGCAGAATACACGAAGAATGAGGCAAGTCAAGCCGCTCCAGTACTAAAACAAACCTGCCCAAGTCTTAATGCCAGTAAACCCGGAAACTACAAACCCCAAACATATCTCCAACCACTAACTCATCTGTTTGTATTTTGAGAGCCTTTATAAAAGTAATACATTTTAGCTTTAAGAAACTATCTTCTCTCCACCCTCCCCCATCATTTAACAGTAAAATTAAAAATTTACTTTATGCAAGTGACTCTGTTCTTCCATTTCACCAGCATTAGTAGAGTCACTGGTTTCCTCCCTGATCAATCAGTAAGTTATTTATGGCTAAGCCTCAGGACTGTGCAATTAGAGACACGGCAGAACTCTGCTAATGTCATGCACCAGGAACAATTCTACTCTGCAGGAAATCAAATTCAGTCATTATTTGGGTTTACTTCTGGTAATTAAGCAATTAAATAGCACTTTGCATATCTAGCATGTTCAGCAACAATTTTTATAAGCATTCCTCATAAGAACCTAGAACAATACCACCCAGTCAATAGCATCATTTGTGTAAAACAAAAAATGATGGCAGCCACAAACCAAGAAAGTCCTTCCCTTCTGTGTGACAGTGATGCTACTCCTCTGAGGGAAAGCACCATGCTGCTTCCTCAACAGCAATTTCTGGTTTGCACTGATTTGTCCACAGTCTTTCAGTCTTTTATTAGGTACCCTCTTGATGGATAGCAGATATTTCAGAATCTCTGCCCCACTCTGAATATGCCATGTATCGCATGTTCTGTGGCCAAAGTGCAACAAAATATACTGGCTTAGAAATAATGGTCATATAATGCCCTGTTGGTAAACTGCTCTGTATGGTTATGATTGAAAGAGAACTTACACACTTAAAGAAAAAGAAAAAAAAAGCATTAAGAAAAACAAAAAGAATTGTTACTTATATTTGAAGTAAGTTAACCACTAAAGGGATAAACTCACTGCTTAAACTGGATTGTTCTTCCCCCCTTATCTATCCAAGAAAAGATTCTTTAATTCATTTTAATGCACATATTGTGCATGCAATGGTTAATTTTATGTGTCAACTTGACTGAGCAAAGGGATACCCAGATAGCTGGTAAAACACTACTCCGGGTATGGCTCTCCAGGTATCTCTGGGAGATAGTAGCATCTGAAATAGCAGACTGAGTAAAAATATTGCCCTCGCCCAAATAGGTGGGCATCACCCAATTTGTTGAGTGGCTTAAAGAGAACAAAAGGTGGAGGAAGGGCAAATTTTCTCTTTCTGCTTGAGCTGGAATATTCATCTTCTCCTGCACTCAGACATCAGTGCTCCTGCTTCAAGGACATTTGGACTCAGACTAGTACTTATAACCCTCCTCAGCTCCCCAGTTCTCAGGTCTTCAGATTTGGACAGAATTATACCACCAGCTTTCCCATTTCCAGCTTGAAGACAGAAGATTATAAGAGTTTTTAGCTTCCATAACTGTGTGAGCCAATGCCTATAATAAATTTCTCTCTCCGCCCCCCTTCTCTCTCTGTCTCTGACTCTTTCTCTACACACACACACACACACACACACACACACACACACACACTTCCAGTCAGTTATTTTTCTCTGGAAAACCCTAAAATAGTGTAATAACCATAGCCAACACTTGAAAGGAGACAGAAAAAGAAACAACAATCTCAGGATCAAGAGGACATTCATTTTGAAGAAGTCTTGTCAGGGGTGCCTGTGTGGCTCAGTCAGTTAAGTGTCCAACTTCAGCTCAGGTCATGATCACATGGCTTGTGGGTTCGAGCCCCACATCGGGCTCTGTGCTGACAGCTAGCTCAGAGCCTGGAGTCTGTTTCAGATTCTGTGAATCCCTCTCTCTCTCTCTGACCCTCCCATGCTCACACTGTCTCTCTCTCTCTCAGAAATAAATAAAACACTAAAAAAAAATTTTTTTTTAAATGAAGAAGTCTTATCAGACTAACATCTCCCCATAGTTTTGTTTTTAAATGGGTTTACTGGACAAGCAGTTCAGAAAAACATAATAGACATACATGCTTATCTAGATTCCATCAAGAATTTTGACTAAGTTGGTCATCACGTGGATAATACAATAGGAAATCAGTCACAGATCTAATGACCTTGTCTAACAATTACTGGTTTTTAGGTCCTTATCAGTCTGGAAGAAGAGTTTTGGGGCCATGCTGCATTCACTGTCCTTAGCCAGTTTCTGACAACAGGTCTAAGTGTTTCTCAGACCCAACCCCTTCCTCCCACCTCACTCCACACCTTGGCACCAGTCCTGGCTACCTTCCACCTGGGTCCCTGCAATGCCAATGTCTCTCCCCAGACTTGCCTCCCTCTGGTCTTTCTCCACATTTTAAAAGGATGCCCACCTTTTCTACTTTACACCTATTGTTCCAACATAATTATTATTAATTCTTTCATTCTCAAGAGTGGCCTCCCACTGGGTTAAATCATATACAAAACTTGAACACTTGAACATTATAATTCTAATCACATCACTCCATTGTTTAATTCTTTCGTGGCTTCCCACCACCCACAGAGTAAAGCCCAAACTTCTTCAACAAAGCTTTTTGACTTCTTAATAGCCACTGAACTATAAGTACCATGAGAGCAGGGATTTTTTGTTGTCCATTTTGTTAACTGCCATACCCCATACCCCAGAACAGTGGCTGGCACATAGTAGGTGCTCAAACATGCGCTGAATGGATGGCTTTTAAGGGGCCCACAGTCTGGGTGCTGCCTCTGTCTCCTGCTGCATCTCTGCCTTTTCTTCACAGGCTAATCTTCTATTGGATCTTACTGTGCTCAGTTCCTTTCTCACTTCTAGGCCTTTGCATATGTTCTTCCTTCTGCCTGATACATTCTCTTCTCTTGTGCACCTCTACCTCTCTCATCCCTACCATCTCCCACCCAGTTCTTGGAGGGTGCAGCTTGAAAGTCACTTCCTCTGGGAGGCCTTCACCAGCCTGCTGGGAAATGTGATCCAACTATTTCTGTACATACCACTCTGTGCTTCTCCTAGGCCAATCCTCATCATACTCTCCACCTAACTATTTTTGCATTTGCTCACTTGCTCTCTCTCTATTTCCTAGCCTGTTTTACCATGATAGCACTTATACACAGTCCCAGTACCCAGGCACCTATTACAATTTCTACCACCTGGGAAGCAATTATTAAATTACTGTTGAATTAATTAAAATAAACTAATGTGACCATAAAGGTACAGTATAAAGATGAAATGGTTTGGCAGTCCCACCTTACTCTGCAATGGATTATGTTCAGTCCTGTGTACCATATGCTACTGGAAACAAAGCCCCTGCCTGCTCAGAGAAAAACAATCAGGGGGGCTAATAGACTGACTAATGGAAACTGAGATAGTTTTGTCTAGAAAAGAGACATAGAAGGAGGCAGGGAAGGAGAAAATAAAGGACATGAGACCTGCCTTGAAATTTCTAGAAGATTAAACATGCTTTCTATGTCCCTGGAAGGATTAATGAGAGGAAGTTAGAGGACAACAGATTTGGGCTTTTTACCAGTCAGAGCTACTGGGAAATAATTATGCTGTCTGTGAGGCAGTGAGTTTTCTGTTTCCAGCAGCATTCCATGATAGGCAAATGCTACTGGTGGGGATATGAGGTTGGACTATGTTATTTTTAATCTTAAGTAGCAAAGAAGAAAAATATAGAAATTGAAGTAGTTAAGAGGCTTCGTCAGATTAGAAGGGAAGTCTAAAAAAGACTCCTATACAAACCTTGTTGAGCTAGCTAGGAATTTATCCCTGTCCCCATGCCTCTTCCCTGTGAAGAAAAATAGGCTAGATCAGGTAGGACAAAAGGGAAGGTTTAACAAGCAGGATACTAATGGTCATACAATCATTGAAGAGAAAATGAAAATCTCAAAACTATGGTTGATGGAAATCCATTCCTATTTAAAATACAATAAAAAATACAAATAGATATTGGAATTAATAGTCAATAAAAACAAAGAAAAAGAAAAATCTGTCCACCTTAATTAAAGGTGAAGAAAAAGATCTGAACTTTTTCATAATAAATATCTAATAACATGTATTTTCATAATCTTAGCTCCTGAGCAATTAATAGTTTAAAAAAAAAACAGAAAAGAGATGGAGTTTTTGACCACTTAAATCCATGAGTGTGAACACTTCTGATCATTTCATATTTTTTAAAATTTTTTTAATGTTTATTTATTTATCTTTGAGAAAGACAGAGAGGGCAAGGAGGGGAGGGGCAGAGAGAGAGAGGGAGACAGAATCCCAAGCAGGTTCCACACTGTCAGCACAGAAGCCCATGGAGGCTTAAACTGAAGAACATTGAGGTCATGACCTGACCCAAAATCAAGAGTCAAACACTTAACTAACTGAGTCACACAGGCACTCCTATTATTATTAATTCTAATTAGTTAACATATATAGTAAAATTGGTTTCAGTTGTAGGATTTAGTGATGTGTCACTTACATATAACAGCCAGTGCTCATCAAAAATGCCCTCCTTAATATCCATCACCCATCTAGCCACCCCCTCCACCCCTGCCAACCTCCTCTCCAATAACCCTCAGTTTGTTCTCTATCATTAAGAGTCTCTTTGACCTTGGCCATTGCAGCTTCTTACTCAACACATCTCCAGAGGCAAGAGAAACAAAAGCAAAAATGAATTATTGGGACCTCATCAAAATAGAAAACTCTGCACAGCAAAGGAAGCAAATGGCAAAACTAAAAGCCAACTGACAAAATGGGAGAAGATATTTGCAATTGACATATCAGATAAAGGGTTAGTATCCAAAATCTATAAGACACTTATCAAGCTCAACACCCAGTGAAGAAATGGGCAAAAGACATGAATAAACACTTCTCCAAAGAAGACATCCAGATGGCTAACAGACATGTGAAAAAATGCTCAATGTCACTCATCATCAGGGAAATACAAATTAAAATCACAATGAGATACCACTTCACACCAGTCAGAATAGCTAAATTTTTTTTTTTAATTTTTAATGTTTTATTTATTTCTGAGTGAGAGACAGCATGAGCAAGGGGAGGACAGAGAGAGGGAGACACAGAATCTGAAATAGGCTCGAGGCTCTGAGCTAGCTGTCAGCACAGAGCCCGACACAGAGCTCGAACCCACAAACCGTGAGATCATGACCTGAGCCGAAGTCTGGCGCCTAACTGACTGAGCCACCCAGGTGCCCCCAAAATGCCTAAAATTAACAAATCAGTCAATGACAGATGTAGGTGAGGATGTAGAGAAAGGAGAACCCTCTTACACAGCTGGTGTGACTGCAAACTGGTGCAACCACTCTAGAAAACAGCATGGAGGTTCCTCAAAAAATTAAAAATAGAGCTACGCTATGACCCAGCAATTGTACTACTAGGTGTTTATCCAAGGGACAGAGGTGTGATGTTTTGAAGGGGGATATGCACCCCAATGTTTATAGCAGTGCTATTGACAATAACCAAAGTATGGAAACAGCAAATGTCTATTGACAAGTGAATGGATGAAGAAGATATGGTATTATACACAATGGAATACTACTCAGCAATCAAAAAGAATGAAATCTTGCCATTTGCAACTACGTGGATGGAACTAGATGGTATTATGCTAAGTGAAGTTAGACAGTCAGAGAAAGACAAATATCATATGACTTCACTCATATGAGGAATTTAAGATACAAAACATAAGAAGATAAGGAAAGAGAAGCAAAAATAATATAAAACCAAGGAGAGGGACAAAACATAAGAGACTCTTAAAGACAGAGAACGAACTAAGGGTTGCTGTAGGAGTTGTGGGTGAGGGGATGGGCTAAGTGGTAAGGGGCATTAAGGAAGACACTTCTTGGGATGAGCACTGGGTTTTATACATAGGCATGGATCACTGGAATCTACTTCTGAAATTATTATTGCACTATATGCTAACATGGATGTAAATTTAAAAATTTTTTAAAAACATGTTTAAAAAGAGTCTCTTATGGATTGTTTTTTTCTCTGTCTCTCTTTTAGTATGTATTCTTAACCCAAGCTTCGAGTCACTGGTATAAAACTACATGTCTTATCAGGCTCTGAGATAAGACTCCTGCTGACAAACTGATGACACTGATCTCTGTTTTGAAGGCCCTGTTGTATTGTGGACTTAGTGGGACAGGAAAGACTGAAGAAGTAGCTGGGCCTCTCATGCAAAAGAGCCTGTCCCAGGGGAGTGGGACCACTGTTCCCAGGAGGGCTTCCAAAAGATCTTCTGAATAATTCATGGTTTGATTGGAGCAGCCTACTGCAGGGAATTTTAAAATGTTCTTCCGTTTGGCTACTATGCGGGCTCCTTTCAAGGACTTACTCCAGGAGCTTCATCAAGAGAGAGGTCAGGCTTGTTTGTGAAGTAAAGCAGCTGGGTGTAGCACAGCCTTGGAAGTTCTTCCCCCAGCCTCTGAGCAGCCCCATGACCTCACACAAGGCTTTCCTTCTCCTAGGGGACAAATTTGAGATTTAAACACCTCAGCTTCACATAATTAACATTTTGACTAAACAGACTAAACATAAATGGAAATGCTTGTTATAGCTTTAATGACCAACACCATTTTCCACCACTACTCCCCAAAACACACACACACACACACACACACACACACACACTTTCTAATCCAAATGTAGAGAGAAGTTGTCACTCTCTAGTTAGAAAAGAAACACAGCAAGAGATAAAATATGCAATGCCAGTTAAAGTCAACATTCTGAAAGCAAAAGGGCTTAGTTCTCAGGGCAGACTGTCTTGATCTCACAATGGTTTTCAAAAGACCTTGGACTGAAGTCAGAGAGTACGTGCCAAGGATCACAGCCATTCCCCACCCCACCTACAGTCACTGTGCTGTGGGAGAAGGCTATCAGCAGTCAGAGGCAACTGACTCCAAAAGACATTGCCCTACAAAAATTTAATTCCTGGGAATCCCCCACATCAAGTTTAATTCAAGTGCTACTTTCTAAGTAAAAGAATATGTGTTAGCAAATAAAAGAATGAAGTCTGGCAACCAGACATCAGGGTACTGCAAATAGGTAGAAGCAGAATTGGGAGTAATGGCATGAGGCTGAGCAGAGGTGGTTCTTCATGGAAAGGGGTAAATAAGGAAGGTTAGGATAACAGGGAAAGGCCAGGACCAACGGATTGCTGTTTGATGTGTGTGGTTTTCTTTATGTTTGTCTATTTTAATGGGAGAGATTTTGAGGGTGTTTATATGTGAGAAGAGTCAGTGAAGAGAAGTTAGAATATACAGGGAATGGAGAGGGGCTGAACAGTGGGAAAGAGCCCCAGGAAGGGGAAGTGGGGTAGATTAACTGCAGACAGGGCAGGGATACCTTTCCCCTGATGAAAGAGGAAATTGTGGGTACAGATGATGGTAAGCAAGCCTGGGTATGGAAGCTGAACTGTTCTTACCCTATAATCAACAGTTTCTTGGGGGAAGTCAAAGGTATGATATTCCCCTGAGAGTGAGGAGGTGAGGTAGTAAAAGGGACTTGAGGTAAAAGTGTGGACTGGTTGATGAGAAGACGGGGGAAAGGCAGACAAGCAAGACTGCCAGATGGCCCAGAGGCCCTCCTCACACTCAGCCTGGGTGTGCTCTAGGAGTAGCACCCACAGAGGATCACAGGAAGAGTGTAGTCTCTGAGCACCAGAGAAGCAAGAGGAAGCTGTTCAGAGGAGATGGACAAGGATTGGAATCAGGAGTCGAGAGGGTTAAGTGACCATAAAAGGCACACATTATATGGTCAATTCCAAAGGAAGGCTCGATGGACCCTGGGGTTGTCAGTAAATTCTGGTAAGACATCAGACATTCTCAATGACAGGTGCCCCTATGAGTGCTCTACAAAGGAGACAGCATGTTAGGTTCTGGCATGAAGAAAAAAAAAAAAAAAGACTACCGAGCTGCAGAAAACTTCTGCCTAGAGAATCTCTCTACCTACTGCCCCATTACTTTATCATTAGATAAGTCACTTTATTGTCCTGAGATGACTTGCTCCACACAAGTATTGCCACCATATAGCTTATGCAATCAAGAGAGATAAAAGCAGCCTGGAAGCAATTAGGGAATAAGAATGTGGTGCTGTGTCCTGTCATCTGCAGCAGAGCCTAATGCCAGTCAAACAGGGGGTCAGGCCTGGGCACTGAGAACAAGTCTGGCTTGGTTTCCTGCGCTAACCAGGCACATGGCTTAGACTCTTTGAGTGTGATCTTCTGAATTTGTGAAGTAAAGAGTTTGAATCTAGATGGAGTAGAATTTAGATGATATTCTAAGCTGTTTCCTAATTCTATTATTCTAATTCCAACATTAAATCTATTTATAACTTAAATGCCTGATTCCAGAGTCCAACCATCTCTGGCAACCTAAACCTACCACTTAGCAATGAATAAAACAAAAACATTCTGTCTGGGACCCCAAGGCAACTGTCATGATTTGCTATTCATGTTGTATTATCATCTAAAAAAGTATTATTTCCAGTTGGGACTTCTGGAATATAAATTGTGAGAAATGATTCAAAAAGCCTCTTATATACTTTTTCTTTATAATTAAAATCTAATCTCTTTTCCCTTGAAATATCTATCCTTCAATGGGAGGTTGGGGTGAGAAACAAATGGGTAATACTGGACTGGACAAGGGGACAAGGTCCAAATGAATAAAGAGTTTAAAATATTGCCAGTGTGAATCAAAAACAATTATGGCTATTTACCTTAGCCAATGGGATAGTTACTTACATATTTGCTTAAAGAATCCCACTCCCTCCTACCACCACCATTACTATCAACTTTCAACAAATGGGGTGAGGGTTATGGAGGGGCATTGATTTCACAGTTACAAACCTAAAGTTGGGTAAACCACTCTGCTCTGTCCATCAGGCAGAGTCTACACTCTATAAACCAATCAGATTTTCCAAGGGCCCTAGATGTGTTAAAATATAAAGTGGGGGGACTTACTATGCATCCATTTCTGGAAGAATCTTTGAGACTATTGATCGAAACTGGCCCGAATGCACTACCTTGTCAGTTTATTTCCCTCAAAACCTGCCATCTTCTTTCTTACGACTTCCTTTTCCTTCTCAGTTTTTATTTTAAAAAAGCAACCCAGATTTATTACATCCACCTCCTCACCCCAGTGTGAAGCATTCTCCCACTACCATCCTTCCTGCTTCTCCTCTTCTCTCCTACCACTCAGACTGGAGATATGATGCTGAGCAAGAGAGACATGGACCCTGCACTCACCGCACTTACAGTCTAATGTGGAAACCAGCCATTCCATTTGCAATTCATCCTCTTTCATATTTTTAACCCATCAAAGATTACTCCCTCACCATGGACTAGCCACTGCCCTCTTATGTCCCTAATAACCATCCATTCATCTTTTCAATAGAAGCTCAGATGGCACCTCCTGTGCAAAACCTCTCTTTACTGACCTGGGTTGACTTAGATGCTTGTTTTCCTGTGTTCCCATAGCATTAGTATATAACCAACCTGTTATTGACAGGGGTTTGGTTGGTTGGTTGGTTGGCTTGTTGGTTGGTCAGTTTCATGCTTCTATCTATTTACTAGGATAGTAAATTCTTTGAGAGAGGGGACAATGTGTTTTCTCTCTGTAGCTCCAGAAACACATAGCACCCAGGAGCAAACTAAAAAATGTTCTACCTAGTCCACATCTCAGATAATAATATTCCATCCACTTTGTCATTCACACTACAGAACTCAGGGCCATCTTCGGTTCATCTCTTTCTGTCCCCTCACTCCATCCAAGTTCTGATATAAATACCTCTGAAACTGACTCTCTTTCCCATTCTCCAGTCCCATTGTTAAAGCTTCATACCAGCCTTTGTTTTTTCTTACCTGGCCTATGACAATAAGGTGCTCACCACGTTCAGCCCTCCCACTACTGAATGATCTTTCAGGTTGTTACAAAAGTGATTTTCTAAAGCACAGTTCTAATTGTAGGACTTCTATATTCACTAGGACAAAGTCTTAACTCCTTAGCATGGCTCCAACTCACTTCTCCAGTCCCATGGACTTACCTGTCCCAACCAGCCATCTACTCACCTGACACTCAAGTCACATAAAACTGGTACAGGCCATGCTTGCTCCTGTTTCCAAACTTTTGTGTATTCTAGTCACCCTACCTGGAACTCCACTATCACCAGTAAGTCCCCTCCCCCCCCCAAACACTCACACACACACACACACACACACACACACACACACACATATGCATATGCATGCATGCACCCACTTTTTCCTAACAAATTCTAGTTTGGAATAAAGGTCCAGTTCAAATATGAACTTCTCTGTCATTTTTTCCTAACTCTGGGAAAATGCATTCATTTCAAACATTGCACTCACATTACTGTGTTCATACCCTCAGTACAACACTTAATGAAGTGAATTCTAAATCTGTCTATACAACTGTGTCCCCTACAATACTGTAAACTTGTTGGTGCCCAAGATATATTTTACTCATCTTTGTAATGCACAGTCATATAGTACAAACATATAAGAAGTTCTAAATAAATGTTTTCACCATTGCTGAAGATGACTACGGAGTCTACATATTTGGAAATACTATAAAAGAAAATACATAACATTTAACCTGAATGTTGGGGGCACTCACTGGTCCACAGGCCTAAGTTAGACTAGATAATCTATTAAGGATTCTCTCAGTTCTAGCAAGAGTCTCATAGCATTTATTGAGTACAATAGTACAACAGGCTAAACACTATGCTAGGTGATTTTTTATTTTTATTTTTTTAACATTTATTTATTTTTTTTATTTTTTTAATATTTTTATTTATTTCTAGGAGAGAGAGAGAGAGAGAGCGTGAGCAGGGGAGGGTCAGAGAGAGAGGGGGTCACAGACTCTGAAACAGGCTCCAGGCTCTGAGCTGGCAGTCAGCACAGAGCCCGACGCGGGGCTCGAACCCACGAACCGTGAGATCATGACCTAAGCGAAAGTCCGGCGCTTAACCGACTAAGCCACCCAGGCGCCCCTTAACATTTATTTTTGAGAGAGAGACAGAGAGACAGACAGACAGACAGAGCATGAGTGGGGGAGGGGCAGAGAGAAAAGGAGACACAGAATCTGAATCAGGCTCCAGGCTCTGAGCTGTCAGCACAGAGCCCTACATGGGGCTCAAACTGACAGACCAAGAGATCATGACCTGAACTAAGGTCAGACGCTTAACCAACTGAGGCACCCAGGCATCCCACTAGGTGATTTTTTAAATCAATCATCTTATTCATTTGTCACAACAGACCTGGAAGGCAGGCAAATTATCTCCTTTTCAGTGCTAGAGAAGGAAAAGCTCAGAAAGGAGAAAAGACTTGCCCAAATGTCTGTAGCCAGCCAGCAGTAGAGACCCCTTCTGAGGTGCAATTCAAAGATGAGTTTGCACAACCGGAAGTAAGCCTTCTTTAAGCACTGAAGCATAGCAACACCCCACTGGCCCCAGTGAATGGGAAAGAGCAATCAAAGGATAATAAATAAACGAGCAAAATCAAATGATTTTCCCAGTAGTCTAAGTGAGCCCTGGTCTCTGTTGACATTGAGCCATATAACGTGTAAAGCTTAATGAAAACCAGTAAGAAACTAATCCTTATTAAAACTGTAGCTGGATATCCCCTACAGGAAGGAGAGAGATTTCAGAGCCAATGAGGAAAAATTCTAATTAGTCTCTCACATCACACTTTACCCAGCAGAATCCAAAACAAAACTCTAGATGGCGACCCTGTAAATGGTCCAGTGATTCATTAGTTGCTCTGCTTTGAAATAGCTGCCAACAGGGCTGTTTGCTGCCTTCTTTTCAGTACTGGCCTTGAGGGCCTCCTGGCAAGTGTTTGTCACTCTCGTTCCCCTTCATCTTCTGCCATTTACTGCAGAACCTAAACTGGATTCCCTGATTGCATCAGGTTCCTCCTCTACCAGATCATTACTCACACTGCACTCTCAGCCTACGGTGACCTTCAGCAGCTTCTCAAACATATATATTCAATGGCCAAAGCTGAAACAATTTGATCAGTGTATTAACTAACTACAATGTTGATATATAATCTAAAGCATAAAATAAATATCCATGAGTTATAATGGTATAAATAAATGATTGAACAAATAAAGAAATGTAGGAGTAACATCCTTTACCAAAAATAAAACCAATTAATAAATATATATGAATGAGGAAAACAGAAGTTCACCATTACAACACCTAGTAATAATTACTACAGGCAAGATCCACTGATTGCTAAAATCAGTAGTGAAAATACTCAGGAGAAAGAGGATATTTGCATGGCTTCAGAATACTATCTCCCAAATTTACTAATGACTATGGTGCTTTTAGCATATGCCCACATATTTTCTGATAGACCACCCAGCCCCTCCCCCCCACACCTCCAAGAGATGAAGGGCAAGTCCCCTGACCTTGAGCCTGACCTTAATGACTTGTTTCTAATAGAGCATGGAAAGAGAAAAATAATATTAGAAATCACTACCACAAGCATGTGAGCAAGGTTAAAATCATCAGCAATCAGTTGGGTGGATAGTATGAGCTCTCTGATATATGTAACGAGAGGGATCACTTTTGTGGTATTCCCTCCCAAAATCCATAACATGTTTATTCAGGAGAAAACACCAGACAGACTCAAAATGAGGGACAAACTTTAGAAAATGCCTGACCGCTAGTTCTCAATAGTATCAAGGTCATAAAAGACAAGGAAGGATAATGACATCATAAACCATCTTAGATCAGATGAGACTAAACAGATGATGAGTAAACATAATGTGGGATCCTGCACTGGATCCTAGAACAGAGAAGGAGCACTAATGGAACAAACAGAAAATCTTAAGGAAGAAAGTCTATAGTTTAGTTTATATTATTGTACTAATTCTGATGTCTTAGTTATAATAAACATATCATGGTTACATTAAATGTTGACATTTATGTCATTAGAGGGAGATGGGTAAAGCCATATGGGGACATTGTGTATTATCTTTGCAACTCTTACAAATCTAAAATAATTTCAAAATAAAAACATTTTAAAAGTATACCTTTTTCTTTTTTTAAGAGAGCAGGGGAGGAGCAGAGAGAGAGAGGGAGAGAGAGAATCCCAAGCACACTCCATTGTCAGTGTGGAGCCCGACACAAGGCTCTATTTCATGATCATGAGATCATGAACTGAGCCAAAATCAAGAGCTGGTTACTCAACACCCAGAGCCACCCAAGCACCCCTCTGTTTCTGGTTCTTATATGTATTTTGTACTTCCATGTTTCTAAAATGATCATGTTTTCCTTTAAAAATCAGTAGCAAACAAAAAGATATTTATTTCTAGAGACACATTCTTGGGGAAGGCTCCTTTCAAGAGGGTAAAATGCTCCTTATGTTGTACTCCCACAGGATTTTGTCCATTCAGACAAAATTCAGGATTTTGTTGTAGCTCTCAGCTCATCCTATTTTATTTTATAGTTGTTACATGTCTCTTTTTGGCAGCTCTAAGGAGGCAAGGGCTTCTTGATAGCACCAAACAGAATTCAATGAGTGTCAGCTGAGTTACTGTCATGGACAGAAGCCCCCATCCATCCAAGGCCAGTCCCTGACCCAAGCCTAGCTTAGGGACTAGACTGCCAGCTGCTGTTTCTCCAGACTCCCTCTGAACCTGGGGTCTCAGCAGGTGTCTGTTCTGATGCAATGCTACCAGAGCTCCAAGATGGATCAGTAGCAGGATGATTTAAATCTCTACCATCCTGAGCTCTACCAAAAATACACTGACCCTTACCCAATGTTCTTTTCATTCTGGCACAGGCACCTTCCAATCTAACTCCTATCATATCCAACAGCTTCTCTCCCTTTGCACTATCCCCTGGGGAACCTCACCTGCCATTCGAACTCCAAAGTAAACAGCTTTACCTCCAAACTGTACCTATCCTCAGAATGTTCCATTCACCTCCCAGCTTTACTGGGATCGTAGCTCTCCTGCTAGGACAGTCCTCTTGAAAGGTTAAAACCAGAATATGCCTGGAGTAAATTGCTATGGCTCACTGCATCCCAGGCCCCCACCCTGTTGGGTCAGAGAACAAAACCTAGAGGGGAAAAACAAGGGAAACAAAGTACATCCAAATTCTTTTAGATCAAAAACTTTATTATTTATGAGGAAATAAGCAAAGGTTCATTTTTATTCAGAGAACAAATAGTTTCCTGGCTAAATATATGTTAAGTATCCATCACAGGATTTGCATAATAACAGGGATTCCAAATCCTAGACTTAGGAAATGTAAGAAGTGACAGTGACCAAATACTGGCCACAGTTTTTAGTGCTTTATCATAAACCTAAAAGTTGTATTTGGAAATCTTGTCCTGGAAGGAAGTTGGGAAATGAAAGTGGACTCTTGTAGAGCCATAGCTAATGCACAAAGTGTTTCAGAACCCTGAAGTTATACTTTTCAAGTCAAGTGAGCAACAGCCTAAATAGTGATTTTTGGTGCCCAGTTTCAATTCTATAGGAGACAATGGTCTGGATGTGGTCTGAGAATCACTTCGGGAAGCCCAAAGTCAGCTTCTTCTCCCCTTCAGTAAAGTACAACTAACACTTTTCAGTTTTCATCTGCAAACTCGCACCCTCTTCTGAACAAGTAACTGGTAGCAAAGACACATACAAGAAGAGAATGCTAAATACAATCGTATACCTAAGGCTGCCATGTGTGTCACAAGGCAGGCTGTGCATTGAACAAACGCTCCACTTCTGGGCCAGGGATTGGGGTCAGCGGGGGCACATCACAGATACCCCAGGTTTGCACATCTATTAGCGTGGTTTTCCAGAAGATATCAGGAAAGCACCCTGTCCTAATAAAATCAATCTACAATGACAATTTCCTAAAGGTGAAAGTAAAGTATTTTAAGGAAGGGATGTCTTTTTTCTAAATTACATATAAGTGCCATATGGACTAGCAGCAGCCATGATTTTAATGTCAATTTTATTTATTTGTTTGTTTGTTTATTGAGAGTGAGTGAGTAGGAGAGAGGGCTAGTAGTGGGGGGGGGCAGGGCAGAGAGAGAGAGAGAGATTAAGACAGAGAGAAATTTTAAGCAGGCTTCACAGCCACTGTGGAACCTGATGTGGGGCTGAGCTGACCTCACAACTGTGAGATCATGACCTGAGCCAAAATCAAGAGTAGAACGCTTAACTGACTGAGCCACACAGGCACCCCTATAGCAGCCATGAATTTATTACATGCTGTAAGACTGCTTTCCATTCAGTAATTCTGTCTCCACTTTTTACATTTTTTTATTTATTTATTTTGAGAGAAAGCACACATAAATGCAAGACAGACAGAGAGAGAGAGACGGGGGAGTGGGGGTAAAAAAGGGCAGAGAGAGGGGGAGAGAGAGAATCCCAAGCAGGTTCCTTGCTGTAAGCACAGCACAAAGTCTGATGCGGGGCTCAATCTCACAAACTGTAAGATCAAGACCTGAATCAAGATCAAAAGTGGAACAGTTAACCAACTGAGCTACCCAGGTACTCCATCTGTCACTAAATTCTTATTGTTGGTCCACAAATAAGAACCTACAAATATTCCTGACATTTTTGGCTATTTTTCTAAGGATCTCCATGTATAGTAAATCTAAACAGAATTCAGAAAATCACTTATGGGGATAAAAATAACAGCTTTATACAAAATCATAATATATCTAGCTAAAACAGTACCTTAAAATGGACATGATTAACTGAGCTTTTATATACAGAAACTCAGACGAGCTTTTAAAATGTCTACAATTTTGCTTTCCCTGCATAGCACCAGTTCCTTGACCTAGTTTTTCCACTAAAGAGGTCCAATTACATTACACAGTGAGGCTAAAATTTTTCCTTAATTTATAATGGAAGAGAGTCATTCAACATAGCCTAAAACAAATTTACTCTCTGTGTGAATTACACAGTAGTGTTTTGGGTTTTTTTAGTAACATTAAATATGTCAACAAATATTTGTTGGGAACAACAACTATATGGTAAGAGCTTCTGCCATGCTAGGGGTTGGAAATACATACATGAATAAAATATGGTCCTTTTCCTCAAAAAATTCACATTTTAGTGAAAAAAGAAATACATGGATACATGATTATGATTCATGTGTTTTGAACTGGTAAATTAATATGAACTTTACTAGCAACATGTGCTAGGTTCAAGGATGATAGCAAGAGGGAGGGGTTGGCTATTTGTGAGGCATCAAATAAGCTTCAAAGAACTTGTATCAGCTTGAGTTCTTTCGCTGTAAGCAACAGAAGCAACTATCATACAAAAGTGAAAAGAACTGTATTGTAGAAAAATGAGGTATATCACAGACTCAAAGGAAAAACTGAAGAATTCACCCACAGAAAAGACAGGAAAAGAGAATGTCCCAGAGGACAGGGTAGCAGGAAGGTAATGCCACCATCCATCATTCCCCTAACTTGCTTGTCTGCTTGGCCTGACTTGGGGTCCTGTGTCCACTCCTTGGGCAGTAAGAAAACAGGGCACCTGAACTGATAGTTACACCAAGATCCTCAGAGGAAGGACAGTTCCCAAGATGGTGCACTGGTAGCCAGAAGGGGAAAGGATGAGAGGTAAGCAAAAGTGGATGTCCACTTTAGAGACTTCTTGCTGGCAACCTGAGCAAGTTCAGATTGCTTTAGACTAAGAGCTGTCGTGAAGTAAAGCAGGGTATCCTACCCTGTTGAAAAACTTGACTGTGAGAAAACTGAAATAGAACATCAGTAGGAAATAAAAAAAGAATCAAGGGAGGGATTTTTTGGTTCTTGTTTACTTTTAACCTAGAGGAGATGTGAGCATATTTATAAACAGAAGAAGAAGAGCAATAGGAGAAATTTACTATCTGGGTAAGCTCTGGAGGGTGGATTGAATCTGGAACAGAGAGAAGTCATGATCGCCATTCACTATACCAGGCACTTACTATACCAGATGCCATGCTGAATTGATGGAACCCGCATTATCTTCTAATACTACCAGGTAGGTACAATAATTATGACCTTTTAACAGTCTGGGGAATTGAGAATTAGAAAGTTCTAAGAAAATTGTTCAAGGTTACACATCTACAGTGGCAGAGCCAGAAACATGTCCATTTCTTCCTGACTCCAAAACCCATGCTTTTAACAGTATTATGCCCTCCTATAAAACCCAGAGAAAGTAGGGAAACAGGGGTAAACAGCTTGTAGATTTGTATCAGGGAAGCAGGACATGAGAATAATTCCTATCATTTAGCTTTGCTTCTCTCTGCAGGATATGCCAGCCATTGGTGGAGAAATGGGAGTTTGGGAATGGCCCAGTGAGTCTGACCAGGGAAGGACAGTTACAACATGGGCTGAGAGTAGGAGAAATAGGATAGGAGAAAAGGCCCGAGGAGCATGCAGCAGACTCTCCTACGCACTTGAACATGCACGCGGTCTCCCAGGCTTATACAGGAAACAGTGCACATGGCTGTGTAACCCTCAGCTTCTAGAGCAGGGCTACCCAGTGTGGGTAGGATGCTGTGCAGCGTGATGCTCAGGACCAAGCCATACTCAAGTCCCAGCTCTCACTATGTTACAAGAAAGGGTGAAAATAAAGAAAACCTTATTCAAACCAGTAATTTCTCTAGCTCTGAGCTCAGTCAGGTTACTATTTTCTTCTATCTTAGCCACCAGTGATGGTTTTAGACTTTACATATGTGTACATATACACATATGCACACACACATACATAGAGATATATTCCAATTCTATCACTAACAACTTCAATTATGGACACTAATCCATCTACAAAGTTATGACCTAAATGTGGTCAAATAGCAACATCTTTATTACTTCCATTTTTTTAAATGATGAACAATTTTATTTTCTTAGTCTTTGTTTCTTAAAAATTGATGATTACCAAGTACTATTTTTAGAGCAGAGTAGGTAATAATCTGGGTAATATGACAAAAATTTATAAATGTCTAAGACATGTCTGTAAGATACATCTAAAAGGCTTAAAAATAAAATAAGTTATAGACTTGATAGTTAATGTCTCTGTGGAAGCAATACTCTACCAAACATTTAAAAACCACCTGGAAAATCATTACACTCTGTCTTGAAACCAAGTCCGTGGTTTACTACTTAGTAGAGAAGAAATTAGTCACTAGATAGAATAAAAAGCAAGATACTAGTTATACATTTTAAATGTGCATATAGATCAGAAAAAAATATGTGGGAACAGTTATAAGAAATTGTTCAATTATATTTACTTCCGGAATTGTGATGAGGTAGGTTTGGAGCTCCTACTTAGAGAGGAGAGGAACTTTTGCTTTTCATTGTCTATAATACAACACTCTGATCTTTAAAAAATGAGACTATTACTTTTTAAATTTTTTCAACTATTTTATTTACTTACTTATTCATTCATTTATTTCAATAAGCTTTTTATTTTGGAATAATTTCAGGTCCACAGAAAAGCTGCAAAGATAGAATACTCTGTAATACCCTCATTTCCTCCACTGTTAACATCTCATTATTAAAGTACATATGTAAAAACTATAAAGCTGACCTCAACACATTACTATTAATTACAATTCTGACTTTATTTGAATTTTTTCAGTTTTTCCATTAATGCCCTTTTTTGTTCCAGGACCCACTATGGATTAATGCCACATTGCATTTACTTGACATATCTCCTTCGTCTCCTCTGGTAGCATTTTCTTAGGCTTTTCTTGGGTTTTTTTGTTTTTGTTTTTGTTTTTGTTTTTGTTTTATGACCATGACAGTTCTGAGGAAGAGAGGCCAGCTGTTCTGTAGAAAGACCCCCAATCTGGGCTTATCTGATATTTCACTCATATTCCTATCAAAATCAGAATGGGGTTATGGGTTTTTGAAAAGAATACTGTAGAGGTGAAGAGTTCTTATCATCATATCATATAAGGGACAAGTGACACTGGCACAACTATTACTAATGATGCTAACCTTCATTACTTGCCTAAGGTGGTATTTGCCAGATTTCTCTCCTGTGAAGTTACTATTTTTCTCTTTCCATACTCAGTTCCTAGGAAATGAGTCACTAAGCCTAGCCCAGCCTAAATGGGGTGCTGGGATGGGTTAAGCTCTTACTCCTAGATGTAGGAGTGCTTACACACATTATTTGGAATTCTGTAGGGAAATTGTGTCTTGTCTTCCCTCTGTATTAACTTGTTAAATTCTTTATTTAAATGAATATGTATTCATGTTACACTTTGGATTATAACGCAATTCTAAATTTCTTTATTGTTCAGTATTCCAGATTTGGCCATTAGGAGTTCTTCTGGTTTGGCTTCTGCGTCCCTATGATATGTCCCACCCTTTTGTTTTTTGGGCTCTTCCTTACTTTCTCGCACTACATGATGTTCATACTCATCTTACATCATTCTCTGCCCTAGTCCCAGAATTAGCCATTTCTCCTAGGAGCTATGATTCCTTTTGTTGAAGAATGGTGTTTAGAAACCAAGATCTAGACACTGAGTGTGTATTTTCACTAACTTTTAATAAATTTACTCAAGATTTAATAAGTTAGTGTACATGAAGTACTTCTTAACATAGAGGCTGATACACAGTAAGCACTCAAAAATGGAATAAAACCATTACTGTTGTGATAATGATGATGACAATGATGATGATGATGTACGTTTTTAATAAATTTGGAACTTCTAACTCCTAAACCAAAGCTGTATCCCATTAGTCATTATGTAAAACCTTAATAAGTCCACAGATCTTTCTATATTTCTGAGGTTCAGGACTATATAAGGCCAAGAAATAGACACTCCTTCACCCCTGTTCCCAGATTCTGCATTCTTTGGTCATAATATATATTTTTCTTCCTTTCCGAACATCTATACAAAGCCATAAAATCAAAAGAATTCTGTGGGAAAAGATGTCCCTTGATTTTTAAGTTATTAAGTTAAAAGAAACATTTGAAGGGAATTTAAAAAATAATCACTCCCATATATAAGTCAAACTCACTTGGGCTTTATAGAGTGCAGTTTTGAAGTCCTGCCCAAAATAGCTGTTGTTTTGAAATACTGCAATGTCAGCAGTATAGAACTGGCTATTGTCCAACAGATCTGTAACAGTCCCTTCAAACAATTCTTGTTTTATCAAATATAAAAGCCACCATTCTTAATGAATAATAGGTACTAGAGAGTCCCTTTCATGCATCCAATAACCAAGAGCAAGGATCCAAAGGGGGTGTCTTAAAGGTTTCCTTTACCTCAAGTACTCTGGCCAGTTAGAGTGGCCACCAGGAATCATCTGGGTGTGAATCAGAGAGGTGTCCTGAGTCCTGAGAGGACCTGTGAGGAGGGCCCTGAGACCAAGAGGAAGGTTCAGGACATAAGAATACCACACAAGAATAGCAAAAGATATAGGGCCACTCACACCTTTCTGAAATTTCCTGGGCCCTGCAGAGTTGTTAGGTGGGGAGCACTAGGAAAACTCACTCTGGTTTCAGATGTGCCAGAAGCTTCATAAAGTCCACAGTAAAAGCACTGCAGAGTGATGCTAGCAGATAAAAGGAAGCAGAAATTGCCCAATCTAACAAAACAAAAGTTTTTCAGTGTCGAAATTCTTCTTACTAAACACTCTGGGTTTCTATTTGTTTTGGGATAACTGCTTTTTGTTCTTAGTATATCTCAGAATGTACTAATTTCACTTTTGGTTATTCTTTCTCTGTCCCAAGACTACATTCTTTCAAGCCCATAGGTTGTGCCATCCAAAATCCCCTGGAGCTTGTCTAGCATATTTCTGGTCTGGATCACCTTGAACCTCACTTTTGCTGTCAGCATTGTCCCACCCAGCTATATCCCCTAGCTTTGCCTTTCCATCTCATTGTCCAGCCTAGCCCATGCCCTTGGGTCATAGCAAATGTTCTCCAGGCCCTGGAAAAATACACTCTAATTTCCTTGAGAAAGAGGCCCACACTCTGTAACAATCAGAGCAAACAAAGCCACCTTTTGGGAATATAAGCAAAACCTCTTCATTCTGGTAGGGTGTGGGAAATAAATTTAAACTTCAGTAGGAATTCCCTGAGTTTGCATAGATGGATTAACAACTATAAAGCCATAGGATGAACACACCCAAGTTTGGGTAAATAAGATTAGGTAAATGGGACAAAGGTCCCCAGTATAGGACAAAGATATAGAAACAGGAAACCTTGGGATGAGGGGGTGGGGCTCTTGTCTCCTCCCAGACATTAGCCTCTCTTGCATTTTAATCTGGTCATCTACTCTCTTGCTGGAAAAGAGAGAACTTCAGACCCAGAGTCTATGACAGTAGGGATTGTCTTTCCTCTCCTCAGGAAGACTTATAGAAGGGACTGGGTTAGGAGAAGAGGTAGATTCCTTACTTTCTACTATTAGGAACTTACTATTTTTTAATGTTTGGTTGTGGGTTTTTTTTTTTTTTTGACACACACACACACACACACACACACACACACACACACACACACCATGAGAAGGGAAGGGAAAGAGAGAGAAGGAGACACAGAAACTGAAGCAGGCTCCAAACTCCAAGGTGTCAGCACAGAGCCCAACTTGGGGCTCAAACCCATAAGCCATGAGATCATAACCTGAGCCAAAGTCAGATGCTTACCTGACTGAGCTACCCCAGGTAAATTTTTAGACTTTATTAAAAAGTGGCCAAGGGGCAAAAGGCTTCAATCCCAGGAGGCAGCACTGCATGTAGTCAGGTGCACTGGCATTACAAAGGGAACATAGGTTTGAGGCATTTATGCCTGGGTTCAGTTTTTGATCCATCTCTCACCCAACTAGGAAACTTTGGGCAAATCATAGAGCATAGGCTTCAGTGTGAAACAGTAACCCAATGTTCTAAGATCTATAATTTACTTTAAAATACTTCAGTATAATCTACATGGTATGTATGACAACTAAAGCTTCATTCTAGGTGTCATCAGCTAAAGTGATATCTGGAATATACAGGTCAGGAGTGGGAGTATGTGCCAGCTAGCATTTTATCAGAGATGGGGTAGCCTCACTACTAGCTCAATAACCACTGTTTTAACCATTAGCAAGTTGAAAGTTAGAAATAGATTCTCTTTGGTACAATTAATGGTACTCAATGGTTGCAAATTAGCTGAAATACTGCAGAAACACTTGCAAAAAGAAAGGACAAGAATCTTCAGGTATATCCTTAATGCTGTCTGAGGCTCAATCCCTAGTGTGTCCTTGTCTCCGGCCACCGGTTTAGAAGAATTTCTGACGGCATGATGCTTACTAAATGATGCAGAGCCCTACCTAGAAGAAAGCTTTTACTCAAGATACAGCCGGAAACCACCTAAAAAGGAAGAAAGCTAGGACTTCATCAAACTTCCCAAACAGACCTTATAGAATATTTTGTGCCTACTTTACTAGTGAATAGTAGTCCAATAAATATCTGTGTGTAGTAAATTCTTTCTGAGTCTTGCCTTCATTACAATTTGATAGCAAGGTTGTGGAAGAGTAGCAAATTATCACCATCTCAAACTTCTGGGGTGGCTATTATGATTTCCAAAAAAAAATCTGAGAACTGAATGTGATCAAATTGGCCTAAGGAAATTGTCAATTTCTATCATTCATATACTATACAGAGTTATTGAAGAGTTGCATGTGAATAGCTGATGGTAATCTCTAAAATCCAGTACAGACATACTATCTCAGAGATGTTTTTGATTTGTACAACCCAATTTGCCTCAGGGCTCACCAGCCTGAAGGAAAAAATGGAATCACATTATTGGTAATGTCTTTGATTTTCTATCTCTTTCTATTGCCTGCCTCACCAGAATTCAGCTCCCTGGAAAAAAGGGGGAGGGCTACCTAAGGACCTATGTAGAATTTCACGAAGTTTCCTGGTTTATCTCACATGTGCACTCGTTAAAGCATGGGCACCTTTGCCAGGAAGAGCTGCACCAACAGGTCTTTCCCACTGATACTCTAGAGCAGTGGTCTGTAAGGTAGAGGCCCACTCCAAGGAAGGCACAAGGCAGACCTTTAGGAGTGTGAAGAAAACATTAAGGGCTTCTGTTCAATTCTTGTTTCATCCTTTTGAAGTTTCACTTTTGTGTATGTTTCATAAACTATATAATATATTAATATGAGAAGGCTTAGATATTTTTTAACAAGTAAGGGTGTAAATCAAAAGAATTTGGAAACCTCCAGTTAGAGTCCATGGATAAGGGGGAACATGACTTTCTCCCCCTTGCACAATATATTTTTCTGAAGCAGCCATCTTGTCCTCAAATGACGTACATATTCTCTAGTGAAAAAGCATTTCTGTACAGTCCACTTGCTCCTCCTCAGCCTTTTATAGGACTCAGCCCTGAGTCCAGGGAGTGACCTACTGGGAGAGGATACCTCTGGATGTATGTCAAACTGGGCTCAGAATCACTCCATCTTCTGGTGATTAAAGTTCACTGTAGCTACCTCCTCCTCTCTTAGGATGAATTCTCTTCCAAAACCTCTTCTGACCTAGGTGCCAATACACTCTGTTTATTGATGGGACAAAGCATCAACTCATCACAGACATAGGGCCGACATTCAGTATATATACCTAGACACATCTGAAACTCAGTGATGGAGGCATTTCAAGAGGAGAGGCTCCAGGCAATACCTGGATACAGCTGAGAGTGTAAGGAATTTTAACCCTTCATTGCTAAATCACATAATAATTTACAAGACAAAGATTTACCTGTACTGAGAGAACCCCTCTAGGCAATTTTTTTTCCCCTGAGGAAGGAGGTATAATTCGTGTGTCTGCTTGCATATTCAACATCTGTGAGGAAAATGTGAAATTAACTATATAGAATATTTTAATACTGAGTATGTAATAGATTGTGTGAACTGAATCTGTATTAGAGACATAAATGCACATTTTCAAATGTGGAATTTCCCTTGACAAGATTATGAGTTTTAATGCTAAGTTTTATTATTCACTGGGTCCCAAAATTTTTCCACAGAAACATTTTCCACAAATTAAAGGAAGCATAAGGTAAATAAAAATGTGATATATAAATATTGGTCAAGTAATGTGGTTGTACCTGCCAAATTTAGGGGAGAAACAGGGTAGTTGGACAAGATGCTGGTACAAGACTTATTTGATCAATGAAATCCTAGAGGTCTGAGATAGAAACATAAATTCTCCTAAAACAAGACCAGGCTGTTCACCAGGTAGTCCTCCTCCCTTTACATTATGAATAGCTCCAGCCTCTACTTACCATTCCTCAGAATTTCCTGTTCCCTAGGCACTGAGCTAGGCGCTTTATACACATGTCTAAACAAGACAATACTGGACAAGGAGGTACTATGAAGAAAAGCAGAGCCCGGAAAGGCTAGGAAACTTTCCCTAGGCACAGAGCTTGCAGTGTGTAACTGGGATTTGAACTCAAGATCTAACTGACTCCAAACCAAGCTCACCAACATGTCACCTGCCTTCCTCATGGGAACCAGTTGTCTGAATCCTTCAAGTGAAAAAAAAGTTGCTGCTGTGTTCTCTTGTGTACATTTCTGTAAACAACGCAAGTGTTGTGAGCCACAGAGCTAAAACAGACTCCTGTCCATTGGAATTAATTCAAAAGACAAATGAGAATCATGCCTGCAAAAAAGAAATACATTCTAGTGCTGAAGTCAACAGTATGTTATCCTCTTGAGTAAGGATGTAATAACTTTATTTTTCAACTTTTGGAACTCTCTGATCAGAAAAACTTTTATTTCAAAGTGGAAAAAAAAATTCCAAACACTTTCCATGGAGGATAACACATTTCTGTTGGTCGAGTCCTCATCCAGTGTTCACACTGCTTTTTCTCCCCCGCTTCACCACAGCACACTAGTCACACTGGACACCTGAGGCTGCTGTGGACACAGGTTTTAACAGAGCTCAAAAGGTTCAGAGCACAGCTAGAAAGTTCATGTGGATGGAAGAGGCTTCCATGACAGAATGACTAATAATATGAGGTTTAGAAAAGGGAAAGCCCAGAGGTCAGGGAGCAGTCCCTAAACCTATTACATAATAAAAAATTCTTTAGGGGACCCCTAAGCTCATTTTCACCAAATCCTAGAGAATTAGAAACTCTATAGGACTTGGTGACTAAGCAGAGTTGGGTCTGGGAGAGGAGAGAAGGAACAAAAGGCTGTGAACAACGCCCAGTCTTTACCCTGAGGGAGGGAACTAAAGGCAAAGTTTTATTCTAGACAGGGAGTTTAGAGAGAGGAACAAGTTTGGAATGGGGGAGAGGATGAGATCATTGTCAGTATGCAGAGTGAAAGCACTTGTGGAAGATTCAGGAGAAGACATACAGAGGGCAGGAGAAATAGAAGTCTGAATCTCAGAAATAAATAACCACAGCCTAGAAATCTGAATTCATGAGTCATTGGCACATAGCTACAGGAGAAGGCATTGACCAGCACAGAACCCTCCAGAGTAAAGGAGGAGGGTTAAAGATGTGTCCCTTCCAGTCTAGGACAAGACTCATGGTCTTGTGGGAGTCATTTTAGACCAAATAAAACATTAAACTTGTTTAGGCATTTACACTATGACATTTTTTAAAGAATAAATATAAAATCTATTTGCTATATTTATATACAATGTAGTAGTCCATAGTTTTCATTAGAGCAGTTTACGAATGTTCCTCTCAAAAAACAAAATATAGGGGCGTCTGGGAGATTGAGTCAGTTAAGTATCTGACTCTTGATTTCGGCTCAGGTCAGGATCCCAAGGTTGTGGCATTAAGACCCGGGTCTGGCAGCATACTGACAGCATGGAGCCTGCTTGGGATTTTCTTTCTCTCTCTCTCTCTACCCCCGACCCAAAGTAAATAAATTGTATATACACATATATACATACAGACTGTATATATACATATACACACATATATACAGTATGCATGTATATATACAGTTTAAGTAAATTGGCAGATGCTAAGTAAATTATAGAATTACTACTCCAGAGACAGTTATTTGAGGATGACATGAAAGGCAGTCTTCCTGTTCTCCCCAAAATGTCCCTTAGTAACCTTGTCCAAAGCCTACTCTGTACTAGAGGATAGGACTCTTTTTCCCAAGAATCTGCCCCTTCTTGTAACCATTTCCCATTTAGTCTGTTTAGGTCCACTTGTTTGTCTTAATAGCTGAATATTTAGACATTTATGGTTGAGGGAGTACTATGATGGTTACTAGTAACAATAACATGACCAATTACTGAGTGGAAAGCATGTAACAGGCACCTTTCTGGGAGTCATGGGATTCTTCTCAGCAAGTTTGTGAGGTAGGTGTCAGCCTTTCCAGTTTACAAACAAGCTCAGTGAGTTTGAAAATTTTACCCAAGGAATACTGTTAGTAGCAGAAAAGCAGAATTCAATCCCAAGTCGGTCCTTCACCAAAGCCCCTGAGTGCTCTTTGCATTACTTCACTTACTCATTTAAGGACTAACTTTCATCACTGGATTATAAAAATAGTAATGATTAACATTGCTATGGTAATTAATAAATTAGTGGGTTGAACCACAGGAAACTGCCAATGTTTGGCCATTTTTGACCTACAAAAGTGGAAATTTCATGTAATTTGACCTTTAAAAAGTACATGCATTGGTATTTTTTTTAATGTCTAGAAAGGTAGTGTGACTTTCTAAAAAGATTCTACTATCAGTAGGAAGGGTAGAGGAAAACCAAATATTTCACTCACCTCATTAACAGAAAATACATGTTATGGCTAAAAAAAGAAAGAACAAATATAAAATACATGAATTGGCGAGATAAAGAAACCATTAAAAAGGGTTTACAACTAAAAATTATTGTGAAAAACAATAATTTGCCAATGTAAGTGCTAACCTAGGCTTTTACCACAGGTTAACCACAAAAACTACTGTGAAACACAAGCTAATAAAATACACAAGTATGAAATTTAAATGGTGTATCAATTAAAATATGTTTTCATCTACATGAAGGCACTAAGCAAATTTAAAATATTCTATGGAACATTGTTTTGGGAAAAATCACAAGACTGAATAATTGAAAGATATGGAGAACCCTATAAGTGAGATATAAAATATTAGAGCTACAAGGAAACAAAAAATCATTTAAATGTAATCCTTTTGTGCTATCAACTATAGCCAAATTACGGAAAGAGGCCAAATGTCTATCAACTGATAAATGGATAAAGAAGATGTGGTGTGTATATATATGTATAGTAATGGAATACTATTCAGAGATGAAAAAGAATGAAATCTTGGTATTTGCACAACGTGGATGGAACTGGAGGGTATTATGCTAAGGGAAATACGTCAGTCAGAAAAAGACAGATATCATATGTTTTCATTCATATTTGGAATTTGAGAAACTTAAGTTTCATAGGGGAAGGGAAGGAAAAATAAGTTACAAACAGAGAGGGAGGCAAACCATAAAAGACTCTTAAATACAAAGAACAAACTGAGAGTTGATGGGGTTGTAGGAGGGGACGGTTAGGGGGACCCTGGCTGTTGTATGTAAGTGACAATCATGGGAATCTACTCCCGAAGCCAAGACTACACTGTCTACACTGTATGTTGGCTAACTTGACAATAAATAAAAGAAATGAAATTTTAAAAATAAATAAATAAATAAATTTAATCCTTTTTTATTGTACAGAAAACTAATGTTTGGGAAGATTATGTCAGCAGATACTAAAACTCAGGTTCCTTACTTCCAGTCCAGGGCTCTTTAAAAAAAATTTTTTAACGTTTATTCATTTTTTTGAGAGACAGAGAATGAATGGGGGAGGGACAGAGAGAGAGGGAGACACATAATCCAAAACAGGCTCCAGGCTCCAAGCTGTCAGCACAGAACCTGACATGGGGCTCGAACTCACAGATTGTGAGATCATGACCTGAGCCAAAGTTGAACACTTAACTGACTGAGCCACCCAGGACCCCCCAGGGCTCTTTAAAATAGATCAGAATAACATTCTGTTTGAACATGATAATGTCCTTGTGTATTTCAACTGGCCATGGCATGTATTGCAGATGTAAGAAAATTTCCATGAGGCATAATTTTTATCCTGCAGCATGATGAGGTTACTAAAGTAGACATCCTAAATATGTTTCATAACCATAAAATAAAAACACTGTGGGTTTTAAAATTTAACAGCATTACATTTTCTTATTTAGCCTTTTATTATTATGGTATAACCAGAACACAGCCTTCTCCCAGGATGTTTTTCTCATTACTTTTGGATATTGTTTTGCCTTTTTACAGAGAAAGGCATTCTAAAAATAGGATGCTGTCAAAATGGCTTGAATTTCAAGAAAAAAAAAAACTCACACCTGCTCTTTGAAAAATAAATACTCAGTTCAAAAGCATGACATTTAGAATGTCTTTGGTACAAAATTCAGCTACAGATATCCACTGCTAAAACACAGTTTTGCCTCTAATTCAACATAAATGGCAGAAATCAGCTATCCTAATTATTACCTTCATTTATGAAGCTGTATGTTCTTCCGGCTGAACAACTGTGTTGCTGTGTGCCTGTGCTTTGCTTTACTTCTCATTAGAGTATTTTAAATAGCAAAACGGAAAGACTGACTGCCATGGCTTATCATTCCCCCATTCTGTCCTTTCCCTGGAGATTCCTTCAGTATCCACCAATCCTTCAATCTGAGATTTACACCTAAGGATTCAAGGTTTAAAGAAAAATAAATAACTGTTTCTGAAGGAGATTCAAGTTCACTTAATAGATAGAAAGAAAAAGACAACCAATAGAAGTATCAATGTATCTTTCAAATGACCTGTGAAATCTGAGGTCTTTTACAGAAACCCTGTAAAGAAAAGAGCCCATCAGAACTGCCTAGGCAATATGCCTGCTTTCAATGGAATAATTTAGAATAATTGATGGTGCGTGATGGCCTAACCATAAGCCACGAGAGCTTCCTGGCATACTATCTGAAATAGTAAGAGTCACTCAAGGATGTTTGGAAACTTGAAAAGCATCACTGAAAAAGAGAACTCATTTACTACATATTGAATATAATCATATTGTTTCCCTCATAGGGTTATATAGGTTCATTCTTCTTGCAACAAATATTTATTGAGCACCTACCATATGCCAGGCACTATTCAAGGAGCTAATGAAACATCAATGAACAAAACAGACAAAAATCTCTGCCCTTGTGAACTTTGCTTCATACTAAGACAATGAGAAAAATATATAGTTTGCAGATGGCGATAAGTGCCATGGAGAAAAATTAAGCAGGGAAAGGAAATTAAGGCAAAATAATATATATGCATAGCACAGTATAAAGATTTAAAATATATTAAAGAGATTTATCTCCATTAATGAAAGCTTTGAAAATTATTTCCTTGGTTTCAGGATTGAAGTTAAGAAATTAAATTTCTGGGGCGCCTGGGTGACTTAGTTGATTAAGCATCCGACTTTCGCTTAGGTCATGATCTCGCGGTTAGTGGGTTCGAGCCCCGCGTCGGGCTCTGTGCTGACTGCCAGCTCAGAGCCTGGAGCCTGTTTCAGTCTGTGGCTCCCTCTCTCTCTGACCCTCCCCTGCTCACGCTGTCTCTCTCTCTCTGTCTCCTAGAAATAAATAAAACATTTAAGAAAAAAAAAAGGAAAAGAAATTAAATTTCTTCCTGGGAGAATAGTAATCTTATCCCACTACTTCTGAGAAGTGAAATAATAATAACTCATTTGGGGCATCTGGGTGGCTCAATCGGTTATCCATCTGACTCTTGATCTCCGTCTTAACCTCAGGGTTCTGAGTTCAAGCGCTGCACTGGCCTCTATGCTGGGTGTGGAACCTACTTAAAAAATAATAATAATAGCTCATTTATCAAATGCTTTGTGCTAATAAGATTACATAAAAATACTTCATTTCAGCCTGTAAAATGGATAGTCTCCTCATTTTATATGTGGGGAAAATGACAGTATAGGAAATTCAAAATCATAGATTTAACAATTTTATGTTAGAGGGGCACCTGGGTGGCTCAGTAGGTTGAGCATCTGACTTCGGCTCAGGTCATGATCTCACAGTTTGTGAGTTCAAGTTCTGTGTTGGGTTCATTGCTGTCAGCCTGTCAGTGCAGAGTCTGCTTTGTATCCTCTGTACCCCTCTTTTTACCCCTCCCCACATGCGCTCTCCCCAAAATAAATGATAAAATATTTTAAATTATAATAATAATGATTTTATGTTAGAGCTGAGATTCAAAGGTAAATACACCTAGCTCCAAAATACACCATCCTTAGCTCTGTTTAGGGTGTCAGAAGATGGACTGATTCAAGAAGGGAGACCTGGTTACTGCTCCCATGGGATCATCCACCCCGTCCAACTCTGCTACCACTAATCTCCTACATAGAGGATATCAGTCTATATACACATGTGTAAATTATTGGATTTTAGAATTCCCAAAATGGAAACCCTCATTTGGTGCAAATGATTGTAAAAAAGTCACTTTAGGTTTGATAATATGACATTTCCATCATCATCTGAAGCTCTCGACTCTCTTTGAAAAGGAACATTTTGTTTTTTTCCTCAAGTCCTCAAGCTTGTTGACAGCACTCATTTTACTACTTCTTGTTTAGGTTTTTAATCATACATGGTAGTTACACAACGATGGCATTAAGATCTCACATCTGAGAACCAGAGAAAAACAGCATAACAAAGATCATGATTCTTGTTATTTTCTTGAAGAATAATTTTAAAAAATTAAAACACAGGCACCTCAATGGCTCAGTCTGTTAAGCATCCAACTCTTGTTTCTGGCTCAAGTCATCATCTCACTGTCATGGGATCAAGCCCTGCATCCCGCTCCCAGCTGGATGTGGAGCCTGCTTAAGATTCTCTCTCTCCCTTTTCTTCTGCCCCTTCCCCACCAATATTAAAACAAAACATGTGGGCTTATTCATCCTCACAACAAATAAGCCTAATAATATTAACCAAGGCAAAAAACAAAAAGAAAAACCCTCTAAGTAAAAAATATCATCGTAAAACATGTCTCTTCTTAAGCTGGTTATGTTACCTTTTTCTTTTTCTTGGTCCTCTGCCTCTCAGACTATTCCTTTTCAGTTTAATTGGTTAAAATTCAAATGTTTACAAATCATGTATCAATTATTTATTGCTAAATTGGTGAAAACCATAATATCTTAATTCACCAGTCTAACTCTTTATTAGTTCTTGATGCAATCATTAATTCTCTGAGGTAGTTTCAGAGGTTGTTTTTATTTTTTGCTCAGTTGGTTTATTTCACACACACACACACACACACACACTCAAAAACAAAAAACAGGTTAAATACAGTGCAATATTTGATTTAACTACTAAGGCTAAATGGAGGCAGATTACTTCACTAGGGGAGCAGCAGTGTCACTTGTTTCAGATGGGCTATTTTTATGCTAATGTAATGGGAATAAACTGTGGCTGGGGAGACAGGAGCCTGGGGGGCTGCTGGAGGAGAGGACTTTGGTGGGTCCAGAGCTATGCCAGAAGGTGACAGTGATAAGAGAGAAACTGGCGGGGTAGAAACAAACTATGAGCTCTAAGAATTCAAAGAGCTGAGAAGAGTGTGAAACAATGATTGTCAGTGGACCAAAGTAAAGAGTTATATCAGGGAAAACATTTAAATCAAAGAACTGAATGAAAAGAACAAAAGATGAGAGGGTAGCCTCAGATATGCTTTAAGCTCCATCTCAGGGAACCTCCAGAACAGGAGAGCTAGCCCTCACTGTCTGTAAGCAGAGCCCCAACAACAGGATGTTAAAATCTAGGACAAACTCTCCTGGTAAGACACACGCACGTGCTTTCGGTTGTCCTAATTTATAAAGTGTTTATTCCTCAGCACATGACCTTGTATATGGTAGATATCTGACACAGTTGTTGATAGTTGACTAGTGAAATTATCTAACACAGCTGGTTTTATAGCTTGTACAATGGTGGGCATTAGGATGGTAATAAAGTACACAGTAAGGCCATGAGTCCTTGGTGCTTGATTCTTAGAGAAAATTCCAATGCCCCTGAGTCCTCTAAGAAACAACAGGAGCCCCTTACTTATTTGTCAAGTCCTGGTTCACTCTCATACAGCCAAAACCAACAAAAAAAAAAAAAAGTTATCTTTTTCCTGTGCAGCAAGTACCATAATTCATATTAACTCTCTAACAATTCTCTGCATATCTGTAGATTAATACAGATTCTTCTCACTGTAACATGATGGGTCAGAATCCTTCACATACTAAAAGATCCAGGAGTCCATCACCAATATCTCATTATTACAAATAGTCATGGTGGATCTAGACTTACAAACATTAGCATGGTTGGGATGACCTTGCTAGGGAAGAGTTCATTATAAATATTGACTGTATTTCCCCTTTTAATTAAAAGAAATGTGAACTCTTTCTGTAGTAGTATAACCTCAAATTATAGGCCCCCAGTCTCCTGGAAAGACAGGACATTAAAAAAAATAATAATAATAATGCTGAAAAAATACTCAGCCAACATAAAAATGTTGTATAGTTTAAATGAGAGTTTAAACAAAGAAGGTGGTAAAAGTAATCAAGGAGTAAACAAAGAGTGGGAGAATAAATATAAACAGTGAACCCACAGGATGGTTAATTAGCTTGCTTTGCAAAGATTTGATTTCTCCCCTGAAAGCAATGGTAAAGACAAATAAGTCTGACCTACCAAATATCTTCAGGTATAATGTAATATGTCACCCATCGCCTATAAAAGAGATGCCACTGAATTACTGCGCATGGCACTGAATTACCATGGATGCCTCTAAACTACCATGTATGGAGTCTTTGCCCTGGGTTGTTTTGACAACAGTACTTTAGTTATCTTAAGCTCTACAATTTCTGTTTGGATTGTTCCAGAGCAGAGGTCTCAAACTCAAGTATCCACAGGGCTCGAGCAGTAGCAGTTAGGGGTAAATGGAGGGGGCTGAGTGGGAACCATGATGAATTGGAGAGTAATGCTAAGTCAATTCTTGCCAAATGAGACACATCATCTAATTCTTAAGGAGAAACTTGGAACTCAAATTTGAGTGTCCATTTTTTATATCAAAATGGCCATACAAGACTGCCAAACAGCTTGCAGGGTCCAGTGTAAAATGAAAATGCAGAACCCCTTGCTCAAAAATTATTAAGAATTTCATGATGGTGACAGCAGAACATTAAATCAAGTGTGGACCCTTCTTAGCACCAGCTCTATGTGACTGCACGGGCTGCAAGCCCATGAAGCCCAGCCTGGAGGTATACAAAACAAACTGCAGGCCACATTTAGCCCATGAATTGTCCTGCTTGATACTGTGTCCCAAAGATACCACAACCTCTCCCCATTTCTCTTTGAGACTCAAAGCACCCAGCTGCAAGATGCCTGGAAGAGTTTGAAGCATGTCCTTTAGCTGAAAAACAGATAAAAATATCGCTGGTGGCTTACAAGGGAAACAAAGTCTCTCCTCTGTCCTCACCAAGTCTCAAAACCAGCTAATGGAGTCACCTGCTGATAGGTATGTGCTGATAGAGAAAAAAATATTTTGCCTTATTAATTCAAAATGCCTAAAAGTCTGTTGCTGTGGCCAAAGTCCTATAAAATATACTTCCCCTGGCTTACTGGTTAAACCATTCAATTTATAAGGCTCTCAGAATAGTTTTTAAAATGAGAAATACCTTTTATAAGGATGAAAAAAAAATCTCTCCTTACTGATCTGTCATAAACATTTCATATTTCTATATGTCAGGTTTATGTCACTTGAGATGGACGTATACTTTGTGATAGATTACAATTATACCTCCAGAACAGCTCATACCAACGAAATGCTAATTGTTATGCAGGCTTTGTCTATACCCAGCAAAATTCTAACACAAACCCAAGCAGCAAGATCACAAGGCTATATTTTCATGCAGTGACTTTATCTCCACATGTAGACCATATAAGCATAGGCACCTATATATGTGTGTGCAGAAATAATGAGTTTATCTATTAGCAAGTGGAACAGAACTAAATAGAAATAGTAGTATTATAATATCAGAGGGAATAAATTATTCCATTGTAAATTTACCTGTTTATTTTTGTCTATCCCTCTAGAATGTAATGGGGAAGAGATTTGCATCTGTCTTATTTAATCCTATGTTCCCTCACATTGCCTGGAACATAGTAGATACCCAGTAAATTCTTGTTGAATTGAACTGAATCCATAGGATCAAAACAAATCATAATTCACTGATTCTAGGATTAGAAATAGGAGGAAATCAGACACATGTAGCAGGACTACCAACTTCCCTAACTTCCACTGGCCTTTTTATTCCCTAGTTAGACTCTAACCATGTAGTCACTGTACTTAGTAACTCTATTGCTTTCATATCAGCCTCTCATTTCTGTAGCTCAGGCAGACACAAGCTTGGGCCTCCTTGGAGCAAGCTGGGACAAAGGTTAACTTCTTCCCAGAACCTAGAAAAGGCTAATGAGCTCCATGGAATGATATCTCTAAGTATTCACCATACCAGAATCAATATCAATGTGCTGTCAGTGTTTGCATTAGCCCCACAGTCAAACAAAGAACAGCCCTTAGAGCCCACTAATGATGCTGGGCGTGGATAGCTGGGGATGGGCAAGATGATACAGAGATGACTGTATCAGCTCTCCTCAAACACAAGGCCTCCAGGATGTTGCACAATACCATCATTCTAGTACTGTGTCAGAGATAGGAAGCATTTGGATTCAGCCACCGATACATTCAGTGGGGAAAAAAAAAAAACCCTCTCTTTTCATCTTCTTGACCAAAGAGATGGATTTGGAGTATACCTTCTGGCTGTGAGAGAAGTTTCCTCTTCTATTCCTTGCTTGCTGTTACCAGCAAGCGCAAATGTCTTAAAGTTCGCAGAACACTATTTATGTAGCTGATGAGACAGGTACAACAAACTTGATTCATTACTGACCTAGATAGATAAGACCTACCTTTAGTGCAAGTCCATCAATCTCATAGTCATTTTCATCTAGCATTTTCCATATGTAGATCCTGCTAGAATGATATGTTGAGTCAGGGTACTGAAAAAAGTTCTGAGCCTCAATTCTGCATTCCTTCAGTCTCTAGGATCAGACAAAGATCTCACCAAAATTCAAGCTCTTCCATGCAGTAAAATGGAACTTAGTGTCATAAATGGAATTTCATTCTATGTGTGAAAATGTGAAATCTGATTTTCCAAACAGAAGGGTGTGGTAGTATGACAGAGTAAAGATGACTGATCTGTATGGTGTACACAGTTAAGATGTCACAAAACTAAGATGTCTATGGGTATCACAGTCAAATCACATTGGTTTGGAATCTTGACCCAATCACTTATTAACTTAACCTAGCCAACTTTGTTAACCAGGCTATGACTTGGTTTCTGCAAAACATGAATAATATCACTCAAATCTACAAATAAAATTATTATTCTCTATCTCATAATGTCATTATAAGGGCTAAATGAAATATATATAATGTTAGGTCCAGAGCCGGATACATAATGAGAATATTATAAGAATTGTTATTTTGAGGACTATTTCTATCACTCCCATAAATAATTAACTTCTTGCAACTTTGTAACTTGGGGGTGGGGGGGGAAGGCCATAACCAAAAGCATGGAAGAGGTTAGCTTCTTGTGAGTTTCCATGGTGGAAACTTGGTCACATAGTAAACATGGCCTTTATGACCTTTCACTAATCACTGTGAAACAAAATTCTTTCAATTCTACAAAGTTTCAGTGAAACACCACTAAATGCAGCCACAGAGCAATCTCTCCCCTCCCCCATACACACACACACACACACACACACACACCATCCACCCCTTGGGGATATATTAAAACTAAAGCAACTGAAATAGCCCTAGCCAGTAATTAAGACACACAGCTAATCAGAGAGCAGCACAGGCTGTGGCCTTCTGCAAAGAAACTGAGCACCAGGATGACAGCTCCCATTACTAGGGCTTTGTTCTCCTGGAGCAAAAAGAGCACAAAAGCATAAAGTTGGAGAACTGTAACTGCATTTTGAATACCTACAGGAACGGGTAAGGGTGTGGTGGGCAAGGGGGGCGGTCACAGGTTCCTCTGAAAGCAGAGAATATTCTACAAGACAACTGCGTCAGCCCACACCCACCGGCGCCTTCCCCACCCTCAAAGCATGACTCCACTTTTTCTAACACTGCCCTTAAGGAATCTGGCTTCTGTGACTTCCAGTAATTATACAAATCACCCATGATGAAGCAGCTTAATACACTGTTAGACAAAAGAAACAAAAATTAAGCAAGTAGAAAACTCATTAAAATGCTGTCTTTGATTATTTTTACTCCTAACAATTCATGTTACCAAACAAGTCTTTCTTCCCTGCTTTTGCTTGGAAGTAATAGTTTAAAAGAATTCTAATACATACTGGGTGATTTTCTCCAGACTCATAATTCAACAACTAGACACACTTTCCCTTCCCCCATTTCCATCTAGGACTCCTCCCTGTCACCTTACAGCTTCTGACTTAGCTGCGTTCATACCCAGCAGTCCCAGCAAAGCTTTCTGTTTGCATTATACAACAAAAAAAACAGGCAATGAACAATTCATGCTCCTAAGTGCTTGCAATAAAGCCAGGCTGAGCTGACCTCTCCCATCCCATATAGCTGCATGTCAGCCATATAAGCTTAAAGGATCAAGAATAGTATGTATGTGATGTGTATAAACAAACTAATTAAAATCTAAGGTCTCTCATTCCAGCTAGTGCCTAATGGGACCAATATGATCGACTGTGAGGGGGGAGAAAAAAAAAAAACAATCACTCCAAGCTGGCTAGAGATACTGTTTTTCCTGCCTAGGATACATCTCTTTTAGGCTCAATAAACAGCCTAAAAGAAGGGCAACTCAGGGGTTGCCATTCTTTCCTTTAAGACTTTTCAAATAAAAACTATCAACTCAGCAACATTGAGCCAAAAGACCACTCCCTGATTCCAAGTGGACATATTGATCAACTGAACTGACATGTGCCTCCTCCTTTCTCTCTCTTTATAGCAATCAGCAGCTGCACCAGGAAAATCCATTTCATTTCCCAAAACAAAAGGCAACACATTGCTCCTTAACTGATACTGTCAGACTACAGTTTTTAGGAGGAAAAAAAAATATATATATATATATATGTAAATTGAAGATGCCTAAAGACATAGCTAAGAGTTGAAATGAACATGATACATGTTTACTGTAGTTCAGAATTAAGTTGAGGTTAGGACTGAGTCCAGAGATCTGTATTCACCATAGTCCCTTGGAACCCTGCTATTTATTCATCTTACCAGATTCTGGCTAAAGTTAAGAGCAGCACCCACTAGCTCTCCTCAGTGTTACCCTTCACTGCAACTGCCGCAGAGAGCAGACTTGTTACAAGTCCGCCTGCAAACAACTCAAGCTATTTTAGAGACTGTCTAGAGATGGAAAAATATCGTGGCAGGCTTTCAACTAACTATGAAGGACGTGAGTTGAAGGACTACCATATAAATCAAAAAGCTCAAGTAATTTCATTTGGTTTGGGTCTTCACGCTTTTAATAAATTCTCTCTTGAACAGGCAAGAGATCCCCTTTCACACCAGGGTTATGTCAAATGCTTATTCAGCATTCGCTCCTTGCCATGAAGAAACTGAAACCCAACCGAGGTAAATACCAAATTTCATACTGTAAATCGCTAAATATTTCAAAAATCACAAGAGCAAACAGGGGACCAATTAGCTCTGCCCAATAAAAAAAAAGAGAGAGAAATATACATCTTCACAATGCTGAAACATTGTGAACTGCTCATTTCAGAGCCTATTTGGGATTTTGCAATAGAAAATTATCTTATGCTTATGAAAAATTCTATGAGAACACCAAAAATAACAGGCAGAGATGGAGCAAGATTAATTCTATGTATTATGATTCCTCTATGACTCTTACAGGCCTTTGTCTTAACCCAGCAGCCTGAAAAACAGATTTAGGTAAAACAGCCCTTCTTTCCCTAGTCCATTTTAAGCAGACAACATCCCCCCCATCTCCGCCTTAGCAGACACCGACTAACCAACAAAACAGCCGTGCAATTAAGGCCCAGACATTCAACACTCACCATCTCCTGCTCCCACCGTCTCCTTTTGATGTTTACAGCACATCTGTAGGATGCAATACTAGGAGATGCCTTGTTTGACCTGCTGCATGATGCTGTGACATCAGTTCAGATGATGCAGCTCATTATGGGAAAGACTGCTGTTGCTATGGCAACCGGGATGTGCTAGGAATCCTTGCTGCATTTCCAGTGGAGCCTGAGACAATACGGAAGCCCTGTAAGAAACAGACGATATGCAAAATGTAGACCAAAGGGAGAAGATCCCTCATTGGACTAAAACCCATAGATTTAAAAGGAATTTCCCTGAAGGCACATTGGAAAAAAACAAAAATTACCTCTTACTTTGTTGTTACACGTTTAGAAAAGAATGAGGTTTGGGGAGATATAGATTTAGTACTGAGCAAAATAAAAACAAATGCACAATGTTTCTTGGTTAGGCAGTTTGATCGCTTTTTCCTCTCTGGACAGCATGATGATATCTTTTTAAAAGTTATTAAAAAGAATTTTTGTTCACTTGTCAAAAACTGAAAGAACAAAGCAGAGAACAGAAAAAAAATTTTAATGGAATATAAACAGCTGATAAAGTATTCTAGCTCTAAAATAAATAAGCTTTAATTCTCAAAACATGAGCAAACTCCCACCAACGAACTCTGCCCTGATCATTTCCGCTGATGGACACCAACCCACAGAACCTTCTTAATGCAGTACGGGCCCAGCTCTCAGTTGAGCACTGACAGGCACATGCAAGGATGATATAGGAGACATAACATGTCACTCTCAATTCTAGGGCCCCATCCCTTGGCCTGCAGAGAACCTCTCCTGCTCACAGTCAAACTGCAAGTCTTCTTTGGGACCAAACCCAATGGTTGGAACAAGTAACCAACCACCAAAGTCAGTGACATTTCAAATATTGGAGTTCTGTTTTCCTCTTTCAGGAAAATAAGACACACGGGAGGAAATTACTCGTACCTCTCCCCCAACAAAAGCTGGAACTGTGTAAAAAGTCACATTTTTAAAAATTTTTTTAATTTTAGAGAGAGAGAGCATGGAAGCAGGGGAGGAGGACAGAAGGAGAGCAAGAGAGAATCCTAAGCAGGTTACACGGTCAGCACAGAGCCTGACATGGGGTTCAATCCCACAATCCTGGGATCATTACCTGAGCCAAAATCAAGACTTGGATGTTCAATCAACCGAGCCACCCAGGCACCCCTGAAAAACCACACTTAAACAAGATACAGTGAGGTATTTCCCCAACCGATGAAAGAAATGCAAATTTAAAGCAATCACTCTTTCCTAGTCCTATGCAGAAACAAATATTATGTGGTGAGAAGGGATGTGGGAAAGAGAAGATTTGGACAGAGCAGCCACTTTTTGCATATTTAATACTCTTAGACCACTGATTGAGACAGAATCAAGCTGACCGCCATTAACTCTACCTCCAAACTATGGTGGAGAACAACATTCTTTTTTTTTTTTTTTTTTTTTTTTACAAATAGTTTATTGTCAAATTAGTTTCCACATAACACTCAGTGCTCATCCCCATAAGTGTCCTCCTCTATGCCCATCCCTCCCTCCCCCCCACATCCATCAGTCCTCACTTTTTGTCAGCATTCAAGAGTCTCTCATGGTTTGCCTGGTGGAGAACAACATTCTAAAAGCCTCAAATCTAAAAAGACAATTATGTTGTTGTCTCTAACTTGAGATTATAAATGGCATGGTGGCTAACTGCATGGGGGATGAAGAGATAGAATGACATAAGGAATTCAGGCAGCGCCTTGATAAATAGGGGCTGACAAAATGCCTGAGAAGTGCCAGGATCCTAGCAGGGTGCCCCATCAGCCATTCAGAGCTGCCCTTCCCTGGATGGGAAGCTAGGATTGTTCCTGTTTCACCTAATGAGTACTTGGGAGACCAAGAGCAAGAGGTTAAAGCTGCCTACCCAAGCTACCCATGCTTTCAGTCATGGGCGCAGCCTGACTCCCATCCTTAATCTTAGACCGTATGCTATACCAAGAGCAGTAACAGGCAACCATGCCAGAGCAAAGAACATTCATCTGGGATTCAGGAAACATAGTGTTAATGCCAATTCTTCCAGTGAGCATCTGTGTGCATTCAGGCCAATTAGCCTCTCTGGACTTCAGGTTTTTCATCTGCAGAGATAATGTATTTCCCTCATAGCCATGGTTTTCAAGTTTTGTTAGTACTTGAATGCTTTATTCTACTGCTCTAGTCCAAAGCTAGGCTGCCGTGATTGAGGGGAGATAAGAAGCCCAGAACCAAAACTGACGAACTTTTTTTTTTAATGTTTTATTTATTTCTAGGAGAGAGAGAGAGAGAGAGAGAGACAGCGTGAGCAGGGGAGGGTCAGAGAGAGAGGGAGTCACAGACTGAAACAGTCTCCAGGCTCTGAGCTGACAGTCAGCACAGAGCCCGACGCGGGGCTCGAACCCACGAACCGCGAGATCATGACCTAAGCGAAAGTCGGACGTTTAACCAACTAAGCCAACCAGGCGCCCCCAAAACTGATGAACTCTTCTCAACCCCCACCTCCCCTACCTCATCTGCTCTGAACTGACCCATGAAGACATCTCTGAGGAAGATGGAATGAGTCACAGGTATACAACAATATTATTGGCCTTTCCATAGCTGAAATCTCATGGTTCTGTAAAGAGGAGAGAGCAGGGTGGAATCAGGTATTTCATACTTGAATATGTTTTCTCAGAAAGAGAAGAACCATGTCAGCCTCCTTTACCAAAAGCAAGTCATTTGTTTGCTCGGAAGAGATGGATGGTGGCTCTTCAAATCTGAGGTCAGACTCTTAACAGCCTGAACTGGCTGAATAACTAGTCCAAAAAATGGCACAGATTGGGTAAAAAAAAAAAAAAAAAAGCGGAGGGGGGGGACCCAAAAAGCAGAATCAAGTCATAAAGTATTTTCTTGCCTTGTGAATGGGCCTATAATAGTTTACTTTAGACTTACCAGTGGCCCTTCTCACTGTCACACATCTCCATCTCATGAGTTTATTTTGGGGACTGCATGCAATAATGTATATAAAAGCATGTGGAAACCAGAATCATAGAAATTTCAAGCCTTATTACTACTGTCATTAATAGCCCACTCACCCCAATCAGGGGAGGCTCTGTAGCTCTCCTCTGTACATCCGGCCCATTCTGGACTCTGGACTAAGATGATTAGGAAATGGCTTGCAAGGTCTGCTACTAAGGAGGAATTACTCCTTACCACTCACTTCAGATGAGGTTAGGAAAGGTAATGGATAGGCGATCCTCTCAGGGGACAAAGCCAGGGCCATGGGTAACAAAGAACAAATGAGTTTCTCCTGTAGAGGAGAATCAAGGCAAGACCAGTGAAATGAGGCAGGAAGCTTCAGACCTGAATGACGAGAAGGACTTCAGAATCGTTGTAAGTTAGGGACCACTGTGTGTCTTCCATTTTGCCTCTGACAGAGATGACTCTGCATCACTGAAAACTCCTGGATTTTCAGCTGAATGTCATGACTATATGGGACTTTAGTTAGCTTCCTTGGGATTTGAATATGCTTGTCATAGGGCAAAAAGGAGAAAAAAATATTGGGGGATCAGCAGGACAACTTGTGACAGCTACTCAGACTGCTCACTAATATCCATGTGTCTTCTCTTCCTCCTAGGTACATTCCCAATACCCTTACCTGTAGGTGGACCTTGGAACTGGTTCTCACCAATGGAAGGTGAGTGAAAGTGAAGAGAAACATCTCTAAAGGTAATTAGGAGCCTGTGTGCCTTTCCCATACTTCTCTCTCTGCTAGCTGGATGCAAAGAATCTAGTGGAAAATTCTGAAGCCCTAGAAGAGAACAGCCCTACACAGTGGATGGAGCCTAAGTCCCTGGCCCCAATGACCTTGGGGTACAGCCCTACTCTCTTCCAATCACCCACTGACTTACATGGAAATGCAATTAGTGAGAAATAAACCTTTACTGTATTAAACAGATTTGGGGGTAGTTTATTATACATGAGTTATTTAATTATAAATAAAATTATAACAATTTAATAAAATATACAAAAATGTAATAAAATATAATATATAATAAAATTATATTATACATTGTTACTTATAAATTTACAGTGTTAAAAACAGGTTTTCTTATTACAGAGCTTCTAAGAGTCTTTAATTTGCTTCTATGCATTGAGATCCCTCATGGGGAGAATAAACTACATAGTATTTCCTTAATTTATTTGACCATAGAATCCTTTTTTCATGGACTAATTTTCAACTGGCTGTCCAACCACAGTCTACAGGACTGTAAACAATAATGAGCTAGAATCCCCTTGGGTCCCTATTTCAGTCTAGAGGCTGTAGAAAAGGAAAAAGTGAAACTTTTTTCATCTCTAGTACAACAGTCTAATTCCAGTCTTTCTCTGCCATTCTGAACTGACAAGGCAGAAATTGGTGGTGTTATTATAGACAGAGCAACATTTATACAAATGTTTCCTCCTGGCCATTGTCCCCTACTTACAATTAGGAGTTGTGTCCCCAATTCTTACCATATCAGGAACAAAGGAGTATTCTTTCTAAATCATCAGCTCATGATGTAACATGCATCTTGTGTTTGCATTTTAGAGGTTTAAAAAAACCTCAAGCTGTTGGGATGAGCACTGGGTGTTATATGGAAACCAACTTGACAATAAACTATTTAAGAAAACAAAAAAACCCTCAAGCTATTCCTGGAAATGTGACAAGCCTGCCTCCCTTAGTGTATCATGTTAAAATCTCTGAATCTGAAGCCTGTTAGTTGTTAGCAACTGTTAGCTGGGGAAGTCCTAGCTGATTTCACAGGTGAGCCTCCAAAATACCCTGACTAAATGTAACAGTGGTGTGTTTCTTGTTCACTAGAAGTCTAAATGGATGTTCTGATTGCAGGTGACCTTCTGTGTGGTGATTCGGGGACTCTATCTTGAGATTTCACCTTCCTCTGGAACCTCAGAATCCTTGGAAGTCATGACACAGGGAAGGTGTTTATGGGCCCGATCTGGAAGTAACTCTTCTACACTTCCATCCACATTCCATTGGTTAGAACTCGGCCAAATAGCCACATATACTGTAGGAGAGGCTGGGAAATGCAATCTACCTTTGTGCCCAGCAAGAAAAGGAAACAGGCATAATATATAATTATCTACCATATCATGATATCAGGAATCTGAGCCATGTTTCAGGTTGCACCTTACATATCTGTCTGCAATACCACAAGTGGGTCTTCTTGAGCCCAAGTGAACAGTCAGACACATAAGATTATCACAGCCCACCAGTCTGCTCAGAGACTTTCCCAGCAGGGCAGCATTAGGCATTACTCTCCCGCAGGAGTCTTGCAGTAAACTGTGGATCAACCCACACAGTATCCAGGAGCTATTCTATCTGGCCTCTAGGTGACAGCTGAAGTGCAATGAGTAGAACATACGCAAGTTCAAGAGCACCCAGCCTTAAAAGCATTATTCTTCATTGGAGCCCATATCTTTGTAACAATGTCATGGACATAATTTCCAGGGTTCCCACAAAAGTTATGCCCAGTTATAAGAGTCACTGTGATCAGAAAAGATCCAAACTATGGCTTCCTTTCAGGATTTGTAGTTATCTCATTCCAGACCAAGAAGGGCTTGCCCCTCATCAATCACAGCAGATGTTGCAGAAAATATAATAGATGGCAGTGAGGAGACCTCTTGGAGATCCCCCAAAGCTAGGGCCATAGGCAGAATGGACAAACAGCTCCTCTTAAAGAGCACAGTTAGGACCAGACCAGGGAAATTCTCCTACTTTCCAGTAGTCATTTTTACTAATAAAGGGCCATTTTTCCCCATTGCATTGTTGCCTAAAAACATTACTGACATTTTATCATTTTCAGGTTTCCAGGAGAACAGAGCTTAACCAAAGGTTAAGCTCTCTCAAAAAAGGATAAAGTGTTTAGCTAATCTTTTTACCAGAAATGCCCAATTCTGGCTTCAAAATTGACCTTTGTTCATAAAATGATATAAGCATTCAAACACTCCAACCACATGCTTTTATGACCACACACCCAAGCTGCCTGTGGATGCCACTTCAATCAGTATATTTTATATACTTTCTGGGGATATCTGGAAACCAAAACTATTTGAACACTAAACTACAGTGGACATTAGTGGCTCTTACTGTTGAATGCTCAGCATCCCTCTATGTTCTTTAGATATCCATATAAAGCAAAAATTCTTTTCTGAAGATTATTAATCACTGGTGATCAGAACAGAACTTTCAGTCATAATAATGATATACAAGCTCAGTTATTATTGTAGTTACCTGAAATTCCAGACATTACCTCTAGGTTATATTCTTTGGGTGAGAATCCAATTAAAGGAATGGAACATTCCTCATTGTGACTCAGTCATAAGCCAACCAGTTTGTTACATTGCCCTGACCTACAGACATTAGTTAGAGATGGGTATGGGGCCCCACTGAAGCCAGTGAGATTCAATGAGACATTTTAATGAAAATCATTCCGGGCTCCTGGTTCTAAAAGTGAAAGGATGTCAAATTTGAAGCTGCTTGCCCATTTTGCAGTCATGAATGAAGAACCTGTCTAAGAATAAAACCAACAAGAGAAAGCAGAGCTGAGTTTATTTGAGCTGGTGAGACTGCTTGAGCCAGAAATCAGCCCTTCTCTGGCTCTGTAGGTTATAAGAGCAAAAAGTCCATTTTTCTGCATCAGCCAGTATGTTTTGGGATTTCAGTCACAGTAAACAGAGACCTACCTAGCTAATCCAAAAAGCCATTAGAGACACTGTGCAAGGTGCAAGTTAGCACCATAAACATGCAGCCTCCTTGGGAAGGAAAGAAGAAGTTGGGTTCTGCAGTGCAATAAGACCCTAACAGTGTTAGGATCAGGGCCTGAATTGGCAAGATTTATCCCACAAGGAAGATGCAAAGCATTATCTTTTCTCCTGGATACTCCTGGATTTATGACAGTGACCTCACACCCCAATCAGCCTGAGCCCCATCCCTCTGTCCTTTCCCGGGGAAAATTCCCATCAGTAAAGGCCAAAAAGCCTCAAAAATCCCAGGGAAGGTAGATGAGATCCTGAATGAACACCTAGATCTGGAGCTTGAAGCAGACCTTGGGGTGATTTTGTCCATAGAACCTGGCCCCAACCCATTGAGACATTTCCCTACCATCCTTCTAAATTTAAGATTTTATCTTGCCTGACTTTATAGAGGGTATGATTTGCTGCTTCACTTAGATTTAACTCCAAACACAAACCTTTAACATGAAACTAAATGGCTTTTATGTGCAGGTCAAGCACAGTTGTGCTGCTTTATACAGGGAAAAGAAACATTCAGGACCAACTTTTGAAGCAGGGGTTACAGGCTATTTAAACTCTGCACTGTATTTCTGGAATTTCCTTGTTGAAGAATTTATTTTTTTCATAGGTCTAAATCTTATCTATTCAAGTAGACAGTCTTTAGGGTACTAACCATGCCTTGTACTACTTTTGATTTCCCCATAGCCTTTAGCACACTCCTAGGCACAAGTAGTTCCTTAATAAGTCCTTCTTGATTCTTAGGGGTTTTTTCTTACAAGGAAATATTGTTTCCATTCCAGGCAAAGACAATGTTCCTAGCAGCCTTCTCCTTATCACTCCAGAGTTTGAAAGCTTATATGATCTTACTAAGGCTTGTATGTGTCCATCTTTTTCCCTTCCTTTGGTGCCTAAAATAACAAAAAAAGTTATTTGCTACTGAGAAGATCTGACCAAAAATGATAAAGCAAGTCATCTTTATGCAAATACCTACTGTGTGTCATCGGACATAGAGGAAATAGTGGTCAGGATATCTGTTTCAAGTTATTTACAACCTAGTCTTATAACTAACAAAGTATTTCCAGCCTGCACAACCTTTTAAACTAGACTCTTCCTTTTACTGAGAAAATTATTAATAAAATAATTAACCCTCATATATAAATATTCTCTCAGAATAAGCATAGTACATTCTAGAAAGATATGGTTTTCCAAGATAATTTTAGTTAGAAAAAGTCACTTTTTCCTATAAATGTATGTGCATATAAACACACACCACATATATATGTACTCAGAAACATAGGTGAGAATGAGTTTTTGTACGTAATACCAGTATTTCCCTTTACTGTAGTCAACACCATTTTATTGTTAAATTTACCAATATACTACTGAAGTAAACATTCTATATTTGTTATAAAAACATTCCACAATAATACAAAATATTACTGCTTCATGGAATTCTTTTGAAAAGGATTACACACACATAAACATAAAAATAAATCTAAAATATTAAGTACACATGTCACATAAAGACATATATACCACATAAAATACATATGTATTTATAAGGGTTATATATAAATGCATATATTGAGATTATCATAAAAGAAAAAAACAAGTCATAAAAGCATTGTTTGACCTAGCTCTATGTTCACAGTGCTTACTCAGGTCTATGGACTATTTGTGTCCCCTCCAAAAATTCATATGTTGAAATCCTAACCTCCAAGAAGATGATATTAAAAGGTGGAGTCTTTGAGAGGTGAGCTGGTCTTGAAGGTGGATCCTTCCTGAATGGGATTAGTACACTTATAAAAGAGGCCAGAGAAAGTTCCCTGCCCCCTTTCACCATGTGATGGCAAAGCAAAGAGGTATCATCTGTGAAGAGGAAGTTCTCACCAGATATTGAATCTACAAGCACCTTGATCTTGGACTTCCCAGACTGCACAACTGTGAGAAATCATTAATCATTAATCATTAGTACTGACAGGGAGCCTGGGTGGCTCAGTCGTTTAAGTGTCCAACTTCAGCTCAGGTCATGATCTCATGGCTCATAGGTTCGAGCCCCGCATCAGGCTCTGTGCAGGCAGTTCAGAGCCTGGAGCCTGTTTCAGATTCTGTGTCTCCCTCTCTCTCTCTCTGCCCCTCCCCTGCTCATCCTCTGTCTCTCTCTGTTTCAAAAATAATTTTAAAAACTATTAAAAAAATTTTAGAATATTATTAAAATGTCCATACTACTTAAAGCAATCTGCAGACATAATTCAATCTCTATCAAAACTCCGATGCATTTACAGAAACAGAAAAGCCATACTAAAATTTGCATGGAATCATAAAATACTACAAAAGGCTAAAGCAATCTTAAGCAGTAAGAAGAAAGCAAGAAAAGGCATCACACTTCCTGATTTCAAACTATCTTATATAGTAATCAAAACAGGATGGTATTGTCATAAAAATAGGCACACAGGTCAATGAAACAGAATAGAGAAACAAACCCATGCATATATGGTCAACTAATTTTCAACAAAGTCACTAAGAATAAAAAATGGGGGGAAATACCCTCTTCAACAAATGGTATTGGGAAAACTGAGTATCCACATACAAAAGAATGAAACTTTTTCATGTATGGTTTCATGTAAGACCTGAAACCATAAAACTCTTAGAAGTAAATATAGGGGCAAACCTCCTTAATATTGGTCTTGTTAAGGATTTTTTAATATTATTTATTTATATAGAGAGAGATAAAGAAAGGGACAGAGAGAGAAGGAAATGGAATCTCATTGTCAGTGCAGAGCCTGATGCATGGCTCTATCTTAAGAATTACTTTAGATCATGACCTGAGCCAAAATCAAAAGTTGGACACTTAACCGGCTGAGGCACTCAAATGCTCCATCAGTGGTTCTTTTTGATATGATACCAAAAACATGGGCAACAAAAGCAAAAATAAACAGGCTATACACACTAAAATTTTTCTGTACAGCAAACAATTAATAAAGGAGAAAGTGTTTGCAAACCATATAACCAATAAGGGTTAATATCCAAAATACATAAGGAACTCTTAGAACTCAATAGAAAAAGAAATCAGATTTTTAAATGAGCAAAGGATCTGAATAGACATTTCCCCAAAGAAGATATACATATAGCAAATAGCAAAATATAAAAAGATGTTCAACATCATTAATCAGGGAAATGCAAATCAAAACCATAAGATATCACCTCACACCTGTTATGATGTCTATTATCAAAAAAATGAGAGATAGCAAATGTTGATAAGGATATGGAAAAAACGGAATCCTTATACTCTTTTTTTCTCAAGGAGGTAGTTTTTATTTTTTAATTAATCAACTTATTTATTTTTTAATTTACATCCAGGTTAGTTAGCATATAGTACAACAATCATTTCAGAAGTAGACTCTAGTGATCCATCCCCTAACACCCAGTGCTCCTCCCAACAAGTGTCTTCCTTGATACCCCTTACCCATTTAGCCCATCCCCCCGCCCACAACTCCTTCAGCAACCCTCTGTTTGTTCTCTATACTTAAGAGTCTCTTATGTTTTGTCCCCCTCCCTGTTTTTATATTATTTTTTGTTTCCCTTCCCTTATGTTCATCTGTTTTGTATCTTAAATTCATCATATGAGTGAAGTCATATGATATTTGTCTCTCCCTAACTGACTAATTTTGCTTAGCATAATACTATTTAGTTCCATCCACATAGTCACAAATGGCCATTTGGGCTCTTTCCATACTTTGGCTATTGTCAATAGTGTTGCTATAAACATTGGGGTGCATGTGCCCTTTGAAACAGCACACCTGTATCCATTGAATAAATACCTAGTAGTGCAATTGCTGGATCATAGGGTACTTCTATTTTTTAATTTTTTGAGGAACCTCCTTACCGTTTTCCAGAGTGGCTGTACCAGTTTGCATTCGCACCAGCCATATAACAAAGTTCCCTTTTCTCGGCATCCTTGCCAACATCTGTTGTTGCCTGAGTTGTTAATTTTAGCCATTCTGACTGGTGTGAGGTGATATCTCATTGTGGTTTTAATCTGAATTTCCCTGATAATAAGTGATGTGCATTTTTTCATGTGACTGTTAGCCATCTGAATGTCTTCTTTGAAGAAGTGTCTATTTTTGTCTTTTGCCCACTTCTTCACAGGGTTATTTGTTTTTTGGGTGTTGAGTTTGATACATTCTTTATAAATTTGGACACTAAACCTTTATCTAATATGTCATTTGCAAATATCTTCTCCCATTCTGTTGGTTGTCTTTTAGTTTTGCTGATTGTTTCCTTTGCTATGCAGAAGCTTTTTATTTGATGAGGTTCCAATAGTTCATTTTTGCTTTTGTTTCCCTTGCCTCCAGAGATGTAATGAGTGTGAAACTGCTGTGGCCAAGGTCAAAGAGATCTTGGCCTGCTTTCTCTTCCAAGATTTTGATGGCTTCTTATCTTACATTTAGGTCTTTCATCCATTTTGAGTTTATTTTTGCATATGGTGCAAGAAAGTGGTCCAGGTTCATTTTTCTACATGTCACTGTCCAGATTTCCCAGCACCATTTGCTGAAGAGACTGTCTTTATTCCATTGGATATTCTGTCCTGTTTTGTCAAAGATTAGTCAGCCACACATTTATAAGTCCATTTTGGGGTTCTCTATTCTTTTCCACTGATCTGAGTGTCTGATGTTGCACCAGCACCATATTGTCTTAATGATTACAGTTTTGTAATACATCTTGAAGTCCAAGATTGTGATGCCTCCAGTTTTTGTTTTCTTTTTCAGGATTGCTCAGGCTATTCAGGGTTTTTGCTGGTTCCATACAAATATTAGGATTGTTTGTTCTAGCTCTGTGAAGAATTCTAGTATTATTTTGATAGGGATTTCATTGAATATGTAGATTACTTTGGGTAGTATTGACATTTTAACAATATTTGTTCTTCCAATCCAGGAGCATAAAATATTTTTCCATTTTTTGTGTCTTGTTCAATTTCCTTCATAAGCTTTCTATAGTTTTCAGTATATAGATTTTTCACCCCCTTTGGTTAGGTTTATTCTTAGGAATTTTATGGTTTTTGGTGTAATTGTAAGTGGGATTGACTCCTTGATATCTTTTTCTGTTGCTTCATAATTGGTGTATAGGAATGCAACTGATTTCTGTGCATTGATTTTATATCCTGCGACTTTGCTGAATTCATGGATCAGTTCTAGCAGCTTTTTGTTGGAATCTTTTGGGTTTTCTACATAGAGTATCATGTCATCTGCGAAGAGGGAAAGTTTGACTTCTTCCTTGCCGATTTTGATGCCTTTTATTCCTTTGTGTTTTCTGACTGCTGAGGCTAAGACTTCCAATTCTATGTTGAATAACAGTGGCAAGAGGGGACATCCCTGTTATGTTCCTGACTATAGGGGGAAAGCTCTCAGTTTTTGCCCATGGAGGCTCCTCAAAAAAATTAAAATAGAGTTGTCATGGTCCAGGAATCTTACTTCTGGGTATATCCAAAGGAAGTGAAATCACTCTCTCAGAGAGACACCTGCATTACCATCTTCATTGCAACATTATTCACAGTAGCCAAGATGCGGAAACAACCTGTCCATCAACAAATGAATGAATAAAGAAATGCTGAGTAAAAAAAGCCAGATGAAGAAACATCAAATTCACAGAAACAGAGAGTGGAAAGGTGGTTTCTGAGGACTTGGAGGGAGACCTTAGTCAAAGGGTATAAATTTTCAGTTATAAGATGAATAAGTTCTGAGGATCTTATGTACAGTATAGTGTCTACGGTTACTTCTGTACACTTGAAATCTGCTAAGAATGTAGATCTTAAGCATTCTCACCAAAAAATAAAATAAAAATGTGTGAGGTGAGAGGTAATCACTTCACAAAGCATACATATATCAAATCATCACACTGTTCACTTTAAATATCTTACAGTTTTGTCAGTAATACCTCAGTAAAGCTAGAGAGAGAAAAGAACAACAACAACAAAAGACATCCAGATCTTGTATGGAATTTGGCCAGGAAATAAATTTTTCTAATATAAAGTTAAAATACTTCAGGGCCTGTTTTAGTTAATATGTCAGCCCTTGGCTTAATGTTTTAAAACACCCAAGAAGTGTGGCATCACTGTAGACAGTAGTCACTGTGGTCAGTTAGCACTACAACAATGTGTGGTTAAGGTTTTGAAATGTTATTGACGTGCTGTAATATACCATTAATATACTATACGAGATGAGTTACACTGAAGAAAGAGATGATGGCCCAAGGAAAGAAGAGCCAGCACCATTTTTCTACATGGGATTTTAAATGGTAATTTTGAAAAAGGTAAATACTAACACCCACCCCCAAAAGACACTCAATTCTGAGGCACTACTTCTGATGGCTGGGTATGGCTCCCATACATTGGTGGGTTTTGCAATCAGTCTGGAGTCCTCTCCTGCAGGAGATAGCTTTACGAGTAAGTGTTACTCAGATGGTGGAATTTGAGGAGAATCCAAGTCCCACCTGTCCCATGGTCTCCCCCACAAACCCACTCTGGCTCCTAAATTACCTCAGGATTCACTCCACTCAGTTGGAAGCTAATGAGTATTTTGGAGGCGAGGTATCACCATCTGCCATCAGCAACCATTGATACCTGCAAGGAGGTGCATGCTGTGAGACAGGCACTAGCCAGGCTGGTGGAAAGACAATTAGGTTGAAATCACAATCAAGGTGAATATGGTTGCACTAAGTACATGGCACGGCAAGTATACAAGGAAACGCAATCTTAATAATTGCTAGAAATCTTGACTCCCTGGCCTAAAAGCCTCTGGGCCTGTGGTAATTTTCAGGGTTTCTTTATAAATAGAATCACTAAAACACTGTTGCTCCATAGGGAAGCAGAACAACGGCTGGGAACTGGGTGGCCTGAGTCTCAATCCCAGTAACTAGCTCTGAGGGTCATTTATATTCTCCATGTTTCCGTTTTTTCATGATACATGCCCTGCTGTTTCTGGACGCTATTCTAAAATCCCCCCAAATAATAGAAGGAAGTGTGCTTTCTACACTTAAACACTACAAGCCAGCCTAGTGAAAATGGTGTAAGTTTTAGAGCCCAACAGACCTAGCTTTAAATCCCAGCTCTGTCATTCACTAGCTGTGTGATCATGGGCACATTACTTGCCCACCCTGAACATAGTTTCCAGATCTATTGCAAAAAATTAATAATAAGATCTATCTCTTAAGGTAGTCAGATAACTAAATGAGCTAATTATGTAAAGTATCTGGCACATATTGGTGCTAAATAAATGGTAATTACTGTGCTTGTTTGCCAGCCATTATTTCTCAGGTTAGTCTTATGTAAATTACAAACATCATGAGGCCTTTGACAACGAATTTTTTTAAATTCCCACAGCATCTAGCATAGAACTGACCATGATGAATGGTGACTAGCAGCAGCAACGCAAGTACTAAGAGCAGCAAGATCAGCTGTAATTATTGTCAGAGAAGCAAGTAGCAACAACAATAACAGTAACAGAAGTAGTAGTAGGGCAGCAATAATAACAGTAGCAACAATTGCAATGCCATTCCAGCCTGTTCTTTCTTATACAATGGATTATCTATCTCTATGCCAAGAAGATAAAGTCTCCCGTGCAAATAAGCACTGATTTATAGGCAGCGGGTAAGAAATTGAGCAGACCGCGCAAGTTGAGGAAGCTCAAGTGCTAATGGATGTTAAATACTCCATCCACGTTTCTCCATACTAGTCCTGTAAGTTGTCATCTCCACTGGTATCAAATCCAGCATTTTTGTGAACAGAGCTGTGACATCAATTCATTCAATATTTGAAAAGAATTCTAGACACTTATGATCTCAAACTTCAACCTAAGTCAGAACTTTCTTCTCTGACCCTCAAACCCCCAAATCTTAAGAGACTACAATCTGCCAGGTTTAATGCCTTGCTTCAGGAGTCAAGGAAAGACAACAAAGACCCAGATAACTAGCTGAAAGAGAGATCCAAGCTGGTCTTGGGTAACGTGGGGGAAATGACAAAGATATTGGGAGAGTGACCAGAGGGAAGCCAAGAAAAAACTTAAAATAGTTTATGGGTTCCTCTATTCTTCCTCACAAGCAAGAGTTTATTTCTATGGTAAAGATTTTAACCACTGTCTGAGAAAGTAACCAAGAGTACAGAGGCACTAGAATTTCCTCTTCTATTACATTTCTGTTTTATTCATGGCATCCTGTGGGGAACATGGAGGAGAAAGTTTATTTAATAATATATACATGGGCATATGTTTAAAAAAAGAAACCATTACATAGAGCCAAACACAGCTAAAGCTTAACCATGAACCACACATTAAAAAAAAAAAAAAAAAAAATTCTTTCAATCAGAGCAGTTCCAAAGGAGTAAACACATCCTCTGGTTGGCAAATATCTAGTTGTGTAATACTAGTACCCCCATCCAAATACATATATATGAGACTCAGAACAGCCAAAGAAACACAGCACACCAAAATGACAACACACAATAAAATAAACATCCTAATGGAATAACTAAAAGGAATTAAAATCAGATACACCAAGAAGACTCTGACTTACCACTACTGGGTAGTATTTTTATTAAGGTTCAGATGAGGAACAAAAATCTGCCCTCTGAGAAGAGTCAGAAATCCTGTATTCTGTACAGGCTGGATGAGCTCTCCAGAACCCAGAGTTTTTCTCTTTCCTCAGCAATAGGAATCCAGAGGTCACAGAGAAGATTACATTTGACTGAACCTCAAGGGGAGGAGCAGTTTTGCTCCAAACTCTCTGAACAGACAACATAATGGTTTAAAAGCTTGGGTTTCTCTTGCTCTGCAGGTGACACACATGGCTGATGATTTGGGAATGGTGCTAGAAGAGACTGTCCTCAGAGCAAAATCTGTCATTACCAGATCCCCAAGGATAATCATAGCTCACAGGTCTTTTTTTTAATTTATTTTTTTAATGTTTTATTTATTTCTGAGAGAGAGAGAGAGAGATAGAGAGAGAGAGCATGAGCAGGGGAGGGTCAGAGAGAGAGGGAGACACAGAATCTGAAACTGGCTCCTGGCTCCTAGCTGGCTGTAAGCACAGAGCCCGACGTGGGGTTCGAACCCACAAACCGTGAGATCATAACCTGAGCCGAAGTCGGACGCTTAACCATTGAGCCACGCAGGCGCCCTGCACAGGTCTTAAAACTTCTCTTGGCTCATCCAGAAATGGATTTCCAGATTCTAGATTCCTACCTTCACCAAGTTCGGTATTTGCCCACAGTGGGCCTCAGCTAGGTAATGGAAAAATAATCTGGTGTAATTGAAAGGGTGTATACTAGCAAATATTCATCAAATGGGGCTGAGGGTGAGCCAAGATGAATATATAAGTGCAAGGATGTTAAGTTAGTAGTTATGTCAAGGAACATGGGCATCCTCACAGCTCTTTTTTCATTGGTGGCAGAGACTCCCTCATCCCCGTGGTCTCAGAGGGAGTAGAAGCCTTAGAAATGCTGGGGGCAGATAGTGGCAGGGCTGACAGAATGGAGGAAACTAGCAGAAACAGAGGCAACACTGGGGATGAGCAGAGGCAAAACTATGCCCCACTCCCACCACGAATATCCACTACTTATTTGTATGGTAAGATTTCCAGTTACTTACTAGCTTGGGCTTGAGCAGAGTCCTCATCACTAAAATAGACCTAATGGTAACCCACCAAACATTCTGTAAACTCTAATACACTATATAGATGTTACTTGATATCTTTACTATCATTACCAAAAATAATACTTAGACTCAACCATTTGGAAATTAGATTTTACTCTTATTTGCTGTTGTTAATTTTTTTCCCATTTATTTTAGAGAAAGAGAAAGAGAGGGAGCATGAGCATGGAAGAGGAGCAGAGTGGGGGAGAAAGACAGGATCTTTAAGCAGGCTTCATGATCAGCAGGGAGCCCAGCATAGGGCTCAATCCCATAACCCTGGGATCTTGACTCTGGCCGAAATCAGGAGTCGGATGTTCAACCGACTGAGCCATGCAGGCATCTCTTACTTGTTTTTAAGCTATTATTGGTCCAGGCAGTTTCTTCATTGAACTTTATTTTTTTTTAATGTTTTTTATTTATTTCTGAGAGAGAGACAGCATGAACAGGGGAGGGTCAGAGAGAGAGGGAGACACAGAATCTGAAACAGGCTCCAGGTTCTGAGCTAGCTGTCAGCACAGAGCCCGACATGGGGCTTGAACCCACGAGCAGTGAGATCAAGACCTGAGCCGAAGTCGGATGCTTAACTGACTGAGCCACCCAGGCGCCCCTCTTCATTGAACTTTAAAATATTTGTTAGTCATGTCAGATATTCTCCATAAAAATCCTAGACCAATTAATAAATGAAGATAGCAAGGAAAAAAATACTTTTAAAGTTTGACTTTCTCTTCAAGAAACATATTTCCCATTACTGAAGAAAACAAGTATATCACCCAACTTGAGGTGTTTGTACTGGGTTGACTTTACCAATATTTGAAGCCATTCCAAGCAACCACAGTCAGTTTTTTTAATTACAGCTATACAACCTACAGGGCTGTCAGAACAAAGAAAAACTATGCTCCAAAGATTATTCCTGCTCCTGCTTATTATGCACACAGAAAACACATTTCTGGCAGTTTTAGGATAGTTTTAGTTTTTCCCTTTATCCCAGCCATCATGGTTCATGAATACAGAGGTCTAGGTTCAGAGACTAAAATACTATAGTATGTGAGTTAATACCAGACTCAGGCAATGTTAGTATAATGTGAATTCTGGCCATTCCTAAGATTTCCAAGCCTTCATGGGTAAAATCTGAAGGGAAGTTTTAGTGGGAGAGAGGCTGACATTTCAGTGCTGAAAGCAATTCCATCTGTCCAGATACAAGGACTTAAATTCCCTTTGAGGTACGTGGATCCTTTGTTTTGAAAAAAACATCCAAACATATCCTTGGTTATACCTACTAACTTTTTTTTTGGAGAATAATGTGAAATATTCTGTCTATAGATGTTTCAAATTAAAAATATAAGTATTCTGGGGGCACATAAGTGGCTCAGTTGTTTAAGCCTCCAACTTTGGCTCAGATTATGATCTCATGGTTCATGAGTTTGAGCCCTGCGTCAAGCTCTGTGCTGACAGCTCAAAGCCTGGAACCTGCTTTGGATTCTGTGTCTCCCTTTCTCTGCCTCTCCTCCACTTGTGTTGTCTGCCTGTCTTTCTCTCTCAAAAATAAACATTTAAAACACACACACACACACACACACACATGTACAAGTATTCTCTTTGGTAGAGATTTTCATTTTGGGTTAAGCTTGAAATAATCTTTAGAGTTTTTTTTTTTTTTTAAGAGAGAGCAAGTGGGGGAGGGGCATAGAGAGAGGGAGACAGAGGATCTGATGTGGGCTCTGTACTGACAGCAGAGAGCCCAATGTGGGGCTCAAACTCACAAACCACAAGATCATGACCTGAGCCAAAGCTGGATGCTTAACCAACTGAGCCTCCCAGGTGTCCCTCCTTAAAGAGATTTTGTCCTTGCTTTTTCAGAGAGGAGCTGTAGTCTAAGGATAAGGTTCCCCTAAAGAGAGTAGATATTCCCAATCCTTGGATGAGACAGAGGCTTGGACAAAAAAACAGGGACTGACAAAGCTAACCCTAGACTAGGACAGAGGAACCTCATTCACTTTCTGGGTCTTAGGGAAACTATGAATACATTCTTAAGAGTAGACATATTCTGAGCTCCAGGGTATGGTTAGCTGGCCTCTAGCACATAGAAGCATGGAGGGAACTAAGAGACACTAGAAAGGCCCCTGAAAGTACTGTAGAGCTATGGATTCTGAAGTTAGTAACACTGCCATGGACTGAATTGTGTCCCCCTAAAATCCATATATTGAAGCCATAAACCTCAGTGTGATTATATTTGGAGATAGAGCCTATAAGGAAGTAATTAAGGTTATAAGAAGTCATAAGGGTGGGACCCTGATTGAACAGGATTAATGTCCTTATAGGAACATAAGAAATACCAGAAAGCTTGTTTGCTCTCTCTCTCTCCACCATGTAAGTACATATAAGAAGCTGTTTACAAGTCAGGAAGACAGTTTTCACCAGGAACAGCATCTTGATCTTGGACTTTCCAGCCTCTAGAACAGTGAGAAAATAAACTTCTGTTGTTTAAGCCACACCATTTTATTACTGGTACTTTTTTATTATTCTTATTGGTATTGTTAGTGTTTTATTATGGCAGTCTGAAGTGACAAGACACACACCTAGTAACTGTTTCAGGATTCTTTTGGTATTGTACTTTTGTTTAATTATTCCTTTACCTAAAGCAGTCTTGTTAAACCTAACAGTCTAGCAGATCTTTCTAGTATTTGAATGCCTAGTATACTGGAGGCACTGTACTAGGCAAAGGAAAACAATGATGATTAAGATAGGCTTTTCTGCTAGTCAAGAGAGAAAGGTATTAAACAAAAAATGTATGGAAACTTCATGACAATTGTGACAAGTACTATCCTGCACATATGAGAGCACACAGCCGTCTCTGCCATACTGTGCAGAATTAAGGGGAAATCCTGCCCTCCAAGTGGCACAATATAATAAAGAATAGAATCAGGTCAGTATGGGAGTGGGGGCAGCCATGGCCTGACAAAGATCAAAGGTGTCTCAGCCACATGATGAGGTGGGACCAGCACTTGCACAGTAGCTTGATAAGGAGAACAGAACACTAGATTGAAAGCCCCATGAGGGGAATGACCTTCTCTCTCTAGTTCACTGCAACATTCCCAGAATCTAGCATTCCTTGGTACACAGTAGACACTTAATAAGTACTTGGTTTTGGATGGATGGGCATAAATGATAAGACCATGGGGGAAATCTCAGAAACAAATGGAGTAGACTCTAAATGGACTACAGTCTTATGTTCCAGCATATAAAAACATAAAAACTGCTAAAATAAGAGTATAAAGAGAAAGTAACACATTATTACAATTTTTAAGCACATTCCAGGAACGCTGACTACAGATTTGTTTTGGGGACCATGTCAGAAATGCTGTGTAATAAACACCTGTTGTTTTTGTCCAATAGCCTTTTCCAAAAGTTCTAAGAAATTTGAAGTTTCCTTTGAGAAAGAGGACCCAAAATTTCCTTTGGGAAACCACCCTCCACTCCATTGTTCTCCAGTCATGTGGTTTCCATGGAATTGACTCCAACTCTACTTCCAGGGGTGGGGGCGGGGAAGGTCCCTAATTGGCTTAGAATAACAACATCCCATCCCTGTGTCTACACTGATTAGTTCCAGAATGGCACATAAACTAGTCAGAGCCAAGAAAACATGTTTGGTCTTCCTGTGGAATCGGTAGTGTGAGGATATGAAACCACAAAGTGAGCTGATAAAGCTGACATGCAGACAAAGAAAGCCTCAAGACAGATCCCTGTGACAATATTTGAGCACTGCACCAAATCACACTGGAAGCTCAGCCTGCCTGTGGACTATATGTGAATACACTCCCACCTGACTTCTGGCACTTTAGTTTTGTTTTTCTAGCACCTGTAATCTAGACAATCCTAATAGACAGATGTCCTGCTTTCCCTGTCCTAATTAACTTTTGGGGTGAAGCAAGCTGGATCATAGGACCAGGGGGTCTCCTCGCCTTAAGCTTCTCCACAAAGGCTGCTGGGATTTCTCTGGCAGGTCTCCACAGACATCCTGGCAGCAGTGAAGGTCCTGGGAGAGTTCCCTTTGCCCTTATGATTAAGGGTTCCAGCCTACAACCTGCCCTCCCTACATCTGTTTCCTATGGCAGGAAGGCAAAATGCCCAATGTGAGGTAGATAGGGAAATCCCTGGTGTGAAGCTTAGAGTTACTGATGCAATAACAGATTTCAGCTTTTGTCCCCATATTGTCAGTATGATAGATACTCAAAACCAAGAATGGGGAAGCTCAGGGGCTCAGTGGGATTATAAAGACAGGCGCACAGCCCCTAAAGGCAGAGGAGCAGTTTTAACTCTTCCCACACTACCTTGCAGCCCACGATTTGGCGGCCATGACCCTTTCCTTTGGTTCTCCATCACAGGTCTCCAGCACCCAGCCATCAACCTATGGTCATAAGATGCTATGACTTAATCATGTCCCCTAAAATTCACATTGAAACCTTAACCCCCGATATAACTGTGTTTGGAAATAGGGCCTTAAGAGGGGAAATAAAGGTTAAGTGAGGTCATAGGGTGGGTCGTAATCCAATGGGACTGGTGTCCTTATGAAGGAGGGGGAGATACCAGATCTCTCTCTCTCCCCCACACATATGTACCAAGTAAAGGTCATGTGAGGACATAGCAAGATGTGTATCTGCAAGCCAGGAAGGGAATTCCCATTAGAAACCAGATCAGCCAGAACCTTAATCTTGGACTCTTAACCTCCAGAACTGTAAGAAAATAAATTTCTGTTGTTTAAGCCACCTATTCTATGGTATTTTGTTAAGAACACCTGAGCAGACTAATACACAGGAGGTTATAGTTACCTAAAGCCAAAGGAAGCAAACTGTGTGTGATAAGGTTGTCTACAAAGTTAATGCAATCTTCACCTACACCTACGAGGAAGGAATGATGTACTGCTGAGGGACAATAACCGTCCAGTTTCGCAGTATGACACATAAAGAGAGATAGAGGGCTGACCAAGATGATGAGTCACCAATGAGGGAAACTGAAGTCACTGGCTTGGAAAAGAGGAGATAGTGGTTTTCGAGTAGCAAACCTGTGTAATGTTGAAGAGCAGACTAACCTTGTTATCTTCACCTCAAAAACTAGATCAACGGAGAAGGAAAAGCTAAAGCTGGTTTCAGCTTAACATTAGAAAGCTCCCACAGCAAGTTATGCAACAATCAAAAGGATGGCCTCATTGTGCCATCAAATGCCTTGTTATTGAAGATAAACAAGCAGAAGCTGAGTAAGCAACTCTCAGAAATATTAAACAAGTAATTCTCACTGTGGGGCATGAGGTTGAGCTATATAGACCCTCTATTTCCTTTTCCAACTTTATGACCTTATGAATCTGTGACTAATAGATAGTAATTAAGAACTGGGGCACCTGGGTGGCTCAGTTGGTTAAGCATCTGACTTAGGCTCAGGCCATGATCTCACAGTTTGTGGGTTCGAACTCACACTGGGCTCTGGACTGACAGCTCAGAGTGTGGAGGCTGCCTCGGATTCTGTGTCTCCCTCTCCCCCTGTCCCTCCCCCACTCGTGTTCTCTTTCTCTCTTTCTCTATTCAAAAATGAATAAACATTAAAAAAACAATTAAAAATAAGAACTAGATGACTTGTTTCAAATCCCAGCTCTGTCATAAACTATTTGTCTGTAAAATCAGGGCAGTAAGAGTGTCTTCTTCATCTTGCAGTGGTTAAGTGAGTTAGTATATATAAAGAACCTAAAAGAGCACATAGCCCATGGTAAACCAGTAAGTGTTAGCCACTCTTACTAACAGTTGAGTGACAGCTTTGTGCTGAGCCCTACTACAGCTAAAGCAGGATACAAAAATATATGCATGGTCCTGGCTCTTAAGACTAATATATAAAAGTGGGAGTAAGCAATGATAGCTAGCAATTTTCAAGTCCCTATTACGAACTGAACACTTTATACACAACATCTCCAATCTCTTAGCAACCAGAAAAATAGGCATTACCATTCCTATTTAAAATGATGGAAGCAGGGGCGCCTGGGTGGCTTAGTCGGTTAAGCGTCCGACTTTCGCTTAGGTCATGATCTCGCGGTTCGTGGGTTCGAGCCCCGCGTCGGGCTCTGTGCTGATTGCCAGCTCAGAGACTGGAGCTTGTTTCAGAGTCTGTGACTCCCTCTCTCTCTGACCCTCCCCTGCTCATGCTGTCTCTCTCTCTCTCCTAGAAATAAATAAAACATTAAAAAAAATGTTTCCTTTAAAAAGAATAAATAAATAAATAAAATGATGGAAGAAAAATGATAAGATTAAGTAATATGCAGTAAGGTACAAAGTGATAGCAGAATTCAAATCCATCTTTGTCAGGCTCCAACAGGTAGAAGGGTCTTTCCATACTAATGGCCATCTCAAGACTGGTTCCTTTCTATTACCTAATTTCATCCTTGCCACACCCTGTGTATAAATAGAGTAGACAGTATGGTGCAGGAGTTGAATGTATAGGTTCTGGAGTCAGGCAACCTAAGGTCAAATGGTGGCTCTGTCATTTACTAGCCATATGACATTCAGAAAATTACTTAACTCAAGTCTTAGCTCCTTCATTATAAAATTGTTAGGTTGATAATAGTACCTATACACAGAAAGTACCTGACATAAGGCTAGTAGTAATGAAGTATTAGCTATTATTTTCATTACCGTTGATGAATAAAGAAATTGAAGCAAAAAAAGAAAAGAAAAAGAAAAATAGAAACTGAGGCAAATCAGCCAAAGAACCTACATGGTAAATCAAGTGCCTTGTGGCTCCACCATCTTCCACTAGATCATATATTTGTAGCGATATGATATGTCAGCACTTCTCTTCTAAAAGAAAAGATGACATATAATATATCCAGCAACATGGATATTCCCTAACACTGATCATAGTCAAAATGATTATATCTCTGCCACCTCTGTAGAGCTCAAACAGCCACTATGTTTTAATGATAATGACTCAATCTTTAATCACAACAAATAAGGTCCCTAGTAATCCCTCTTCTGCCCACCCCTCCAACATCACTCAGGCAAAGAAGATACCCTCTGGTCCTATGTCCTACCTCAGCCTTCTTCCTGCCCCCTTACAAATCTGGGAGTGTAGCTGTTATAGAAATGCTACTTGCCTGGCTCCCATTTTCTTTACTGAATGGTCATGTTTTTACTTTGTGACACTTCCAATGACCCAGATGGACTTACAAATAAGCCCACCATGGATAAGCATTTCCCCTTGGTAAAACTCCCTCCCAGCCCAATCCTGATTATCATCTTTTCCTTATAATAGTCTCTGATGGTGACACTCATTCCCCTCTCCTATCTATTATGGCTTGGACATCAGAAAAACAGTCCTTGAATTAAAATTAAATTGTTTTATTTTTTAAAGAAAGGAGGCAATTGGAGATTGACAGTGTCTTTTCTCCTCTCTTTCTCTCTCTCCCTTACTCTCAAATTAGGCCTCTGACCCACATTCTGACATGGATGGGGTTTCTACCAGCCTGAGAATCCCAGTTCCATGCCAAATATGGCTCCCCCATATGGCAAAAAAGGGCTGCTGCCATGGGACAGCTGCTGAGCTGAAGCTAAATCCTGTTTGGAGCACTTATGACCCAGAGGATGTCACCTCCAAGATGTTCAGGGCTCCATCTCTCCCTCCCAGCCTGCCCATTAGGCTTAGAAGCAAGCATACAGCATAATCATCCATGCCTCTCCTAGATCCCTGAGGGGAGCCCTCTCTTCTGGGTGGAGCGTCTGTCATATGGCTACCAGGCATCTGGTTTTAAGCAGATTTTTGTTGAGAGGTGAAATGGTGCCAGTATTGTACTGTTACCCTTCCCCATGGACATTCATCAGAGTAAATGACAAGAGTAGATTAACCCATCAAGGATCTGAGTCCCACCTGATTAAAATAGATTACTTGGATCCAGAGTCTTGAATTTCATGTACTAGAAATCTCTTCCAGGGTTAAAGGACAGGAGAGTTTGAACTGTTTTTAATAGTATGTATTTTTATCTGATTACCGCACGCCCCCCCCCCACACACACACACAATCACATTTTGCAATCTATAGTTGGTTTCATTTTTTCCCTTACAATTTCTCTATATTGTAAGAGATGTGGAAACATTTTGTTCTGAGGTCAAAAAGACCATGTTTTCCCCTAGCATCAGAAAATGCCAGAATTGGAGGGCTGGGATACAGTACCTGAATCCAAGTTTCTCAGAATCCAAAACTCCATTGTTTTAAATGCATCAATCTGTCTCTCTTAATTCTAAATGACTGCGTTCATGCTCAACCACTAAAAAAGGACTGTAACTATACATGCATAAAATGTTAACATTAGACGAAGCTGGGTGAAGTACATATCCAGTGACTCAAGGATCGATAAATAGGCTTCATTTGATTTACTTACAGTCCTTTTGACCTCAGATGCTAATGAATCCAAACATTTCTTCTTACTAAAATCAAGTAATGATTCTAAGAATTACTGTCAATCTGAAGATACTTCCCAGCTAAACCTGCTAAAGTTGTTAATTTAAACAGTATTAAAAACTGCAATTGCCCACAACACCACATGCTTTCAACAATTACAGCTCACCTCTTTGGAATGTATGTCCAGAAATCTCATTCACATTATGAGAAACTAAAATAGTAAATACTTTTTAAGCTTTTGATGATAATGCTTACTATTATCTAATAATTGGTAACTCATTTAATTATAAATGAAGCAGCCTTTATTCCTGAGATCTAGTCTGCATCTGGGCTCCAGGCTGACAGCATGGAGCCTGCTTTGGATTCTTCCTCTCCTCTTTCTCTGTTCCTCCTCTGTCTGCAAACACATGCTCTCTCTCTCTCTCTCTCTCTCTCTCTCTCTCTCTCTCTCTTTCTCTCTCAAAATAAATAAACTTAAAAAATAAAAATAAATGAAGATAGATCTATCGATATATAAGTTCTGTGTGTTGACCCAGGCTCATCATTTCAGATATTTATTAGACTAGAAAGAAGGCACAGATCCTTCAGAGGACAAACTCGCACAGGAGAGGGAAAGCCATGTAACCTGCTTCTACTTTTCCTGCCATCACCTTCTGTTTTTAAAGGCATGTTTTAGAATCCTGCCTTTCTGTTGGGAATGATCTCTTCTTGCCCTCTTTATGGTACTTCTGAGTCCCTCAGCTTTGATACCCTATCCTGGCCGAAGTGGTCAGCATGTAAACAATCTACAACTCACCCTCTCCCCAAGGAAATGGAATATTGGGCAAGAGATGAACAGATGGAAGATAAGTGGAGCTGAGTCATTCTGAAGGCAGCTAAAGAGATTTCTGTGAGTTTCTCTGACTGAGATGCCTGGAGCTACCATGGCTTCTATACTTATGAAATCTTATTTTCTGTTACTGTGTGAACTACACAAATCTATTCAGTAAGCTTCTTTTTTTTTCCTTTTCATAATAGATTCTGTTACAAGCAAACTTACAGGTTCAGAACATCATATCTGGAAGGCATCTTAGGAATGATCTAATAAAATGTTCCTTTACCCTTAACCATTGTGTTACGAGTGAAGAAAGTGAGCATTTTAATTTGTGCTTAGTCTTGCTACATGGAAAGTCAATTTATGGTCCTTGATAATAACAGCACTCTGGTGTAAACATTCTCTAGGGTTTGCCCATAAATATTTCACAAGATATTGCTAGTAAAAAAAAAAAAAAAAAAAAAAAAAGCTGCCCTAAAGAGTTATTGATGCCATGAACTAGCTCTCTCTCTCTAAATGAAGGCCTAACAATACAGAACCTTAATACTTCTATAGTACTTTCTATGAATGAAAAGAGTTAAAGTACAAAGAGTACCTCTGAGTCCTAGTTTAAAGTAGCTTATTTAAATTAACAGAGACTCAATGCTATAGCTGAGAACCCACAAATTTCAGTGGCTCAGTACATTGAAAGTTTATTTCTTGTTCACATCATGGTCCAATGAGGGTCATGAGAAGGACTCTGCTCTACAAAGTTCCTCTGGACTCAGGTTCCTTTAGCCTGATCTCTTTCAAGTCTTTGAATCTCCCCATTCAACAGAGAAATAAAGAAGAGAATGGGGCTTGCCCACGGGAGATGTTTACAACTCAGGCCTGGGAGAGGAGCAGTGACTTCCACTCATATCTCACAGGTAAGGAAGGCCACACCTAGCTGCAGGAGAGGCTGAGAAGTAATGTCTGGTTTTGGACCTCCAATGGCCTCTGCCACAAGTAGCAAATTCCTTGAAAGAAAGAAAGAAGGAAGGAAAGAGAGAGAAAGAGAAAGAGAGAGAGAGAGAGAGAGAGAGAAAGAAAGAAAGAAAGACCCGAAATTAACTTCTTTAATGAAATTTCTCTCTCCCTAAATACAGAGATTGCCCTACTTAAATTAGCTGCCCACAGATGTGTCTTTAAAAATACTTTGTTTTACAGTAACACAAGAAAAGTACTAAAATTATCTAAGTAATTAAGACATGCAAGATTTGTTTCTTATTAAAGAATGAAAGCAAAAGATTTGCTAGGATATACAGGAAGTTGAATGATTAGGCCCTAAATGAAGAAAGGAGTTATTTTCACAAAATGAGTTTGGTTTTGCCTGTCCCATCTCTTTTGATTTCATTATAATCGGATCGGTTAAAAGGGTAGGAGCCAGATAACCAAGCCAAAGAATGTTTAGTGTAGTGTTCAGGAAATGACCAAAGTAAATTACAAAGTAAATTTTCTAACTGCATTGGAATGTGATCTATGGGAGCAAGGTTCTGGAGTTAAGGACCAAGAGGACTCTTGAAAAGCTGAACTTTCTGTCTGCCTGCTGCTGGACTGTCTCAATCCCTCTCTTCCATTTCCATTCTCACACACACTGCCACCACACTAGAATCTGATCCAGGTGTACATTATGGGATTGTTATGTGACTCGTCTTACCCTGTGACTGTCAAAATAATATCCTTGTTCTCAGTCTTATGTCCTCTCTTGGGCTTCTTATGTGCCATGGTGAGGACAAGCATCCCACAAAGGAGGGCTGAGGTTCACAAAGAAGAACAGCAAAGAAGAGCAGTTTTTCTTTTATAATTTCTACACTCCTAAGTATAAAGCATGGCTGCCATGGAGCATGTGACGGCCATGGAGCATGTGACGTTCCTCACACAAATAAGGCCATTGGCTCTGGTCATCTCTAAGATCTTAGGCCTGGGATATCCCTAGTAAGGACCCAGGTTCTGAGTGTCTCACTCCTGACACAGCCTGTCCTGAAGCATAAAGCCTTTCAATTCTCATGTTTCTTAATGACTATCCATAGCACAATGGCTTGTAGAGGGAGGAGGGGAGACTGAGGGAGGGTAGGCCCAGCCAGCAGGGCTGCTTTGGAGACAGCCAGCAGCCTGGGCTGGCAGGCCACTCAGAGCCTGCTGCTTTCCACCAGGGGTTTGCTGACCAGATCAGAGCGACACTGGAGAAGGCAGCAGCTGTGGCCAGAGACAACTACTCTAACTCCCTTTTAGCTAATGAACTGGAAGACTCAGGAGGGAGCCAGGGAAGAATGGCTCCCCTGGGGCTTGCAGAGAGGCCTCTCCTTCCCTGAATTTTCCAATTTTAATTAGGCTTGATGGTTTGGTCAGGATAAGATTTTTTAGATAAAATACCATACTGAGTAGGGATGCCCAATGCTTAATTCTTCAGATCCCTCAGGATCTTGGACCCAATACTTCCCCTGATTGGGCCTCTTGACTTGTTTTGAAGGAATGAAGAAGAAAAGAATGGGGGTATTTTTAGAGTATGCTTTTTATTTCAAAATAAACACATGATAATTATTAAAAGTTGGGACATTTTTGTAATACATTAACGGAGAAAGAAAATGTGTCCCATAAATCTACATCCCCAGAGGAAAAGAATTCAGTGTTTTTATGTAGCTTCATTTTTTTACACACAAAGAGAACTCTATGTGTTATTTGTACACATATGTAGATATTTAAGACAAAAATTTGATATTATACTCTTTTGCTACTTACTTTATTCCAGTTACTATAGTGACCTGTAGACTGATCTCATTTACTTTAACAGCTGAACAGTGTTTCATTTGAAGTATATGTTTTAATTTAACCAATATGCTTCCAAAACAAATTCAGGGCAAATTATTTGAATGATTTGCCCATGAAATAAAACCACCTTAGTAGTTTCTGGCTAGGGAAGTTAACTGTTTTCAAAATCTAGGTATGTGACTATATAAAGAGTAGGCATGACCATAAGCCAAGAATCCACCCAAAAAGAGGCAACTTGAACAGACAAATCATTTGCACAATTTTATATTCAATTTCTAATCTGGGAAATCATTTACAATTACAAAATACTAACTTCTTTTAAAGTAAAAATCCTGTGTTTCCATGTTTCTATAAGAAATTCCATCATAGGGCACCTGGGTGTATCAATCAGTTAAGTGACCAACTCTTGCTCTCAACTTACATTTTGACCTCCAGGTCCTGAGTTAAGGCCCCACATTAGGCTCTTGCTGGACATGAAGAGGGAGGGAGGAGGGAAGGAAGGAAGGAAGGAAGGAAGGAAGGAAGGAAGGAAGGAAGGAAGGAAGGAAGGAAGGAGAGAAGGAAGGAAGGAGAGAAAAAGGAAGGAGAGAAGAAAGGAGAGAAGGAAGGAAGGAGAGAAGGAAGGAAGGAGAGAAAAAGGAAGGAAAGAAGAAAGGAGAGAAGGAAAGAAGGAGAGAAAAAGGGAGAGAAGGAAGGAAAGAAGAAGAAGAAGGAAGCAATAAGACAATTAATTCAGTCCTAGCTAGTTCAGAAATTAGAAATGGAACAGAGTCTATAAGGAAAGAAGCTAATATCCAGTGCCACAGTCCTTGTTGGCATGGAACAGTCAGGATAAGGAAGGTCCCTGGCCCAACTACACTTCTTTTATGTAGATGCTAGATGTCCCTGCCCTGGGCATTGGACAGGAGTGTGAACAGTGTCTCTGTCCTTGTGGGTAATGTACAATCACGAGAAACCAATAAGATGTTGTTTCTAAGGGTCATAATTCTGCAACTCACACAAAATTCAGCTCTTTTTCCCTCTCCAACTTCCCTCACACCATAAGTAATGGAGAAGGTCTATATCCTCACTTTCCAAAGTCACTGTTGAGTTCTACTCCCCCATACACATTAACCTGGATACAATTCTAAATTGGCATGTGTGACTAGCAGAGGTTGGCATGGTAGCTTTTGGGAGCCAAGTGTCAATATGAAAGAAGAAATGGATGTGTCCATTCTCATCCAAGCATGTTTCAGTCTTTGTAGACCATAAAAAGCATTAACTGGTGTTTGAATAAGAAGGAAACAGAATAGGGTAATGTATTATGAACTTGTTTGGGAAACAGCAAAAAGAATTTATGAAGCATTAAATATTTACTTCTTCTACCCACAAGTTAATTTTTTTTAAGTGTGGTTCAAAATTAATGATGCCTAAATGTATTAAAGTTATGTATTAACCAAAGATAATAAAAAGTCAAAGAGAAGGAGAAGGAAAGGAAACTTCCAAGAGTGGATAAACTGGTTTTAAATAAGATGATTTGGGGATTTGGGTATCTATTCTTCTCTTCACTTTCAAATTAGAAATATGATACAAAGAATTAAGTAGCTTTTTGGAGGTAATATAGAAATGATAGAAAAGAAGCTCCTGGATGGTTTAGTTGGTTAAGCGTCCAATTCTTGATTATGACTCAGGTCATGATCTCATGGTTTGTGAGATCAAGCTCCACATCAGGCTCCAGGGTGACAGTCAGAGCCGACTTAGGATTCTCTCTCTCCCTCCCTCTGCCCCTCCCCAGCTTACTCGCTTTCTCTCTCTCTGAAAATAAATAAATAAGCTTAAAAAAAAAAGAAATACACAAAAATGCTGATAATCATGGTTTATTACAATAGTTAAGTTTAATATGGGGATTAATAAAGAGAAAGGTACTTTGAATACCATCAGCAGACATCAATGTTAGCATAAAATGCTAATATTATAGTTATGTATATAAATACACAGCTTACTAATAATTCCCTTTAAAATAAAAGAAAAAAGTGCCATCGTACCAACATGCCTATTTAATGTAGAATTAATATTTTTAATGTACAGTCATATTAGATAATCCCTCTTCCTAACAGGAAACTGTGTGAGTATGAGTGTACATGAGCATATGTGTATGAACATATACACACACTCTACCATTTTACTTCAAGTCAGTGTAGTCAAGTGCATTATCTTATAGTATATCTATAACAAACACTACTAAGGAAACCCAAACTTGCCAGAATCAGTCTTAAATTTTTTTTAATTAAATAGTAACAACAATAAATATAATGGGCTTTGGAATCACATAGAACCATATTCAAATCCTGGCTCCACCATGCAGAGTGGAGGAAACAAATGAGTGACAACTCTAAGGCATGGTTTCCTTCACTGTAAATTGGAAAACTACTCCCCATAGGGTTGAAACATGAATTAGTGAAATGAGGACACCCAGCATGCAGCACACAGATCCTGGACATTCAGTAAATTTAATCCTCTTCCCTTTAATTCAAACATGAGTAATTTATGCAAAAATGCTTCTAAGATATACATGGCACAATTAACAAACAAATGACTACACTTAATAATGCCAAAAAGCTGGGGCACCTGGGGGGCTCAGTGAGTTGAGTGGCTGAATTTAGATCAGGTTATGATCTCATGGTTCATGGATTCAAGCCCCATGTTGGGCCTTCTGCTGTCAGCAATAAGCCCTCTTTGGATCCTCTATCCCCCACTCTCTCTACCCTCCCTGGCTCATACTCTTTCAAAAATAAATAAGTATTTTGAAAAATAATGCCAAAAGGCATGATTTAAAATTTTTTGCTAATATTTGTCTTATGAGACCATTACTCTGAGTTAAGGATATAGTCACTTCACCTTAAACACTATAGAAGGAGTTTTGTATCCTATCATCTTTCAATCTAGTGACCAAAAGGGGTATCTGCCTGACTCAGTCAGTAGATCATGTGACTCTTGAGCTCAGGGTTGTGAATTTGAGCCCCATGTTGGGAGTAGAGTTTCTTATAAAAAATCTAGTGACCAAAAAGCAATGCCAAACATAAAATGGACTGTAAGTAGGATTATTAAAGGATAATATATGGCTCCTGTTTATTGAAGAGAAACAAATGTCTCAGGGTTTGTAAATCACTCATAAGCCTTAGATAGCACAGCAAAGGAAAGGAAAACAAAAGGAATCATCTGACATAATATATAAAATATAAATTGTTAAACTAGCCCTTTCCCTTTTCTTCATTCTGCTGTCAGAAAACGCAGCCCTTAAAGTATAGGCCCCTAATCAATGTACACTACCAATTCTAATGTTTAAATTTGCCAGTGTCCCTAAACTTGAAAAAGTTCAAATACAGGGAGGAAAATCCAGGAATAGCAATAATCCTGAGTAAATTAAATACTATAATCCGAGTAAGATTCAGTCAACTTTAAAGAAAGACCAGAGACAATAAGAATTTTAAGATTTCAGTCCATCTATAATATATAAATGTTTCTATCATATATATTCTCTAATATGTATATATTATATAATATATATATTTCTCTGAAACCTAACAACCATACACTTAAAACATATATTGATACTTTCCTTTCTTTTCTCTAGATATCTCAAATCTCTTCACTCTTTCCAAAGTGGGAGAAAGAAAATCAGAAATAATTTTAAAATACTGCTCTCATGCTCTCATGCTCTTGCCCTCTCTCTCCTTCAGGTTATTAGGCCATTATCAAGGTGACATTATAGAATAAAGTATACCCAAAAGCAATTTTCCATGTCTTTCTTATTACCAGAAGCTCAATTGATTCAGGTGTCAGAGGCCCATCTGCCTCCTCCTGGGAGGCTGGGCCCTCCTCAGCCTCACGGAATACATCTTGATTAGCAAAAGCCAACCATGGTCACTTCTTTTCCTTGTCAGTGGTTAGGTCAGGAATGGGCAGGGGACACAATTGTAGCCAGTAAGATGACTGGGGATGTCTGTTACAGGCAAGGAGGCTCTAGGAAATTTTTCCCTCTCCTTAAATGGGAACATAAAGAAGCAAAGCCCCCCTTTCCAGCCTAGAGTTAAGGTTACTAATCAGCTGACCTTCAAAAAGAAAGATTACCCTGGTTTATCTGGGCTGTGTAATCACAAGAGTCCTTAAAAATAAAAGAGTAAGGCCTAAGAGAGGGGTCGTATTACTGAAGAAAGGAACAGAGAGATACAATATTTCTTCTTTTGAAGATGGAGAAAGGGAGCCACAAGCCCAGAAATGAGGGTAGCCTCTGGTTGCCAGAAAGCCAGGTAAATGTATTCTCCCCTAGAGCCTCCAGAGAGGAACACAACCCTGATGACATCTGGTTTTTAGGCAAGAGAGATTCATATGAGATATCTCACCTACACAATTGTAAGATAATAGATTTGTGTTGTTTTAAGCCACTAGATTTATGTTAATTTGTTTCAGAAATGATAAGACACTAATACAGCCCTCTTTGACTATAATGCTGATATACCTGAATTCAAGAAATCAATGGCAGGAGTAGAAGGTCAAAGAGATCTGGAAGCTTAGTTGATCCAAACTTAGTATGTTCAAAATAATCACTCAAGTCAATGTGGACTATGTTAGTATACCAGTATAACACACCCCCTAGGCCCTACACTTATATATCACTATGTCCAATTCTGAGCATCATGTTTGAAGAGGAACATCTGTACCTAGAGTGCCCATGAGACAGCACAAGAACAGCCAAGAGCCCTGAGGATGCTCACCTTGGAGGAGACCTAAAGGAAAGTGATAATATCCGTAAACCTTATGCAGTTGTCATGTGTAAGTAGAAATGAGACTTTGTTCTCCATAGGACAGATTACACCCATAGGTAGAAAGAGAGGAATGAGTTTTCATCACAATATATGGAAGAGTTTTTTGTCATTCAGAGATGACCATTGTTGAAGAGTGCTGCCTTTGAATAAAAAATACTTGATGCCACTGAAGGACATTCCTAGATAGAGTGGGTCCCAATTCTCTCCTAAAATCCTTTCTAGGGGCACCTGGGTGGCTCAGTCAGCTAAGTGTCCAATTCTTAATTTCAGCTCAGGTCATGATCTAACAATGGTGAGATCAAGCCCCATGTCAGACTCTGCACTGTCAGCGCAGAGCCAGTTTGAGATTCTCTCTCCCTCTCTCTGCCCTGCCCTCTCTCCCTCTCAAAATAAACATTTAAAAAAAATAGAATCCCTTCTAAATTTAAGGCCCTATTCATTTTGTTGTTGTTGTTTCTTGTTTTTGAGAGAGAGAAAAAGAGCAGGTGAGAGTAGATATGGGGGGTGGGCAGAGGGAGAGAGGGAAAGAGTGAATCCCAAGCAGGCTCCATGCCCAGCGCAGAGCCAACACCAAACAATTACAACCATGAAATCATGACTTGAGTTGAAATCAAGAGTTGGCCGCTTAACCGACTGAACCACACAGGCACCTCTCTACTGATTTTTTAAGTGAGAGTTTTTGGAGAGTAGCATGGTACCTACCCTATAGTTAGCACTCAATAAATATTTGTTGATTTAGTGACATGGGCTTGGAGGCTTAGGTCACAGACTGCAAAATTCATCCACTTCACAGCTTCCCTATGTTGGTGATGCTTTGGTAGTATTTCTGGCCTTTAGAAACAGGCATGAAAACACTATCAGCCCAATTATCACTAATAAGTACTTAATATCCAGGCAGTGCAACTGATTATTCTCACTCTAGTCTTTCACAATTCTCAGAAAACAACAGAATTTATTGCTCCTCAGGTGGTTTCAAAACACTAGTCACATCTTTTCTAGCTATTCATTCTGTGTAATGTTCCAGTAAAGACAAAATAAAGAGTTGCCTAGCAAAGAGTCTTGGTGGTGATAAGGTTAAATAGTATCTTTGTATTTGCCCCAATGTTAGATACCTTTTCAAGACTGCCATCTGGCCTAAACCAAATGGTTTAGGGGTGGGTTGGTTGGTTGGTTAGGTTTTGCTGCTGTTTGGGGTCAAGACATTACCCTTAATTCCCTTAAATACTATATTGTCCTCTCCTATTTCTCTTTAAAATGCAGATAATCTAGTTCAGAGCAAGAGTAAGGAGGTTATACTGTTTTCCTGAATGAACCAAAAATAGACATGAGGTCTAAGCTGGACCAATTAGAGTTCATTTGCTAATGTTTGTTTGTTTGTTTGTTTGTTTATTTTGAGAGAGAGAGTGCACATGCAAGCATGAGCAGGAGAAAGGCAGAGATAGAGGTAGAGAGAGAATCCCAAGCAGGCTCTGTGCTGTTAGTACAGAGCCCAGTGAAGGGCTCAATGCCATGAACCATGAGACCGTGACCTGAACCGAAACTGAGTCAGACGCTTAGTCGACTGAACAACCTAGTCATCCCTCATTTGCTAATATTTGAACTGAAATAGTGACAAAGGAAGAAGGGAAAGAGACAGGCAGGCTTAGCCTATTGTGATGCCTCATCCAGTTACAATGAAAACAGCCTTTGGATATGTAGGCTGGCCATCTTCTACTTGCCATCAAGATCAAAGGAGCAGAGGAAATAGGTCTATGGACAGAATGAAGCAGCCATACCAAGGGGTAGCAATAAAAGTATCAAAATGTTGTGCCATGACTGATTCTAGGTCCTCCAGAGGCCTGGCTACACTCTTGCTCCAGGTTACTTGAGTAACCCTTGTTATCTTGAAAGTTATTTTTTCCTTAGCTAATTTTATTTGGAGTCTTACTTGCCACCAAAGAATCGCAATAGTATACACCCATGTACAACTTGGCTAAACGGAACTAACCTTTCCAGAATTTTCTTTCCTATATATTTCTGATGAGGGTTGGCAATAGGAAAGATTCCTGTGGGGTATTTGGTGGGCAGAAATGATGTAGCTCCCACAGGTTTCTATTTATCTTTGCTGGCTCAACTCTATCATTAGACAGCAGCTGGTCCTAAAACTTGCTCTAAGCTTCTCCAACTCCTGGGCCAGATGTGTGTTTGTTTGGATCTGTGATGAAGAATTCCAAATGTTACTTTTATCCATATATTATTTCATCCTGTTGATACCAGGCCCATCCTCCCAACCTATCGAGATCACTTTTATTATCTGCCATTCTCCATATTAACTATCTAAGCTTTATTAGAGCTACAATCTTTTTTTTTTTTAAGTTTTCTTTTTAGAGAGAGCATGCATGTGCACAAGTAGGGGAGAAGCAGAGAAGGAAGGAGGGAGAGGATCAGAAGCAGACTCTGCACTGAGAGTAGAGAGCTAGCCCGATGTAGGGTCTCAAACTCATGAACTGTGAGATCATGACGGGAGCCAAAATCAAGAGTGGTAATGCTTAACCAACTGAGCCACCCAACACCCCCATTATAGCTACAATCTAACCTCTAGCTGTCCTTTCCATCCTTTTTTTTTTTTTTTAATTAATACTCCTTGGAGCCCTTCTATCTTCTAAAAATCTATTAAAGGCATTGGGCAAGAATGGAATGAGATCTAATATACTAATGTGCCACCCCTACCTTATACATTTAAACAAGTGTTTCTGAAAATAATGGTAACCCAAAGGAATGAATTTTGCAGAAATGAACATTTCAGTCCTCAGAGTGGGAAGGAGATATTTTAAGGTAAAGGGGGACTTGACATAAGTGGCTGCCTAGTCTGGCTGTTCTTGTGGAAAGCTTTGGCTGCTGTACCAGGAAATCGGAAACCCTGCCTTCTCACATCTCTTACAGACACTGCTCACCCTTTTCCTTTCTCAGAGAACTGCAAGATTGTGAGGTCAGGGAAAACGTCTAACTTGTTCCTAGCCTTTTCTCCCATATCTTGCATTTGGCCTGCACAAGTAGTTACTAGATAATAACCACTATTCTTTGCAATATAAACTTGCATGACGCCCACTGTGACACTGAAGACTCAGGAAATCCTAGCCAAACCTAAACTGCAGGACAAACATCACCCTGCAAGTCTTTAACAGTGGACACATTGCCACAACCATTGACTCATATCAACATCTGAAAATAAGAAAGGGAGGGAAGAATAAGAAAGGGGGTGATTTACTCTTTTTTATCAAACCTACAGTTATAATTTAAAACTATGGATCAATCAGGGGTCCTGGGTGGCTCAGTAGGTTAAGTGACTAACTTCAGTTCAGGTCATGATCTCATGGGTTGTGAGTTCGAGCCCCACATTGGGCTCTCTGATGTCAGCATGAAAATCACTTTGGCTCCTCTGTTCCCCTCTCTCTCTGTACCTCCCCTATGCATATATTTTCTCTCTCTCAAAAATAAACATTAAAAATAAATAAACAAAACTATAAGTTAATCAATTATATTATGCTTAAGCCCTTTTAATTCTTAGTTCCAGAAAGTAATTTAAACTAAAATGTACCACCTGAGAAAGTGTACATAATATGTTAACTGTTTAAGACAGGAAAGGAAGATATGAGATAGATAGATATCAAAATAGGAGCAGGGCAGGTGACGCGGCACCTGGCTGGCTAGTCAATGGAGTGTGCGACTCTTGACTTCTCAAAGTTGTGAATTTGAGTCCTACATTGGGTGTGGAGATTTCTTTAAAATACAATCTTAAAGAAAAACAAATAGAAAATGGGTATCTATAGCAGGAGGAAAGGAATAAAGTGGAGAGGACAAAGACAGAAGCTGCCTTTCTTTTCATATACCTTCGTTGATTTGACTGTAGAATCATGTAAATGTTTTATAATAATAAAAAATTATTAAATTTTAAAAAGCAATCCTTTTAAGCTTAAGCTAAGAGTCCACAGCCAAAAAGCTGTTATACATTCTGGATAAAAGCTGTTATACATTTCTACAGGGACAGAAAACAAATCTGGGGTTGCTAGGGACTGCAGTAAAGACTGACTACACAGGGGCTCAGGGCAATTGTGGGGTGTGATGGAACTGTTCTATATCTCAGTTTTACTGCAAGGTATAGGATTTTATGCTTTTGTCAAAGCATAAAATTAGTTAGTTACTCATAGAACTATACATTAAAAAGGATAAATTTTTTAACAGAATGAATTTTACAGTATATAAATTAATAAAAAGTATATAAAATCTTTAAAAATAAAAAGCCAGAACACCTGAATGTATGTCCAGTTGATTGTGTAATCACCACAACAAATCATTCCAAGTGACTTTAAAACACAATAATGTGTCTGGTCATTCTTTTGGCAATACGCCCTCCTTGTAAAAAAGAACTGAAAATTAATCATATTGCTTAGGTGTGCTTAGTGTGGAATAAGGGAAATGAGTAGCTACAATGGTGTTAAGAACCAAGGTCTTGATGTAGGAGAAAGGAGGCATGGATGTAAGATCAATGAAATTAAGTAAAAACCCAATTTTTAAAATTAGAAGTATCAGTATGCATTCAAAATTTATTTTATCTTAAATATTTCCTGTATCTGTCCATTGAAAGACCTAAAAATAATCACCAAAGTGTAAACAATATGCACGTGTAGTACTCTGGTAGTTATCTCTAAAATGCCTCAGGGGGGTGGTTGGAGAAATGGCAGATTCAGTTCTAGACCAGGAAATGTAAAAGATGAGCCTGGAACAATTTGTTACACCAAAAAGAAGTCATCAAACACTACTAGAGTTGCATCTAGAGTACCCCGGAGCCAACCTGAATGCTCCCACTGGCCAAATAATGGAAAATTTTAGTGACAATAAGGATAATACCTGCAAATGATTAAATATATCACATGTGTTTAAATCCACAAGTTCACAATGGTAATAAAAAGCACTAGTCATCACTGGAGAATACTAGGGAACCATGTCCTATAAAGGGGAAAAAAACCAAGCACCTTTCCTGCCTTTCCTTTATGAGCCATACCTCAGAGAACCCTAGTGGTTGCTGAGGGGAAGATTTTCTGTAAGGTGGAACTATTCCAGCTAATAAAGGAAGAAGTAAAAATTGAATATCCCCCTTTGGAAAGCTTTATGAATTAATGTATCCAGAAAATAATCGTCAGTGGTTGCTAACCTCTCCACAGGGAGAATACCATCCATTATGTACCTCCTAGTAGAGTACCCAACACAACAACCTATCAAGTATTTAATCTGATCAACCACTAAATTTAACCCTGAATTTATAGGAAAAACAGGGTGCAGAGAGGCACATTTATCAACACCATGGAAAGACAATCAGCAAAACAAAGACTATAGGAAACTCCCAATTACTTCAGTAAAAAAGATTGCAAGGGAAAAGGAAAAGACGGAAGTGAAGCCACAGATTTAAAGAAATTTAAGAAATCTAACTGCAATGATTAAATTTTATTTGGATCCTGATTCTAACAAAGTGCTATATATAATCAGTCAAGGAAATGTGTGAACATGAGATATTACATGGTATTGACTACTATTTTTTGTTTTATTAATTATTGTTAATATACTTAGTTCTTAGGTATGATATTGGTGGTTTTTTTTTTAAAAAAAGCTTAATGTGGAAATCTTTACTGATGAAATAAATATGTAAGATTTGCATCAAAATAATTACTGGAAGGGCAGAGATGGAAGTAGGTAGGGTCTTCATGAAATAAAATTGCCGTGAGTTGATAATTACTGAAACTACATGATGGGAATGCTAGGCTTCATTAAACTATCCTATTTTTGTATATATTTGAAATATGTAGTTAAAAATCATAAATTTAACTGTGCACTGTAAAAATGAACCACCTAAACTTACATTTACTGTTTCAAAATGGTAAAGGCTTAGCTTTATCCCTCCTAAGAAGAAAGCACAGTCTGGATTTATTTTGAAACTTATAGGAAGCAGAACAGATCCTATCACGATAAAATGCAATTATCAGTTAGAGGAATAAGCCTGACTTCTGAGAAGAAGGGGTAAAATGTAGGTAAAGACGATGCAAAAACATTTCTTATAAATAAACATTTCATAAAGAAGTGGTATTGATCACTGGAAAGTGAATGCATTTTTTAAATTATGTTTATTTTCATAATAGATTTGATATAGAATTCATTTACCAATCTGCCAATTTAAAATGTACAACTCATTGCTTTTCAATATATTCAGATATGTACAACTATTACCACACAAAGTTTTAAAACATTCCTATCACTCCACAAAGAAGCCCTATACCATTAGCAGCAATTGCCCATCCATGTGCCACCTCCAATTGCCACCCCAGCCCCAGACAGCAACTAATCTGTCTTCTGTTCTCTGGATTTACCTATTGTGAGCATTTAATATAAATGGAATCATGCAATATATCCTCTTCTGTGTCGGGTTTCTTTCACTGGTTTCTTTCATGGTTCGTCCATGTTTTGGGGTTATTAGTACTTCACTCCTTTTTATAGTCAAATAAAATTCCATTTATAGATATACCACATATATTTATCTAATCATCAGTTGATAGGCATTGGCATTGTTACCACCTGTTGGTTCTTATAAATACTGTTGTTATTAACATCTGGGTCTATGTCTAAGTATACGCCCAAGTGTGAAACTGCTGGATTATATGGTAACTCTATGTTTAAACTTTTGAGGAACTATGAGTCTGTTTTTCCAAATGGCTGCATCATTTTACATTTCTGCTCCCAGGATGTAGAAGTGGAATTTCTCCATATATATACTAACACTTGTTATTATCTTTTTTATGCTAGCCATCCCAATGAGTGTGAAGTTATATCTCACTATGGCTTTGATTTACATATCTAAAGATGACTTTTTAGTGTCCAGAGAAATCATTTTTATTGACTTTATTGATTGCTTGAAGTGGGGAGAGAATATCCTTTTGAAATGAGGACAAATAGTTTAATACTTAGAAAATGATAAGATGAATGTTTTTTTGTGTGTGTGAGAAAGCCATCAAGCCAGTTTTCAGGAGTAAAAACTATATTAAGGATAAATCCTATAAAGAATAGGCAAAGAGCATAAGAAGATGAGGTATTTATATTTTTTGGTCATATTTTGACTCATAATTTGACACCTAAGCATTGTATTGAGTAAAACCTTTTATTCTTTTTATTCTCAAGAACTGGTTTTTCAACTAAATCATGTCAGAATAAGAAAAAATAACCTCCTGAATTTAACCAGTAAAAAGGAGAAGAACGGAGGTGGATTTTATGTTTTGAAACAACTTTTATTAAAGTTGAAACTGAGGAGTCTGAGACTTTACTAGCCTTTCATGGAAAGAAGACCCTACCAAAACCTTCAACTTGGCTAGAGAAGAGAATTTAAAGACATCATTGTAATGCTTTAGTGTGCTAAAAAGTTGGGAAAGGATCTGGAGAGAATTTTCTTTTTCGGGGGAGAGAGAGGACACAGTGAGCGAGGGACAGAGAGACAAAGAGAGGAGGACAGAGAGAGAGAGAAACAGGGCTCACCCAAAGTGGGGCTCAAACTCACGAACCATGAGATTATCACCTGAGCCAAAGTCAAATGTTTAATCAATTAAGCCACCCAGGCTCCCTTGGAGAGAAATTTTTAATGAAACATTTGGAAAAATAGTAGGTTCAAGGTTCCTCAAAAAGTTAAAAATAGACTACCACATAATCCAGCAATTGTACTAGTATTTATCCAAAGAACACAAAAATACTAATTCAAAGGGATTCATGCACCCTGATGTTTATAGCAGCATTATCTACAATAGCCAAATTATGGAAATAGCCAAAGTGTCCATCTACTGATGAATGGATAAGGAAGATGTGAGATTATATGCATATATTATACATATATATATATTTTTTTTTTTTTCTGAGAGAGATAGAGAGAGAGTGTGAGCAGGGGAGGATCAGAGAGAGGGGGAGACACAGAATATGAAGCAGGCTCCAGGCTCTGAGCTAGCTGTCAGCACAGAGCCCAATGTGGGGCTCGAACCCACAAACCGTGAGATCATGACCTGAGCCAAAGTTGGACACTTAACCAACTGAGCCACCCAGGCACACCAGGAATGTACTTGTAATAAGCACTGGGTGTTGTATGGAAGTGCTGAATCACTATATTGTACACTTGAAACAAATATTACACTATATGGTAACTAACTGGGATTTGAATAAAAACTTTAAAAAAATAAATATCTGGGGAAGCCTAACAGATTGAGTTTAACTAGAAGAAGTGAGTTGTCTAATTCAGATAAATTAATGGAACAAAAGTAAAAACCCAAGACCACCCGATTTTGACATTTTGCATGTGGTACTTAATTTTTAAGTAATCTCTACACCCAATGTAGGGCTTGAACTCACAACCCTAGGATCAAGAGCCACATGTCCTATGAACTCAGCCAGCCAGGCACCCCTTGAATGTGGAACTTAAATAAGTAAGCCTGTCTAACATGAGAATATGGACTAAGACAACTAGTGCCTCCAAAAGAGGAAGCCAACATTGGAAAATCACAGAAGAGACTGTTTACTCACAAAAGAAAACAAAAATGAACCTACCAGAGGCCCTGAAAGGAAGCATGTTGGGAGCAACTTCCTAGAATAAAAGGGAAAATCTCTGACATTTTGTCTTGAAATCACTCCAGCAATAAATCAAAGATAATTCAGAAAGAAGGAGATTTGGTGTCTTCCAGGAAGAAGACAAAAAGGGCGAAGAAGAACAAGATAGAACTGAAATAAAGGAAACATCCGGAAATGTGAAAGAAGAAAGTTTTCTGAGTAAAGAATCTTTCTTAGGAACCTAGTATGAATTGAACAACTCTTTGAAATCTATTGAAAGATTTCTCAAATACAGAAAATCAATGAGACCAAAAATTTCAAAAAAGAGGTAGGCTACTGAGGGTTGATGGTGGTAGGGGAGAGGGGAAAATGGGTGTTGGGCATGGAGGCGGGCACTTGTTGGGATGAGCACTGAGTGTTTTATGGAAACCAACTTGAAAATTAAACTGTAAAAAAAAAAAAAAAAGAGGTAGACTAACAGTATTTCAAAGAGAAGAAAGGAAAGTAACATTAATATGATGTCTTTGAAGAGAAAGGCCAAAACAAAAAAGAAAATAAAAAGGCTAAGGAATAGGGGTATAATCTGAGAATAATTTGATTACTCAAGGAAATGCTGAGGTGAGCTTTTAGAGCTTTTTAAAAGCTAGTAAGAAAATAGAAAATACATATGGAAAGGTTACAAAATGGTAAGAGAAGGAAATATCATATATGAAGAAAATATTTTGAAAAATAATCTTTAAGAAAAGAACATCAATGAAAATTATCAAAGAAGAAATTAGCCATGCTTCTTCTGAAAAAATTAGGATTAATAAAAATGGAGAAATTGATATTTTAAACCAAATAATAATTGTCATTTACAGGTGGAAATAAAGGTGTTTTTCTTAAACCCTGAACTCCTGACAATTTTTATTCTTATCCTCATTCAGTTATATATAAAGCTTTTTACCTCTTGCAGAAGAATTTTTAGCCAAAAAAGATATAAGACTATTTCTCTCAAAGTCACTGCAATTAATACAAAATGGACAATTCCTTATATTTCTGCCCTATCAGGAGATATCTGAGAACTCTGATCTCCATAAAATATAGAAAATATTAATTTTCAAATCTAAACTAGTATGTACGTAGTAGGCACTCAACAAACATTGAATAAATGAGGACATGACAATAGAAATACAGACATGCACTCAAATACTGTTTTCCCCTTGAGACAGCACTCAAAATTTCTAAGTCCCATCAAAGACAAAAATTTTTTTAAATTCAGTTAAACAAAACTCAAAACTTCTCAGGCATAGATCCACTTTTTAAATGTTATATATTTTGACAGATCACAAAAAGCAATTTCAGAGAATTAAAGTAAAAAAAAAACTAAAAATACCTATTTTCTTATACAAGACTATGAATAGGTTACTACCCAATTTATTTTTATCTTTCACTGCATTCAGCAGCCTTAGATGAATCCTACTTAAAGGCTTCTTTTTTGCATAAATCTGCCAGCAGCACGTTTTATTTACAAGTTTTCATGAAATTGACCTGGAGCTAGATTAGTCAGAAACATGCATAATGACCTAAATTTGTCATTAAAAGAAACATCACTGCATTTCACAATAAGTCAATCATTACATTCTATATAATCACATCTTTTTCATGAGAAATCTCTACTTTTTGGTTAGATACAGGGCAGAGTTGGGAACATTTTAAATCTACATATGATACTTGAATAGGGTTCAACTTTCCCTCAAAAAAAAAAAAAAAAAGCCCACTTGGATTAAATGAAGCAAAATAAATCTACCTGGCCCTGTCATACCTCCAACCATCCCTTGTGCCTTGCTTGCTTCTATACAGGAAAAGGGGGAGGGATGAAAAAAGAAAATTTATGACATGTATTTGCCTGCCTCCAGCCACAAGACTTGGAGTCCTTGAAGGCAAAGAGCAAACATGATTCCTTTTCGACCCAGTGCCTAACAACAGAATGTTTTTGATATTTCTTAAGTGATGAAGATTGGTAGTTCTGGATACAAGATTAAAACCAGATATTAAATTAGGAAAGGATTTTTGTGCTACTAGGCTATGGAGTTTAATATTCTATTTTGTTTCCTATCCTGGAAAGCCAATTCCTATTAGCATCTTCTAGGAACCAGGCACTGTTATACTTCTTGGGATACATCAGAGAATAAAACAAAAATCCTTTCCCTCAGAGCCTAATATTCTAGTGGAAACAGACAGATAATAAGAAATAATTATAATAATCTATATCATATATTAAGTAATAAATACTATAGAAATGAACAAAATTTATTAAAAGGGATCAGGTACACAGGGGTAGTGATTGTGATTTTCAGCAGGGTGAAGTGAAGGCTTCCTTCACTTGCTCTCACCTTGGAAAAGGTGAGAGAACAAGCTTATGGGACCATTTTGAGAAAGGGCAGTCAGAGTCAACAGCTTATGCAAAGGCCCTTATGGAGGCAAGAGCCTGACCTGTTTGAAAATTACAGGTAGGCAGTCAGAGCAGGATGGGCAAGAAAAAAGAAAGTCAGAGAAAGGGGCAGGGGGCAGAACACATGTCATCTGGGCCTATGTAAACACTCTGCTTTTATTCTCAAACAGAAATCCTCCGGATGATTTTTGATCTGAGGAGTAATATAATCTGACTTACATTAAACAAGATCCTTACTCTGCTCTGTAAGAAGGGGGTGAAAGCAAACAGATCAACAGGGAGGCTCCTGTGGTAATCCAAATGAGAGATGATATCTGTATCTATTTCCTAGGGCTGCCATAACAAAGAACCACAGACTGGGTGGCTCAACCAAAAGAAACTTATTGGTTCACCGTTCTGGAGGCCAAAAGTCTGGGATCAAGGTGTTAGCAGGGCCATGCTCCCTCTGAAGGCCCTAGGCAAGGGTCTGTTCCAGGCCTGTCTCTTAACGCCTAGTAGCTTCAGGTGTTCTCTGCCTTGCTGATGGCTGTCCTCTCCCTGTGTCTCTTCACATCAAGGAGAGTGGAAAAGGTAAGGAGAGGTGGTCAGATTCGAGATAGGATTTGAAGGTTTGGACACAGGTTGTGTTGACAAATTGAATGTGGGGAATGTAAAAAAGAAAAGAATAGGGGAACCTGGGTGATTCAGTCCTTTAAACAACCGGCTCTTGGTTTCAACTCAGGTCATGATCTCACGGTTCATGGGTTCAAGCCACGCATCAGGCTCTGTGCTGGCAGTGAGGAGCCTGCTTTGGATTCTCTCTCTCCCTCTGTCTTTTCCCTTTCCTTGCATGTTCTCTCTTTCCCTCCCTCCCTCCCTCTCTCTCTCTCTCTCAAAATAAACAAACTTAAAAAGAAAACAAAGAAAAGAAAAGAATAAATGAGGAGTTCATGATTTTTACCTAAGAGTAGGAGTTGTTGCCATTAAGATAGGGAAGACTAAAGACAGAGAAGTTGCCAGGGGGCAGGGATGGGGCATTCATGGAGGAATGCCATTCAGATTTCCCTGCTGCACAGCACGTAGTTAGCTGCCAATCTCCAGCAGATACCCCTCTAGGCTTCAAGGCATCATTCAGGCCAAGGCCATGAGCCCCCTGCATCACACTCAGCCAGTGACTATACCCAGCAGGGTTCTAGAGTGGGGCCATTCCTGCTAGGGCACGATGCCTTTATGGTAATCACTGCTCTGGTTCCTTTCCTGCCTTCTGAGATTGTCTCAGAGCTATGCTGGGTCTCAGGCTCTTCCTACCCTTCCTTTCTTCTCTCCCTTCATGGTTCTATGACTGACAGTGACATCCAAAGGCCCCGGCTCTCACTCCCCTTCATCATTCACAAGTACCTCTCCCTTTAAGTCCCTTGTACTCCTAATTCCATCTTGGTATCTACACCCAGAGAACAGGAACTGACAAGACTGAGCTGAGAAAGCAGGCAGGTTAGGGGCTGGACCATCCACCTCTCATCTGACAAAGAAGAGCACATCCCAAGTGGTTTTGGGGCATGGATAGTGCCTGGTACAAGGTGGCAGGAAAGCTGTTGAAAAGTTTACTGGTAGTAATGTGGGAATACATCTCAGTGAAGGGGAATGCCTTTATCAGTGAGATTCAGACATTTGCAAGGTAAGGAGAGAATAATGCATAAAAAAGACAGTGGAGTCAGCTGGTTATTACTAACTTATATTGCCAAGCACAGGGCAAATAAACAAATTGACAGTACCTGATAATAGTTAATGACTAAAATGGGGCGCCTGGGTGGCTTAGTTGGTTAAGCGTCCGACTTTCGCTTAGGTCATGATCTCGCGGTTCGTGGGTTCGAGCCCCGCGTCGGGCTCTGTGCTGACTGCCAGCTCAGAGCCTGGAGCCTGTTTCAGTCTGTGACTCCCTCTCTCTCTGACCCTCCCCTGCTCACGCTGTCTCTCTCTCTCTCTCCTAGAAATAAATAAAACATTTTAAAAAAAATAGTTAATGACTAAAATGTAAAAATCAGAAAATCTTTTGGGTAGTTTATAAAAAGGACCTTGTCTCCCATACTGAAAGGGTGGACACAAGTGAGAAGTAAACCCAGGGCTGAATAGTTGCAAAGCTTCAGAAACATTTAAATGCTTAGTCTAGATGCATCTATTATGCAAAAACCTGGGAGCGATATGGGGCCATGCGGGTTAAAGCACCTGAGGATTATGGCTCTACAGACTTCCCTTCAGAGATGGATGATCACGCTTTGTTAGGAACTAGCACATCCCGCATGCAGAGAGACCCTGCAGAGGCCTCTCTGCCACAAGCAGTATATGCCACCTTCAGGAATGGCCCCACCTTGTCACCTGGCTGCCAAATTGCTATGTAGGGATAAATTCCAGGATAATCTGGGGTGATAAACTAGGACTGATAAGAGAGGCCCTGTAAGAATTAGTCAGCCTGTCCTGACAGTCCAGAGAAGAACCTCTGTAGCTGGATGTTGAGGGTGCTTGATCAGTGGAGAGGGAATATAAGACTGTAAAAACAAGCATTTCCACTTTTCTTAGCACAGGCTATCATTCTCTCCAGGTTTCTAGGTGCCACCCTACTTGTAAGTTTGCTCCTTCCCTGGAGTCCTTGCCAAATTGATTTGGGGGCATTCTCTTGGGACATGAGATTTAACATGTCTCCAGGGAAGGAGCAAACTTACAAGTAGGGTGGCCCGTAGAAGCCAGGAGAAAATGATAGTCTGTGCTAAGGAAAGTGGAAATGCTTGGGTTGCCACAGCAGGCAGTGGAAGAAGGCATGAAGAGGCTAAGGGAAGCAGGTATACTGGAGGGAAGCAGCACCATTCATCTAGGTAGCATGAGCTTCCTATAGCAGAGAGGCCCTCTGTAGTGTCTCCCTGCATGGGGGATGTGATAGCTCCTACCAAGCAATGGTAGGCCATCTTTGCATCAAGTTTGGCCATATGACCCACCAGAGGATTATATTTCATGGAGGAGCCAAGAGGACACTTCACTGACAGAGGCTATCAGGAATTTGCTAGTGAGAAAGGAACCAGCATCACTAAGAATTTCAGTGGTGGCCTTGCTCTCTAGGCCAGAGCCTATGGTACCAGAGGCAGTCACAAAACTTAGCTTGTTGATAGTGATAGGGCTGATGGGTCCTCAAAGCAATAGAGACCAGGTGATTGCACAAAAGCTGGAAGAACAAAATTACTACAATGACTGGCAAGGCTAGAAGGCAATTGGCTGGTCAGGGACTAGAAGGAAAAGATACCAGAAAATCAGAGACAAAATGATCCATATGAATAGTCTTATAGTTGTGAGGTGGAAGTGTGAAGATTTCTGTGTTACATGTTGATGCCCATCAGAAAGCATCCACCCAGAATAGGCACCGAACTATTAAACAGGCAAAATGACTTGGCAGTTCACATGAGTCAGCCTTTAACATTAACACCCTGAACATATAAGATGGGTGCATGCCCACAGTGGCAAAGATGAAGGCAATATTGAGGCCCAGAGCATGATTCCCACTGACCACACCCAATCTAACTACTTCCATTTCTGAATTTCCAACCTCAGAAATTAATTCTCAGCATCCTGATATGGCTGTAATCCTCAAGGAGACTGACCAACTGGTCACTTGGTGGTAAACTGACACTATACCTCTTCAAGGATCAGTGATTCAGTCTCATAGGAGTAGGTGTGGTAAAGCCCCTCCCTAAGGAATGTGGTGGAGGCCTTCTAAGAACAAAGAAAGACAACGTGGCCCAGTCAGCTCCTATACACGTATGCATAGCTCTGACACCACTGTGTAACCTGGACTGTGTCCACTCAGACTCTATGTATCACCCTATATGGGAGACAAAGAAATAGAAATTGCATAAAAGGCTATACTCTGCACTCAGGGCTCAGTTTTTCAGGTATGAAAAACTGGGCCCTTGCTGGCTCGATGAATAAAGTTGCTTCCTGGACAAAGAAAGCCTCAGTATCCGTCTCTCTGTGTGAGAATCCTGCTATATAGACGCTTATTCAAGTGTAGGTTTGCTTTACCATCTGCAGAGCCTCAAACAGCACCACTGTCCAGGGATCATAGTGTGCCTATTCCACAGACATGGAATCCCACAAAACATAGCATGCAACCAATGAAACCATTCTACAATGAAGGACATGTGGAGTGGGTCCATGACCATGGAATACATTGGTTATATCACATACTACATCAGCCAGAAGCCACTGGCCTGATAGAGCCCTGGAATGTACTGGTTGAAGGGAAAGCTGAGATACCAGCTTGGAAGCAATCCTCTACAAGAATGGGGTACCATCCTTCAAGAAGCAGTATAGGTAATAAATCTATATGACCCCATGTTTCACTAGGAAGAATTCATGAGTCTGGGAACCAAGACGCAGAAACAGGAGTGGCCCCACTTATTATCATTTCTAATGATCCCACAGTAGGTCTTTATTTCTTATCCTCATTACTTTGGGATCTGCAGGGTAAGAGGTCCTCTTCCAAAAGGAAGGGTACTCTGCCAAGGGACCGAGCTTTTTTTGATATCGTATGAAAACCTACTAAAAGCAGGGTCCCTCGTTCTCTTTTAGTTTGGGATTTAAGATACAGGCAAGATATCATCAACTATACTTCTTTGGCTCATGATTGGACAATACGTGCATTACAGAAACTGCGTGTTTGGGGGCTCCTGTACATCTGGTTCCAGCACTATTTTATAAGGTCTCTGGAGTGCAAAAGGATTATCCTCTGGCTCACCTGTATGCTGCTTACAAAACTGCCAAATCCCTTCAACTGCCTTTTTCAAAAGCAGTTTCCTGCAAAAGTCTTAGTATAGCGAGAGATCAAAAGAACCACCTGCTGCCTGGGGCCAGGGCTGAGTTGGTCGATGAGTCACAGTTTATCTATTTAACTCTTTCCCATTTGCCAGATACGCTGCTTCTCTCTCTTGGGAAGCAGAAGAGAAAACATAGCATTGTAATGAACATCTGAGACCAGATATTTAAAATAATGAACTTTTGCTGTAATGAACGGAATGTCAGAAATCATGTTCTTAATATGCAGAGGCTAAAATGAAGGTCACATTTTCTATGGTGAATTAGAAAGTAAATAGATGCTGTTTGTGATTAGGAGAAAGAAGGCAGAATTCTGACCACACCCTTACTCCTCTAAAATTCCTAAAGCACTTGTGATATTTCATTGTGGTGGGTAGTTGAAGATGTTTGAATTTTTGAGGAATAGGAAAAATTGAAGTTACATCTCACTAGCTCAAAGAACCAAAAAGAAAGAGAAATGGAGAGCTTAGATATCTCTTCTACTTCTAAAACAAATAGTTCAGTCAGGCATTTAAGACACCTTCCTTAAAGTAAATTTTGCACAAACAGGATCCAAAGTACATATGTTCTACAAAAGTATATCTTCTAGAAAACTCATCATCAACAAAATAACAAAGGTAACTATTAAGATTTAAAAACAGTAACAGTCCAGAAAGTTTTTTTAGCACAAACTGTATCCAAAACAATTTCATTTATACAGGCCTGGAGGCTGAAAGAGAAGGGTTAGGTTTCTAAAGATAAAGGAAGTTAAAAGCTGGGGAGTCTGGACAGTATCCCCAAAGTTTCCATTTACTTGACAATCAGATACATTCACTTTTTGAATCAAAGCCAAAAACTATGGTATGAAGGAGACAGTTGTTGGTTATAAGTTCCTTTGGTGGAGTTTTAATTTCCTGGAATGCAAGGGAGGAAAGTTCAGGCCAACCCAGCCTGTCTTTTCTGAGAGACTGCCAAACCTTAGTGACGATCCGATTTGGGCAGCCAAGAAGTCTTAGTTTTGATCCTTTGTAAGGAAAAGTTGGGACTCTGCCCAAGTCAGCAGAAAGGGGAAGAGGCCAGGATGGGAATATAGACTGAGATGGCGTCTCCCTGCACACTGGGTAGGCATGTCCAATTTGAGGCCTCCCGCTTGCCTGCTTAGGCCTTAAGAAATTACTGAGTGGCTGTTTACTAAGGCTTTACATAGACCATATATTCATGTACAGTATCTCTGTCGTACTCTTCTAGAACATCTTAGAGAGGGTTTTAAGAGTGACAGCAATTCCTAGCTGGAGAGCAGGACCCTGCTGCCTCTCAAGAACCCTTTCCTGGGAGGTCCAAATGAACTTCTCTGTATGCCGGGCATAAAGGAGGGCAACTAAGCTGAGAGTCCAGACATAGACGCTGGGTTCAAATGGCCTGCAGAAGCTCTTTTCCCAGTAGTATATGACTGGAGAGGTAGTACGGTGTAATAAATTCAGGCTTGGGTCATAAAGTCAGACCTGGGTCAGCTCTAGTTCTGCCACTTCCTAGCTGTATAAATTCCAGCAAGTTTTTTGATCTCTATAAGCCACTATTTCCTTGTCTGAGGTAAATACCTACCTCACAAGAAATTATGAGACAATACATGTAAAGTGCTTGGCATTTAGTAATGGCTGACATCTGTATTACCCTTATTACCAACAGAATAATGAACTGCGGAAAAGGGAGACAGGAAAGTAACTCCTCATCTGTGACTCTGTTTCCCAAGTTATATAACAGGTGTGTAATTACTATATCCATTTACATTAATGGATATTTGAAAGACAAATGAGATGACAGGTGTGAATCTCAAGGGGAATGAAATACAAGACGGTGTCATTAAGAGAAGGCTATGACTTGAGGAAAGCAGGATGTGGTCTTAATGTTTGATTGCTCCCTTTGGGGAGTATTATTCCTGAACTCCACCTTTTTGCTTTCCAAGTCTCCTAAGACATAGGAGAATTCACATTTTCAACTGCCATTCAGTTATATACTGACATTTTAAGATGCAAGTAATGATGAAATCTCACCAAGTCTTTCAGGCAAGAAAAAAAAAAAAAAAAAACTCCACCAGATGAGGAAGAATGAAGCTACCATATGCCCAGACTTCACTGAGTTAACAAGCAAAATCAGAGCAAACTTCAGTCTGGTTACCCTCAATGAAAGGGAATTTTAATTGAACTAATTTTATCAGAAATAAGACCTCTTCTCCATGCCATCCCTGGATAAAAAACTTATTCCCTTACCAAAATTCTTATTTGCTTAAAAAGCTAAAAATCTTGCAGTGTTTTGTTGTTTTTGTTGAAAAATGTAATTTCTACAGTGTACTGCCTTTCCTTGAAGATAGTATATACAGAGTCCTAAATATTTACCAGATGATACAGATCTGCCAGTGTTTTCAGCCAAGTTTCCAAAGTTTTATGAAATCACTTCTTGGACATATTTCTAACAATCTGGCCCATGATCATTTAACTGGGTTGGATTTTTCCGCCTTCTTCACATGGCCTTTAGGTCATAAGCCTCTGTGTGTGTCCATATGAAACTCACAACCTGCAATCCTGAATGTCCTTGCTTGTTCAGAAGCAGTTGTTATCAACAAATATACAAAAAAAGTTAATTCTGTGGGAACATCTATTTCCAATGAAGACACCACGTGTTCTGGCTTCAGCACAAACTGATTTTCTCGGCCTCCATCTACTTAGATCTCAACAATCCGCCCTCTTGACAAAATATCTTCTCAAAAGCAAATTTCAGTTTAGTTTTTCTACACTAGCCATTTTCAGTTCAGGTTCCACAGAGTCAAATACCAACCCTGCCTCAATCAGAATAGCTTCACTTTCATCGTTTTCTTTTAGCTTTATCATTTTCTTTGAATTAAAACTTAAAAATTTAGGAAAAAAAGTACTCTTCTATAATCATAACCTTTAATAAAAATGAAAGTCCATTCCATTAGTTTAGTTACTAGAATCTTTTAACTAATCATTGATTTAATTTAAAAATTTTTAAGTGTTTATTTATTTTTGAGAGGGAGAGAGAGCCAGTGAGGAAAGAGCAGAGAGAAAGGTAGGTACAGTATCTGAAGCAGGCCCCAGGCTTGAGTTGTCAGCAAAGGGTCCAACGCAGGGCTCAAACCCACAAACCACAAGATCATGACCTGAGATGAAGACACTTAACTGACTGAGCCACCCAGGCACTCCTAACTCTTCATAGATTTTAAATGTCATATTCTCATTTAAAATTTTTCAAAAGTATTGTATACTTCTGAGAAATTGTATACAACTTTCTGAGAAGAAACAGGGAGGGTGGATGTCCACATCCTGTCCTAGTTGCCTACAGGGTCTGAGTGCCAAAAAATCTAAGTCTTCCCCATGGGAGTTCCACATACATATCCAGCCAGGAAGGTCACATTCCATCCAGAACTCCAGAGGAAGAAAATGATCCAAAGGTGTGCGAAACCAGGCCAGGCATTCACTACAGACCAAAACTCATCTATAAAGTAGCGACCCAGTTAATGAAGAGACATTATCCTCATTCTACCACACTATTATTTTTGCATTTCTATGTGGGTCACAGCACAGGAAAATCCATGGAGAATTTGCCAGGGAAAATATGGAACTTACAAATGACGATTGTTGACCCCACTTTTCCACTCAAGTTGTCACAGGCAGCGAAAGGTGAGACCATAGGGAGTGGCACAGCACATGGGCCCAGACTTTGGGATTTCAGAGACAAGAGAATGTTTTGAAAGAATTAGGGAACTCACAGTTGTCTTTTCTTTTACTAAGCAAATAAATGCTTAAAGTGATAATTCTCAACCATTACCAACATTTTGTGAAAGGGCTTTTAACACCAAAAAATAAAGAGATTATAATCTCAGGGAAAAAAAGGGCATTGCATTCCTTTCCTCAATAGGTCAAAAGGCCCTCTGGTTATGACATTACAATGAAGGCAGCCACCCTAGCCCCTATTTTGGATGTAAAATTTTGTTTTGTTTCCACTTAAAGCCAGTGAAAAGTACCTCAAAGCAATCCTGGTCAACACACTGGGTATCCAGAGGAACCAGGCCAGAGGAAGTTGTAATACAGGCTCCCAAAGCAGCCTGAGCCTGAGGCATCTGGCCCTGAGCTCAGCAACCCGTGGGGAAATCCCTGGGGGACACAACTCTAGTTGTGAATTAAGGTCATCCAGCAGAAATCCAAGTGCATCATGGAATGTTATGAGCTCTGTTCTCTGCCCAGCCCTGGGAGAGAGAGGGAGGTGCCAGGAGTGCTGACACTCTTCAACTTTGCCAGTCAGCTTTCCAAACTTGGTGAGCCTTTTCCAGCAGATGGCAGAACACACACATAGAAAACTTCAAAGCCACCCAAGGTTTCTGCCTCTCATTTGTTCCTCAGCCTGATTTCTTTAAAACTTGGCCATGTATAAGAAGGAATTTTGCAAATAAAAAGCTCCACCCACATTCCATCCCTAAATCCTGTTTATACAGTACTGTGTTCCTCACAGTGAGGCTGAAACTCTTCACAAAGACAAAGGATCGCAAAGTTAAGAAAGCCTAACCAGGGCACCTGGGTGGCTCAGTCTGTGCAGGTCATGATCTCAACGTTCTTGGGTTTGAGCCCCGCGTAGGGCTCTGTGCTAACAGCTCAGAGCCTGGAGCTTGCTTCAGATTCTGTGTCTCCCTTTCTCTCTGCCCCTCCCCTGTTCACACTGTCTCCCTCTCTCTCAAAAATAAATAAACATTAATATATATATATTTATATGTGTACATACACATATATATTTAATATATATTATATTTAATATACATTAGTATATATAACATATATTTTTTTTAAAAAAAGAGAGAGAGAGCCTAAGCAATGAAGTGTAAAGACCAGGATCAACATCTAGCTGTTAGAGAGCCCAGCATATAACATGTGCATTTTTAAAATTTCTAAACCCAATCAAAGCTTTGATTAATCTTCATCACATGTGTTTATAAAGGTACAGTTATATGTTATCTTTTCTAAAGAAACTTATGAATTTTACATTCCTCTTTCCAAGGAGAGAAATCACATAAGTATCCAAAGTTATACAGTAGTAGGTCAGGAGAACAGCCAAGAAAACCAAAAGGGTATCTCTCTACTGCAGTGTGTTTTCACAAAAGCAAAAACCATATTTCAAGCTGAAAATGTGTTTCCTAAAATACACTCTAATTGAATATTTCAGGCACAATAGTAAAGTAGGTCACTTGCTCTCTAGGATTCAAAGAATATCAACCTATGGTACTCCATCTCTATCCTGAACAGGAGCGTTAAAGGAAAAACACTACACAAGAAAACCCACCCAACAGAGCTCTTTACGGCAGCTGCAGCTCAGGCGTGTGTATGATCTAGATCCAGGAGCTCTGTGAATAATTATTATTTGATCTATAAAAGTATAAGTAACTGGGCTTCCCCCCAAATCTGCAACAACCACATCCACATCGCCAATCTCCCTTTGGGGCATTTTCTAGTCAGAAATTGGACCCAGGAATAAATGCCCTAGAAACATTCTTTAAATAGCCCAGATTTGATGATCAAGTCACACTCATGCTCCTTGCTGCCTCTCTTATTTTCAGTGTCTAATCTGGTCCCGCTCCCATCTGCAGTTACCCAGTGTTTTCAGGGGCACTCCAGGTTTGGGTTTTCCTGGATGCTATCTGCCACGCAAAATAGAATGTCAGAGCTAGAAAGGATCTGAGAGAGGAATTAATGCAGCTGCTTCTCCAGATGAGGAAACTTTAGTCCTGAAATATAAATTCCTCAAGGCCACAACTTGCCAGTGCCAGAGTTATAACTCTATCCCTCAGTATCCTCATCCCTCCAAGTCTTGTTAGGTTGTTCCTTTTCACCAGACAGTAGGTGTGGAGCCAAAGTCTCTGGCTTCATTATTAGTTCTATCAGAGAACACATCACTGATAAACAAGGGGCTCAAGTTTAGAAAATTCGGAAAAGACTGCTTTAGGGCAGACACAGTTTTAAGCAGCAGGTACTTTCCATGTCCTCAATCACATTCTGCCTGGAAATAAGTCACTGAGCTGTGGTGACTTGCCCCGTAGCAATAGTAAAGAATATAAGCTCTAAGAGGGCAAGGACTCTGTTCTATTCACTTCTGTACCCCAATTCCTAAAACAGAATCTGGCACTGAATAGCAGCTCAACCATAGATATTTGCTGGATGAACAAAATGAGGGAAGGAAGTATTCCTCTTCCCTTCTCTCTATAGCCCATCTCTACCCTCCTTTTGCTCACTGTTAAGTCTAGTTCCTTTGATCAAAATTCTGCTGGCAGGTAATGTTTATTAGTTATTTATATGTTAGTGGCCTTTAAGCTGCTGCTTGGAGTGTCTGTTAATTTCAGTTTTACTCTAAAAGAAGGCTTTGGCCCCTTTGTAGGCCCAGTCTCAGTCAGCAATGGAAAGCCTTTGTGGCCAGACCCTATCTATCCTCGTCTCCACGCAGGAGGCCCAGCTTTGAATTCTTTGGAAGAATGGCAAATTGTTCATAGGAACAGCTCCCTTCCCTAGTGATCTCCTGATTTGCTCTTGTGGCTCTCCTTAGCTTTCACATCTTTGTACAATGATCTAAACTGCTGTCTTCCTGCGGTCTCTATCTTCCTTTCTCAGCTATCAAAACCTAGAAGACACACTGACGTCGCATATTTGGTCTCAGCCATACTATTAAATAAATGCAAGCAGCCTGTTTCTCACAGCTCACTGTGTGAAAACAGAACACTTCCCTTCTGGAGTTCACCAGGAGCCCATCCTCACCCTCACCCACACTAGGGGGTGCTGTTGCTATATCCAGATCCCAGGAGCTTGCAAACCTGGAGAAAAAGGAAGTGACAGAGCTTTCAGGGTCCTGGGAGACATTTCTTGCTGGGCCTCTTGCATAACCCCTCTGCACAGTTTCTCAGAGTCAAAGACCATTACATTTCATCAAGCAACACAAATCCAGGGTAAAGCTTAAATGCAGTACAATGGAAAGGGAGGACTGAAGATCTCCAAACTAAAGGTTTTAATCTAGGACTCATCATTTACTAGTGGACATTAAAAATTAACCTTCACTCACCACTGGAGAAGAAAATTATGTTTAGAAACCAAGCGGCAATCACTGTCAGGCAGAATTAAATGTATCAGAGGCAACCAGGACAGCCAGGAAACACTTGAGTTTGTCTCTGCTTTTCACAATCATCTTTCCTGGTATGTGATGTCTAAGACTTTGGGAATGAAAGCCTTATACACAAACAAATGAGTATCAGCCTCTCCCAGCCCCCAGCTTGGCTATTGCACAAAGCTTGCCGGCTGCCAGAGAAGCCTCTCTGGCCTCAATTAACCCTTTGCTTGAATGACTGTTGGACCTACACAACAGGCAAAGCTCTCTTGGACAGGAGAATGCCTTTTCAAATTTCTGAACAAACCATCATGACAAAGAGCGTTTTGTTAGGTTTGTGGGTACTTTAATATAAATTGAGAAAGATGTGTATTTAAAAGAAGTTCTCTGAATGAGACTTGCACCTAACAGTATGAACATTAAACATTCCCACACAGAGAAGAATGGCTCTGCACCAAGGGAAATAACCCTGGTATTAATCCAAGGAGAAACAATCCCTCTCACCCTCCCCCCACCACAAGCTAGGGTTTCACACCCTTTGTTGGTTCACACAAATGCTAATAAGCAACAACTCACCAATGCTAATGACTAGAACTCTCCTTGGCTCCCAAAGCGGCCCAGCCAAGCTAGAAACTTGAAGAATCCCTATCTGTGGTTCAAGAGGGGCCTCAGCCAGCACAAGGTGCCATTTTAGGGCAAATCTTCTCCAGAATGGTTTCCTCTTTGCTCTGTACTCTATTCATAAAAGGGACAGAATCCCAACTACAGATGCATCAAACCTTCAGATGAAATGCAAAAAATTTCCAACCCCAGCTTTTTTGCAACAACTAGCCTGACATTTCCACATAAAGCTCTAAAGTCAAGGGTAAATATATCATACTTTAAATAGTGTCGGGGAGGGGCGCCTGGGTGGCTCAGTCGGTACCGACTTCGGCTCCGGTCATGATCTCACAGTTCATGGGTTCAAGCCCCGTTTTGGGCTTTGTGCTGGTAGCTAGCTCAGAGCCTGGAGCCTGCTTCGGATTCTGTGTCTCCCTCTCTCTCTCTCACCCTCCCCTGCTCATGCTGTCTCTCTCTCTCTCTCAGAAATAAATAAAATATTTTTAAATAAATAAATAGTATTGGGGAAACTTTTAGTAAAAGGGGCTCTCAACCTAATTTCTGCTCTCACATAGCCAAAAGATAAGCTCCCATCAATTATCAAGGCTGACTGATGCAGTATTACTTTACTAGGATCCTTAGGGAACAGATCAGAATGGGGAGGTTGAGGGACGTGATGTGGGGTATAGTTTGAGAAAGCTTACTCTGAGAAAATGGCTCTGAATAGCCCCCTCTATTCTGCTCAAAACCTCTGCTCAAAACCCCATTGGAAATTACTAAGTTTAGCATAGTCATATGTCAATGACTACATACCTGGGAGCAGGAGAGAGCATGAGTCATATCACTATAGTCAATAAGGTCCTGATAAACAATGAATGAATATTTCTGGTCCTAATACCCTGGAGTTTTATTCTTTAAAACAAAAAACACAAGTTCAAACCTTTGTACCTGTTGCTATCCAAAAACCTTCACAGACAAAATTCTAATTCGTTTGAAAAGTAATCGTATTAAGCAAGTTTTAATTTAACATTATCAGTTACATTTTTAAATGTATATTTTACAGTCATTCCTCTGATTTCCTAATTCCAACAGTGAAAATATGTGCCATATTTGCCCATGAGATTCTCCTGAAAAGACTGAAATCTCCTTGACTTGACAACTCCTCAAGGGACTGTCATTTTTCACTGGCTCAGGTGAGACATCGGCATCGTGTTTCTTTAAACTCTTCAGGTGCCCAGCCAAATCGATACCACTGAACTGGTGTAGCCAGGCCCACTATCTGAAGATAATTAACTGCCTTCTTTAAACTCTCCCATATCTGAATTTCATTCTGCAAAATGAAGTTAATCAAGAGTCCTCCCATTTGAATATAGTGAAATAAGACTTTGTGGTAATTAAAAAAAAAGTAAGTACTTTTATCATGATATTTGAAACCAATTGTTGGCACTGCTAACAATGAAGCCACAAGATGCTGATGAGATGGTGAGAGGACACTGCAAATATGCAGCAAATTTGTAATTTGAGGTAGAAATGTATTACATCTATTTTCCAAAGAATTTGTTGCATTGCAGAACGTAGCATTAAATTCAAACAAAGAGGCAGCAGAAAGACAGAAAGGAACATGAGAAGCTTGTACCATGAAAACTCTAAATAAAGATCCAGATGGTGGTGGAAAGGTTTAAATCCCTAGTCCTGTCGCTTAAACACAGCAAAGACAACTGGGAAAGAAGTAATCAGTGCCAAGGCCACCCTGTCAGCCTCTCCTCTGCTCCTCCCCAACACCCTCCAAAAGAACAATGGACCTAGCAGGGCTCCTGACTGAAACCACTCAGATCCCCTCTGCCCTGAATGGTAGAAAGCAGTCAGCCCCTCAATGCTGGCAGAGGATAAGGGAACATAGCTCCTACTGGGGCCTAAAGAATCACTCAGCGCTGGGACAACTGGATGACTCAGTCAGGTAAGCATCTGACTCTTGATTTCAGCTCAGGTCATGTGATCCCACAGTTCATGGGATCAAGCCTTGCATCAGGCTCTGTGGGTACAGCATGGAGCCTACTTGGGATTCTCTCTCTCTCTGCCCCTCCACCACTTGCTCTCCTCTCTCTCAAAATTAATAAATAAATTTTAAAAAAGAAAACATCACTCAACATCTAATGAGATCTCCGTTATGACAATCAATAGACTGAACTCTAGAAATCAGGACTCTGTGAGTCCCAGGTTGGTGTCAGAAGAAGAGGCCAAGTGGAACCCTTCAGATACACAAGCTCTGAGCCAGTGTATTTCACCTCCTCAAAAGCCAAGAATCACAGACCTACTTGGCTAGCAGGGGATGGCACGTGTCCACTAGTCCACACCTACAACATCACCATGACAGTAACACAGCTGGCTACGTCAGGACAAAACACAAGAAACACGTTACATAATCAAAGATACACAGAAAGGTGACTTGCATGGACCTGTGTTGGAATTTCACACAGGCTAAAGTCTCTAGCTCCTTCCAAATGTGTTTTTAATGACTTAATTTGGTCAGAATTTTGGTGATATAGCTTAGCAACCAGCACAAGTAACTTCCCAATGCCTTCCTGCAATACACCCACAACCCCCGTTTCCACTCTTTTCTCAACCCTTTCCAAACAAGGCAAACTCGTCTTCAGTTTCCTTATTGGGGCCTGAGCCACCACAAAGATTTTTCATGCAGGCACTTCAAATTCTTGCTTCTAGAAGATTGAAGCAGGCATCTAGTCACCAATGGATTATCAAGCTCATACTGTGTTCTGGGCTCTTACATCAATTTCGTCTTCACAACAATTTATATTATTCCTATTTTACATATAAAGAAATTAGAGCATGAAGAAATTGAATAACTTCTGTCCAAAGTCATGTAATTAGTAAGCAGTAGAGCAGGCTTTGAAATCAGGTATGTCTAATCCTAAATTCATGTTCTTTAAAATAATAATAGTGGGTCCTTACATAGTACCATGTGCTGGCATTGATCTCAACACTCTTCAAATCTAACTTATTTAATTCTCACAACAACTCAAGGAGAAGGTAGTATTTTTACCACAGCCATCACTGAGCAGATGAGAAAACTGAGGAACAGAGATTCAACAATTTGTAGAGTTTTGAAGTTCATAATTGGTAGCACCAGGATTCAAACCCAGGTAGGCTATTTAGCATTCAGGCCTTAACCATACACTGTCTCCTCATTTTACCTGTAACTTTCTGCATCCATTCATATTGCTTAGGCCTCTTCTTTGCACCTGACATCTTACCAGGTACTATACAAAGATAACCAGCATTTGACAGATTCCTTTTATCTGAGGTCAGCAATCCAGGTGGGCAGAATCAGCAAAACAATACTATAGAAAGAAGGTAGTTAACAGAATGTGAAGCCAGGTAATGCATGCTTGGGACAGCAAGAGGACTCAAGTACTGTCATGGGCAGGGGGACCTCAAAGAGTACTACAAGTGAGAGAGAGGTAGAGAGATGATCCAGGAAGGGAGAATAATGCAGGCAAAGGTAAAAGTAAAGAGAATAACTGGTATGGAGGGAAGAAACAGCACTGTACCCCCAAGCCAGACTCTATACTGCTGTTTTATATGTGTTTTCTCATTTAATCTTCATGACAGGCCTATAAGACATCCTCATTTAACAGATAATGAAAATGAAGTATAGAAAGTCCAATAACTCCCTCAGTTACACACTGGCCAAGGAACAGAGCTAGGTTTGTCTGCTTCTAATACCCTTTCTCTCTAAACACGGAGCCTCTTCACACAAGTAAACACAAACTTATAAGGCCAAGAAATCAGGCAAAGCATGAGCAGAGCCAGGCAGAATCTAACCATTCTGATTTCTAGACCCCTTAGAGCAACTAAGGCTCTTTATCTTCCTCCCAGCCCCCACAGGGGTGTGTGCATTTCCACTGCATAAAGAAGCCTCTTCCTGTGAGTTTCCACTCCAAAAAAGCTCCTTTTCTCCTGACTGACATATCATGACTTGCCTTGTCCAAATATAGAGCAGTCCCCTAGAAGCCAGTTGAGCTCAACAGGGAAGAGCTGAGGGCAAGCTCTCTGCTGTTGGGGCCACTGGTGGAGACAAAAACTAGTCCTGGGGAACCTCAAGGATCCCCTAATCCAGACCCCTTAGGAGGAAAAAACGGAGGCCCAGAGAGGGAAATGGAGGGAGTCACTGAAGGCATTCCCTCACCCCACTAAAAGAAAAAAGGAAAGCAAGCAAGCAAGCAAGCAGGCAAGCAAGAAAGCAAGCAAGCAAGCAAGAAAGAAAGAAAGAAAGAAAGAAAGAAAGAAAGAAAGAAAGAAAGAAAAAAGGAAAGAAAGAAAGAAAAATCCTAAGCTCTATGAAAGTGCTTTGGCAGGCAGAGGTCTGAAATTCCTGCAACAGCTTGGGGAGGAGGTAACTAAGGTTCTGCCTTCCCACGGAGGCTCTCTTTAGATGCCAGTGCTGCTAAGACTAAAAAGAGCAACACTGCTTTCTTAGCACGGTTCAAGCTTGACTCAAATTTTGTGTTGTTAGGATGGGGGTGAGGGCAGAGGGGCATCTAAATGTGAATCATCAGCTCTTAATCAGCAACCTGGGAAATGAGATGTTTTGGGAAAGCAAGTCTTCTTGGGACCTTGGATTTGCTCTCTTTCCTCTGCAGCAAAAGCAGGCCCTGATGTTACAGCACCCACCTACAGCCTTTTATAGCATGCGTTTTACAGCACCCACAGCCTCAAATAGGAATATAGGAGTCGTGATGCTTCTGCCCTTATACCCTTAGGTTGCCCTCTAAATAGATTTGAAGTAGGAGACCCCACCAGAGCATAGGAGAGTCTGCTATCCTAAGAGTAAAAGCAGCACCCGTTGCATTATTGCCAGAATGTTTAAAATGTATATTAAGACATTACTCATCAAACTTTCCCTCTGGGAACAGATATAGTCCATTGCTCTTTTTAAGGACAAAGGACTGTGTGTTACCTTCCATTAATATTTTCCTGTCACTCTTCAATTCCACTTCCACCAATCATCACATTAGACCATAGCCAGAAGACATAACTTTTTTAAAAATGTACTTACATTAATGTGTTCTCAGTATTTATAGGTCAATTTCCCTGCTGGCTACTTTTCGTGCAGCTGTACAGTGTATGAAGAGGATTTCTTCTTGTTCTCTCTACTATAGGTAAAATCCTCACAGGGAGCAGGACCTAGAGCAATGACCTTGGGATACCTCATTCACACAGTAGTAGTTGGATATGGGTTTTTTCCTATCTTTTTTTTTTTTCCTCATCTAGGATTTACTGACCAAAATAATGTGAAATATTTGGGAACCTAGACATTCAATGACTTAAAGGCAAAGAAGGTGGACCACTCCTTCTTTCTTTAAATTCTCTCTTCTGCTGTGCACACTTTTGTTTGCCTCCTATCCGTTTAACCACTCATGATTAGTTTTCTTTATGTACCCTTCTAACTCTGTTAAGCCTTTACATATTGGTATTTCCCGGAACAAATCCATCTACTCCTATGTCTGCATCATTCTCAAATCCATACTCTGATATCTCTCTTCAGAACTCATTCATTCAACTGCCAACTGCACATCTCTAGGATGTCCAACAAGCTCCTCAGACTCAACATGTAAAAAATTGAACTCATCATCTTCTCTATCTCCTCCCCATCCCCCTTTCTTATGCTCTGCTCTCTGTCATGTTGATGGTACCACCTTCTATCATTGCCCAAATCAGGGACCGCAGAATCATCCCTCACCCTTTGTTCCTCCTCACCCAAGTTCCCTCACATCCATTCCATTTCAAGAACTGTCCATTCCCTCTCTTGAATCCATCTACTTTTCTCCACTCTCACTGCTACTAGCCTAATTCAGGTTAAAGCCATCATTTCTCAAATTTGAGATGTCTACCAACTGGATTTCCTGTCCCTATGTGAGCTCTTCTAATTATTTTCATGCTATATCTAGTGATCTTTCAAATATGCATATCTAAGCATGCCATTCCCATCACTAAAAATCCTTCTGTGGCTCCACTCTGCTTTTAGGATGATGTCCAAATGCCTTAACCAACTGAGAAGACTCCGTATGACTTGGCCTCCATATACCTTTCCAGTCTTATCTCTCACCAGAATTCCTTCACATTTCATGTTCCAGCCACAATGAGTCTCTTTGATCTTCAAAAATGATCCTTTCTCTCTTGCCTCTTAGCCTTCCTGAAATCACAGAATTATACAGAGAAAACAAACTGAAAAATGTCCAAATCAGGACTTTCCACCAACTTTATATATTCAGAAAATTCAATTCAATTCAAAGAACATTTATTCAGTGTCCACCAAGAGTAAAACAATACCTTGCCAGTTGCAAAACTACTTACTGTGTAAGGCATATTCCATTCCTATGGAACGTGCAGTCTCATAGCTTCTCTTAAACCTGAGTTTAAAAGTTCAAGTTTCTGGAGTTTAGTTCCTTTCCTCCAGCTTAAGTTCAAGCCACACAAAGAAACTATCTGTCCCTGACACAACTGGCTTATGCCTATATTCACTTTTAACAGAATATTTTACCCCCTTCTCTCCCAAACCAGGACCCAAATCTTCTCCCTATCTCCACATTTCAAAGAAGCCCCAACTGGTTGTTAACGCCTAGATTTAAAAACTCTACGTTTGTGTTGGATTTTTCAGCTATTGCTTAAGGCACTCTGACTAATATTAACCACCCAGAATCTTAGTCTCCAAAAATTCTACATTTAGTAGCTATGTGTAGTGTTAGATTTTTAAGTTTCAAATAATGGGCCTCAGAAAATAGATACGGGGAAGAGCCATCCTGAAAAAATTTAATACCTTGCATTTCTGATTGGCCCTGATCATACACAGAGCAAAATGATGGAGATAGACAAAAACACCTATCTAGAATCAAAAGACTATATTCTAGGTCTTCACTGAATTAGGAATGTGATTTGATGTTGGAGACACAATATTGATGATGGTGTTCCTTCTTCTTGGTAGGCAGATGATTACAAGGCTTTGTGTTACTAGAATTGCAAAAAGGTATCCCCTCTGGGCAAATGACAAAATATCACTGCTTCGTCATCACTAAAGGCAGACTGTGCATAGGCCTTGTGCTACATGTCCCCATATACTAGGCCCTGTGTGACACCTCTTCTCCTTCTAAAGTCATGGCTATCACAACATAAATGGAAGACACCTTCTCCTGTTTCTCACTACTCAGCCCTGAACAAGAGTGGGTCTACTTACCAAACAGAGAAAGTTACTATAAAACACTTCCATACTTCCTCTCTACTTGGAAACTCATGTGAAGTTTCCCAATGCCTTGAACTTTCATCATCTGTTCATAATGGCCAGCCTGACGTACCTACCCTACCCTCAACGAGGCAGAAATTTGGATTGTTAGCACATATAACACAAACAGAATTCCTGGCAACCAGAATTTTACCCAGAGGTAGTAATAAAGCATCATCATCCCTAGCTGACCAGAAGCCCAATGGCTATCAATAGAGAGAAGCAACATTGAAAGCATCAAATAGGGTAGACAGCATACTATAGCTGGGTTGATACCCTAAAAAATAAGGAATAGGATGCAGAAAATCAAGTGGCCTTTTTTCATATGTCTTACTCCCTCTGTTTTTTGTTTTTTGTTTTTTGCTTTTTTTTTTTTTTAGGCTGGTTTGATTCCTGCCTATTTCAAGGTAGGGTACATCCTACTTGAATCAGTTTGGGAAGCAACTGAGAATTCTGGGTGCTTCTTTGGGGGTAGGGGTGCTTCTTTTAAGGCAGGCTCTGGGCTTTAGTTTAGCTGAGTATTCCGAGGTTTAAGATACCTTTCCTTCCACCTATCACACAAAGGAGGTTTGTGATTGTAGGTCACACAGCACCAACAGTAAGCAAGAAAGTTAAAAGATTGGATGTGGTATCAACCCTATGTTTTACCTGCATCTCTATAGAGGCCTGAAGATTCAGCACTGTGGTACCAAAATCTGTGCTGGAGTGACTTTCATATTTTCCACACCGTTCGCATGGCTTTGTTATGGGACATTAACCCGTGCATTCCCTCCAAGAACCTGTCAATGAGTCTTTCAGTCAGCATCAAATAAGGGAATTACTGGTTTACAGGCCAAAGATATTTACTGAGTTTAGAGAAATTTATTAAATACATTCTTTGTAGAAAAAAAAATGAGTTTAGCACTAGGGTATAGAAGAGTAGGGTGAAGAGGGGCTTGAAAGATGAGAGATACAGGAAGCTTTCCCTCAAAGGAGCTTAAAAATAGGAGAAGCTGACACAGACATGCAGAACCCAGGGATCTGAGCTTGTGCTTCCTCAAAGACAACCAAATTTGTAACTGGCCATACCATCAACATCTTTCAAAAGATTTTCATTCCTCTAAACTAACACCTTATCATACCTGCCAAGGAGAGAAACTATAGTAAACAGAAATAAACTCCTTGGCGAAGATTTGTTTATATTCTTTTGCTATTCCCAGGACACAACATGCCCTGAAGCCTGTTTTCAAGTTGAGTTGGTTTTTATGTGTGTGAAGATATGGTCGATAATATAGTAAAATAGCTGAATAAGTCAAGAGAATTAGAAAGGTCCACTGAAGCAAGATTATGAGGTATCCACCAGCAGGTATTTGGGCTCAGCAGCCCAGACATCGTGATCCAAGTGGATGCCACATAACTGTATGCCCCTAGGGTCCCTTAGAGTCTGGGGAGACGGTAATTGCAGGCCAACAGGAAGGACTGTGAAACCAAGTGCAGAGCTTCCCAGTACACTTCATTACACATCATCAAAATTGGAGGTTTTGTGATAAGAGCATTGCGTTACAGAAAGTAACTCAGATACTACAATTCCTCAGTCAGACCCACTTCACCCTGATTGTAATTCTTAACTCCAGGCCTATTTCCTTTTTTTTTTTTTTTTTTTTTTTTTTTTTTTTTTTTTTTTTTTTTTTTTTAATGTCTTTATTTTGAGAGACAGAGAGTGAGCAGGGGAGGTTCAGAGAGAGAGGGAGACACAGACTCTGAAGCAGGCTCCAGGCTCTGAGCTGTCAACATAGAGCCCGACACGGGGCTCAAGCTCATTGAACTGAGATTATGACCTGAGCCAAAGTTGGATGTGTAACCAACTGAGCCACCCAGGCACCCCTCCAGGCCTATTTCTGAAAGACATCCAACACAGACAGAAAGAGTCCGAAAAAAATACAGTTTATTCCAGGATAGAGAATGAGACATGTAACAGATGGAATGGGGAAGGGCAAAGGGTTTAATAAAATTCACTACAGGATTAGGCATTCATTTGATTGAAACCAGCATATGTGGGGCAGAAGCAGAACAAAATTACACTGCTCTGACTCATCAGGCTGCTGGGTGCACAGCCACCACCTTGCAGGCGAGACCAGGTGGAAGCCATGTACACAATCCCTGCTCAGAAGTATCATAATTTGGGGAACTGGACTGTGAAGGTTTTCCCTTGCTCTTTAGTGTCATGAAAGTCTTGGCCATAGAAAAAACAACTTATCTGGTATAGAAAACAGAAGGCCTCAGTTTTGTACCCTCAGTGCCAAGCACAGTGCTGGGCACATCAGTGCTTAACAGCCATATTGTGATTGGGTCTAACCTCTTACTTATGCCCATGAGGTCTGGAGGGGTTATAGGTACATTTTGTGACCCTATGTCCAGATTTGCCTCATAGTCCCAGTTTACACGTGTTGAGTCAGCATAATCAGTTAATGCCCCCTTTCCCTTGCAAAAGGTATCAGTTTGGATAACAAACTATATTTTACCTTAGCTATATACCAAAAGGAATGTTCTCCACTGATTAGATGATCATAAACACACAGAGGGCCCCTCACTTTTTTCCATCAAGTAACTCCTCAATCCTTGAAGAGCCTGTCTTTGGTAGACTCTCTAAGGCCCTTTTCTCTCTGGTCTCCCTTTTAATCTCTTTGCCTGTGTCTCCATTGTTTCCTCTGTCCCTCTGTTTCCCTCAAAGGTCCTTCCTCAACCCTTGAAGGAGGGGAGTGTGAATCATCTTCTTTGTGTTCTAGGAGTCCTGATTATCTTAATTCCTTCAGAGTCTCAGAGGGAACCACTTCTAACATACCTTTCCTTGTTAATATTCACCACCTTTTATAGTGTTTCATATATTTTTGTGCTGATAAAGTCCCTTTTATCCTGACTTACCAAAGACCCCTCAAAGAATGAATGATAATGAAGGGAGAAAACATCCCAATCTTACTACAAATAAATAAATAAACAAACAGCTTCCATTAAGTTCTACACATGGGCAAGAAGATGGACTCTTAGCTTTGGGGACTTTTATCTTCCAGAAAGAAAGAACTGAATTTTGTGCTTGCTTTTTAAGCAGGGAGTCTGATTTATTCCTGGGACTTATATCTATTTCTATTTATTTAGCATAGTGTTTACACCAGCAGGATTCAAGAACAAATTCTATTTTGTTCAAGATAAATCATCACTCACTTCAGGAAGCCCAAAACCATCACAAAAATAAAGGCAAGTAGGATAAAAAGGAATATTAGTAGGAACTGGATCCATTAATGAGTTTGGGATTTTGATAATTTTTATGTAAATTCTTTTCAACCTTTCTCTCAGACTATGAGAGCGAGTTTATTATCTAGTGTGTAAACTTCTTATGAGCTGCAGGCATCATTGCTAATAAGGAAATAATAGCAGATCTATGGCCTTTGTCTTCAGAACAGGAAACAAGAGACTCATTTGGCCATATTAGACCCAGGACTATATCAGGAACCACAAAAAAATAAGTTCAACTCCACATAGCGTGATGTAAAGTTAGAGTCTCAAGACATGGGTTGGAATTCCATTCTAACTGTTTTCAACTGTATGGCCTTGGAAAATCTCCTGGGGTCTCAGTTTCTCATCTGCATAATAAGGGGTTCATTTGCTTAAGTTCTACCCATTCCTCACACTCTATGATCATTTTGTCAGGGAGAATTTCTTTCTCCCATCAGCTCCATGTGAATGGCAGGAAATGTTCATTATATCTCCTATTCCCATCCTTCACTACTTCTCTTCTAACACCCTTAACAGAAGCCCCTCAAATCTCTATGCTCTCTCAGTGCTCCCATGTTTCCCTGAATCAGATGCACTGAATTATGTAACTTCATCGGGGTGATCTCCAGCAATCAAAAATGGTCTCTGCTCACAGAACCTGGCTCAGCTTGGATAATGAGCAAAACCTCTCAGATCAAAGGTTCTATCTGTCTTTAGCTGGAAAACAGAGTTTGAGTAAGTACATTTGCTACAAGTTGGCCAGCTTAGGTTCACCAATGAGAAATCAATTACTCAGCCTTCCACGTCTCTCCTGAACCAGTATTTGTTCAAGAGATTCAACAATACAATTTCAACCCTAGATCCTCTTTGGCAAAAATTGTTATTTCATTACATACGCCTAGAAAGGTACCAACATTCCCTGACTTGCTACTGATACTCATTGATTCAAACCTGATTCCAGACATGTCCAATTACTTAAAAGAACCTAAACAAAGCATCTGTTACTCATTTTCCCGTACCCAAAGAAGAGTTTGCAGGATCTTCTTGTAATGACTTTTGTCAATATTATTTAAAAACAGTGGTCACAATTCACTAGTATTCTGTTTCTATAAGATGGAAACACCTTTACATAGTCAGGCCCAGGGATCTTAAACCCCTTTGAATGTCTCCTGAATTCTCCCTCATATACAAACTTCCAAAATTCTCTCAGTGCCTAGCTGAAAACAGCTTCTTACACAAGAAAAAAACGTCCTGTCCCAAATGTCAAACCTGGCCTCCTGCCCCCCTCCACTGGTAAATGCTGCCTGGCCTAGTAAAATACTTCCTATAAGAGTAGTTCATCAAAGGCCTCCATAATTCTAAACCTTAACTTTCCTATGCTGACTCCCTGGTTCCTATACTCCAGCTGTAAAACAGATTCCTCATGGTTCCTTAATCCCATTCCCTTGTCCCTACTAACTGGGTTCAGGGATGCTGGCCAGCACAAGACATTCTAGAGAATGATACTCTCAACCCAAATCTACCAATCACATGAAACTCTTGGACTGAATTTGTTCCGATCTCTTTTCCTTATTATGCAGGAACCCTCTTGATGATGGTAAGAAAGGTTATTGTAAGTAGTAAAAATGGTTGAGGTAGGAGAAAAGAAGTAGATACATAAGTAGATAGAAAAGTGAAACAGGGGCACGTGGGTGGCTCAGTCAGTTAAGCTTCTGACTTTGGCTCAGGTCATGATCTTGCGGTCTATCAGTTGGTCTTCTTTCTCTCACTTCCTCTATCCTTTTCATAACTGCTTCCTTGTTTCCATTACAGATGAGCCTCTCTTTCCTTCTATCATCTCCTGAGATTCTCTGAAGGAATTCTATGGCAAATTCTGGTAAATTCTGTCAGTTATAAGTAGAAAGGATATTGAGAACCAGTCAAACCAGAAGAAGGAGGAGGAGGAAGAGGAGGAGGAGGAGGAGAGAGAGAGGAAGAAGAGGAGGAGGAGGAGAAATTAAAGAAAGTATTCATATGCTCTAGAAACCATATGGTTCTATGCTATCTTAGGCACTAGCACAGAAGTGTCCTCTGAGAAGGTGTCAAGCTATAATACCACTTAATAGGGAGTATCTCAAGTTATAATACTACTTAGTAGGGAGTATCTCAGCAGCACTGCAAGGTGATATTTGCCATGGCTTTCTTATACCAAGGGCTGGATTTCCAGCAACTCCTTCCCTGGGGCCAATTTCCTATAGTTTTATGGCCAGAAATAGTTGCACAACTTGGTGAGGTGGCAGAGAGGGGATAGGTAATTAGATCCAGATCAAAGGTATCAGTGGCACTGAACACAAAAAAGCTGGCCCCTGGAGGGAAAAAAATGGTTGAGAATTTCTTTGGCCACTTGGCAGTTCGAGGGTGTCACTAGTTGGAGAAAAAGTCTGAGGCTTTATCCAGATAAAAGGAGAAGCCTGGTACCTTACCTGCCAGCTCTACACTGAAGTAAGGAGGCCCAGCCTGTGGAACTTCTTCCAGCAGCCAGTTGTGTAGCATGACAACCTGGCCCCAGGCCCTAACCCTCCTTCCATCATGCCCCAGTAGGAAAGTATCCTCTACATGGGATTCAGTAACACTCTGTTTATAAGGGTGGAAAACAGGGGCTTAAAGCCTGACCATCTTATCTGAGGAAATGAGAAACCTACAGATGCATCCTTGTATCCACCACAGTCTATGTATAAATTAGAAGGCCCTCACTCTGAGTGAACACAGCCCTGTGGGTGCACAGCTTGGCTGGAACAGAGGCATGATTTCAGCCCTTGGTGCTTTCTGTCCTCAGGTACAGTGCTGCAACATACAGCCACACAGAGCCTTCCCAGCCTATAGCTCAGGGTATAAAAATAATTAGGCTCAAGACAGAGTGTCAGAAAAGGTGGCAGGTGTCAAGTCTGCATCAGCCCAAACCAAAGACAACCTTCTCACACCCCTCTGTGCCCCGGGACATCAGGCTAGCTGAGAAGAGAGATGTTACAAGGAACAAGGGTACAGGGAACATGGTGGCCCTGCCAGAACTCACACTCAAGCCAGCCATGCCTAACCTCAATTAGACACAGCCCGTGAGACCCAACTCACTCCTGTTATCAAGCTCAATCATCAACATCAATCTCTGAAAAAATTATCAAGAACAACTCATGCTCACTTGCTCTGAGTGCAAGTGGGGATTCAGTAGTGATGTGAGCTATGAAAAATGAGCTGAGCAGTATGGCCACTCATGAAAGAGTGAAAAAGGGGAATAGAGGAAAGCTCTCAAATCAGGGTGGATTGGTTCCTAAAAGAAAAGGAATAGAACCATACCACTCCTACCACTTCTCCAAACATAAATAGATATGTTTACTATCCAAATGAATTTAGCTCTTGGGGATACATGGAGACTAGAGATGCTTTACAAACGGCAGGTACTCTGAGTCAGGCTCACTGTGGGAAATCAGGGCTGGCCCAGTGTCGTCCATGCACCCTACCTATCACAGGAGAAGTTCTGCAGCTGCTGCCTGAGATTAAGCCTCCTGGAAAGCTATAAACTTAAGGGAACCAGCACAGTCCTGAAATTGAACTGCCATGAGCAAGAACATGATCAAGGCCGCCCACAAATGCAGGGACTGGACCTGTGACTGATTCAGTAGCACATAGGGCAGGACTCTCCAACCTGGTATACCATACCTGGTTCTGAACAGGGGTCCCAAGGGACTTGGGGTAGACACAACCATTCAGGGAGGAATTCGTGAAGAAAAAAGGAAAGAAAAGGTGAGAATCTGTCAATAAAAAAAGACAACCAATGAGAATCAGTCAACTTTGCAAATAAAAATTATAGAATAGAGGTGCCTGGCTAGCTCGGTTAGAAGAGTATACAACTCTTGATCTTGGGGTCATGAGTTTGAAGCCCCATGCTGGCTGTAGAGATTACTTAAATAAATAAAACTTAACTAAAATTAAAAAAAAAGAAAATAATGGAATACTCTAAAAAAGTTTTTATGTGTTTGCAGAATCATTACAGAGATCAAGGAAGGAAGGACATTCATTTAAAAACTCAAACACCAGGGGGACCTGGGTGACTCAGTCGGTTGAGCATCCGACTTTGGCTCAGATCAGGATTTCATTGTTCATGGGTTTGAGCCCCACATTGGGCTCACTGCTGTCAGTGTGGAGCCTGCTTTGGTTCCTCTGTCCCCCTCTCTTTCTGCCCCTCCCCCACTTGCGCTCTCACTCTCAGAAATAAACATTAAAAAAAAAAAACTTTAAATAAACATTAAAAAAAAACTTTAAATAAATAAATAAATAGAAACTCAAACAGAGATGCCTAGGTGGCTCAGATGGTTAAGTATTCAACTTAACTGAGTGGTTTTGGCTCAGTCATGATCTCACAGTTTCTAAGCTGAAGCCCCACACTGGGCACCATGCTGACAGCACAGACCATGCTTGGGATCTCTCTCTCTCCTTCTCTCTCTGCCCCTCTCTTGATCCTGCTTGCTCTCTCTCAAAATAAATAAATTAAAAAAGAAGAAGAAAAAGTCTTTCCTTATATAAAAAATAATAGTAACAAATCTCAAACAGGGGCACTGGAGTAGCTCAGTCAGTTGAGCATCAAATTCTTAATTTCAGCTCACGTCATAATCCTAGGGTCATGGGACTGAGCCCCGCATCGGGCTCCATGCTGAGTGTAGAACCTGTTTGAGATTCTCTCTCTCCTTCTGTCCCTCTCCCCCACTTGTGCTCTCTCTCCCCCTCTCAAAGTAAACTCAAACCAAAAAAAGGCACAAATGAAATTACAGGCGGTAGCTATAACATATAAAAAATGAAAATAAAAGAAACTGAAAAACTTAATACATGAGATCACCTCCAGTCTATACACATTCAAAAGAGGATTAAGGAAATTGAAAAATTGCACTTAGAACAAATGGTGGAGAAAGACAAAAAAAATTATGGAAGTGCAGTTAAGAGATCTGGCAAATATATTGAGAAGCTTCAAAATACATCTAATCAGTTCTATAAGAACAGAGAATTAATGGCAGACATGCACTATTCAAATGGTTAATGGCTAATAATTTTCAAGAGGTGAAGAAGAATCCACAGCTTGAAGAAGTACTCTGAGAGACAATGTGACTCAACAAACATAAACCCACAATCATAGTATGTGGTCAAACTACAGAACACTAAAAAGTTACTAGAGAGAAAAGACAGATTCCTATGAAGCAATGACCATTAAACTGACAATAGATGTATCATCAGTAACAAGAAATATCAAAAGAAAATGGAGTAATACCTTCCACATACTAAGAGAAAATAAGTATCCACCTTGAATTCCATATCCAGCTGTTCAGGTATAATAGACTAAAGGAGCTTACCAACCAGAGCCTCTCACTGAAGAAACAAACAAAAACTCAAAAATACACTCTAGCAAGAAAGAAGTCAGGAAAACGAATATAAAAACTGACAAAATATAATAATGGAATACTTAATCCTTAACCATAAAAATAATTATTTTTGGTTCATTTGTAACCTCAGGTAGCACTACCCTAAGTAATACAGATGGTAAACAAAAAACACAAAATAAGATAACAGAAAGAAGTACAGATATATTATCAATCACAAAAATGTAAATGGATTAAGCCCAGAGGTTGGCAAACTATGCCTACCAGGCCAGTTACAGCCATATGCATTCATTTATGTATGTCAGTGACTATTTTTGACTAGTTATGACAATAACTACAATATGGCCCACAAAGTGAAAAATATTTACTGTCTGTTCCTTTACAGGAAAATGTTACCAATCCCTGGACTAAAACCACTTATTAGAAAATGGGATAAGAATGTAGGTCAATTTCTAAAGATCCAAATAATGTTATTTGTAAGAAAGCATCATTTTTAAAAATCACATCAAAGGCATGAAAATGAAGAGATAAAGATATGTCAAACAAATATTAACCAAAAGAAAGCATACTTAGCAATAATAATATAGAACAATATAAAAGTTAATGCACTGGCATTAGCAGAGATAAAGTACACTATTTAAAGATTGAAAAAAACACCCCAAAAAGATATAACAATCTTCAACATATAAGCATATAATTATATAAAGCAAAAGTGATAGAATTACAATGAATACTTTTTTAGAACTATAAATACAGAGGTAAATCTTTCAAAAACTGATAAACCAAGCCAATAAATTTTAGTTATATCAAAGAAGGTGCAATTAGGAGATGTGAAAGCTGTGATTCCCAATGGAGAATTGGTGGGGGTTTCAGAATCACCTAAGGAACTTTTTCATATAATATATACACTGCCCATCTTACAAAGAGAAGAGAAAAGGGAGGAATCTTTTGATTTAGCATGTCCCTATTATTGTCAGAAAGAGGGTGTTCTGTCTCCCTTGAGGGGTGTGATGCTGTGGTGAAAAAAAGGTTGAGAACTGAAGGTCTTTCTCAAGGGGGTGCACAGGGGTCAACCTCAACAATATGTGCTCTGAAAAGAAACATATGTTAACTTATCAAAAATTTAAACCATCTCAAACATGAGCTTCTCTAAGGCTACCAGAGACACCAAAGGGCTGGAAATATGAAGAGCAAAAGATCTGTTAGGATAGTGACCCAGCTATCTCTCCTGAATTTCTGGATAATTTTAAATTTCTGGATAATTTTAAATATCTGAATAATATTTAAATTTAAATAAATTTCTGGATAATTTTAAAGCATGTCAGAGCTATGGCCAACAGACACATGAAACGATGCTCAGCATCCCTCCTCATCAGGGAAATACAAATCAAAACCACACTTAGATACCACCTCACACCAGCCAGAGTGGCTAAAACGAGCAAATCAGAGGACTCTAGATGCTGGCGAGGATGTGGAGAAACGGGCACCCTCCTACACTGTTGGTGGGAATTTAAACTGGTGCAGCCCCTCTGGAAAACAGTGTGGAGTTTCCTCAAAAAATTAACAATAGAACTCCCCTATGACCCAGCAATAGCACTGCTAGAAATTTACCCAAGGGATAAAGAAATGCTGAAGCATAGGAGCACATGAAACCAAATGTTCAAAGCAGAACTCTCAACAATAGCCAAAACATGGAAAGAGCCTAAGTGTCCATCAACGGACGAATGGATCAAGAAGATATGGTTTATCTCTACGATGGAATACTACATGGCAATGAGAAAGAATGAAATGTGGCCTTGTGTAGCAACATGGATGGGCCTTGAGGGTGTTATGCTGAGCGAAATAAGTCAGGCAGAGAAGGACAAATATCATGTTTGCACGTATAGGAGGATTAGGAGGAACTTAATGGAGGACCATGGGGGAGAAGAAGGGGAGAAATAGTGGGGGAGAGGGAGAGAGGCAAACCATGAGAGACTCTTGAATGCTGAGAACAAACTGAGACTGATGGGTGTCGGGGGGAAGGGGAAGATGGGCACGGAGGGGGGGCACTTGTGGGGATGAGCACTGGGTGTTATATGGAAACCAACTTGACAATAAATTATTTGTAAAAAAAAATAAAAATAAAAAAATATATAAAGATTTAAAAAAATGTCAGAGCTTTATCTTAGTAGATTCAGTTTAACTACATATACAACTGCTCAAAAAAAAAAAAGGGAAATATTTTAAGGTGTTCAAAACAATTGATATATCGACTTAAATTTTTGGCCATCCATGCTGAGCCACTGAATGGAGGACAGATCCCTTAGACAGTCTCTTGCATCCATGGTGACCATAGCCTGGGCAATAAAAAACTTCCATTGTGAAAAACTAAAAATAAAAAGTAAAATAAATAAATAAATAAAACTTTGGCCATCCAGCTTTAGGGGAATTTTACCAATAGGTAACATATTAAAAGGTACTCTACTTCTTCTAAAAGTTCATTGAGCAAGAGAAACCCAATTTAATTGAAGGAAGCCAGCAAAGAGAAGATTATATCTGTGAAAAAAGAAGATGTAAAGTCCTCATCCAAACAGTCCATCAGTCGACTTGGTTTCCTCCCCAGTCCTTCTCTATGGGAAGAGATTTACAATAACGTAGTCAATATATCAACATCCCCCTTTAATAAAGTAATTCTCTGTCCATGGAAGTTTATAAAAATATATTTTAAGAATATATACTCAAAGGCAAGAGTAAAACTTCTGTCTAAATACTGGATGGAGGCACTAGTTCAGAGACTAAAAATACATCATTTGCAATAATGAGGAGTGTAGTTGATAGATAATACAAAATATTAGGAAGAGAAGTTAAGTCCTGATAAGGAAAACAGACAATCACTACTTATTCTCAAGCAGGTGAATGGCATGGTGAAAATGATGTTTGTACAAAACACTAGTCCACTATGTGAAAGAAGAATTAAAGAAGGAAGAGAGAAGCTAGAAGCCTTTTGGATAGTCCACTTGCCAACTGGTGAGGGTGGGGGTTTTGGAGGAGTGGCCATTAAGAATGAAATGTAACATGAATGAAGACTGCGCACCAGAAGATAACAGGACTTAATGAATGACTAGAAGAGAGAGAAGAAAAAGAAGTAAGGAGGGAGAAGAGGAAGAAAGAAAAAAGAAAGATGAAGGAACCAAGACTACAATGATTACATTTACAAAACTTTGGTCCAGGAACGATGACAGGGAAGAGAAACCTGTGTCTAGAATTTAAGATAAAATACATTTTTTTAAAAAAAATCAGGTCAGCAGTTGGAAAACATAGTGTTTCTCTAAGAGCAGCCCACACGGCCCTGAGTCCTAATCCCTTCAGTGCGTATTCAGATGCAGATTCCAAGGCTCCTCTCCGGACATAGAGAATCACAATCTGGGAAGCTGGATTAAATGAGTTCGAAGTGGCAGTGGTCCAGGACGGTGGTGTAGGAAGATTCCGAATTTGTCTCCTTCCACAGACACACCAACTCTACGGCTACATATGAAACAATTCCTTTTGAAAAATAACTGAAAACAAGGTGAACCACTGCCCTACAACAAACGATAAAAGGACCAATAAGGGTAGGAGAAGCACAGAGACAGTCTTGCCAACATCCCTGCCCTGTCTGCAACACCCACAATAAAGAGATCTCAAAAATACAGAAGTTCCCCTGGAGAAGCCAGGGGTTTATGTCCACATCAGGTACCCCTGGAACCTGTGCCACAGAGCCAACCTCGCGAACCATGTGGCGTAGAGACCCAAGAGGGCTTGCATTTAAGGGACCAAAAGGACTCTAGGTAACTGAGAGTCTCCTTTTAAAGGGCTTGCATGCAGTCTCACTCACCTCAGGACTCAGTGCAAAACCAACAGTTTGAATAGTGCCTAGACCTTATGTGAGGAGATCTGTTCGCTAATCTTAAAGCATCTGCTGGAGGGGCAGGAGACAGTTGGGACTCTCCAAAAACACAGGCACTGGTAGAGGCCATTTTTGTACTCTCCATCCCCCGAGCACAGACAGGCACATGCAGGCGCAGCACCCTCCCACTGTCTTGCTAAATCCCATGGGGTGAAAGGTTACAGCACTAGCCTCTTCCCTGGCTGGGGTTGGCAAGCATTAGCAGCCACGGTATTGTCCTGCTCTCTTGCTAAAGCTAGCAAGGGGGAGTTGCAGCACACCCCTGCTTCCTGGCTGAAGCCAACCAATGCCAGTGTTCTCCCACTCCCTTGCTAGGGCTGGCAGGTGCACAGGGCTAGGGCACTATCCCACTATTTACCTGAAGCTGCTGGCACATGCAGTCAAGACATTTTCTCACTGCCTTGTTGAAGTTAGCGAGAGTGCTCCACCACCTACGTTTTCCAGTTGTCTCACTAAAGCTAGTAGGCACCTGCAATCTACACGCGGGACGCCCCTTGACTGCCTAGCACTGATGGCCAAGGGGGGTTTGCATTTCTGGACTCCATAGGACTATAACAATCAGAAAGACAGTTCCTGGCAGACAGCTACTTCCAGGGCACTTCAGAGACAGCAGATTAAAACCCTGCCCTGTGAAAAGGCCTATTTACTTATCCTAGAGCTGCAGAATGAGGGAGGGGCTTCAGATTTGCCACATATCTAGAGGCTATAGATGCACTCAGGCAGACACCATCCTTGTGTACTTCCCTGGCCTCACCACAGCTTGATTATACTTCCTCCCAGGAAGGAGCTTATACACTCATCTGGAGCCCTGATTTTTGCAACTGTCATCAAGGGACACCTCTAGATCTCCCTATCTGAAGGCCAGCAGAGTTTAAGATTGTGGCCCTATAGGAATATATATATTTTTGTACTTTAAAGCTGCTGCTTGAAGGGGCACCTGGGTGGCTCATTTGGTTAAGAGTCTGTCTGACTCTTGATTTCAGCTCATATCATGATCTCACAGTTCGTGACTTTGAGCCCTGTGTTGGGCTTTATGGTGACAGTGTTGACCCTGCTTGGGATTCCATCACCCTCTCTCTCTGCCCCTACCTGGCTCACAATCTATCATTCTCTCAAAAATAAATAAATAAACATTAAAAAAAAAAAAAAAGCTGCTGCTTGAAGGTTTGGCTTCAAATCAGCTTGAAACTAGGTGCTAAATAAGATCCTTCCCTTCAAATCACTGTCAAGTCTTGGCCTACCCTCAAGAGCAGAGATCTATTCAGAATAAATCAAGCTATGCAGGCAGTCACAAAGGTTCAAGAGACAACCAGGTGCTAGGGCAAGGTTGAACGATGTTTCATCACCTACACAAGGCTGCTCCTTCAACACTGGGAGAGGTAGCAGTTTTGTCTAAATACATAGAAACAAACACAGAGAGTCAAAACAATGAGTAAATAAGAGTATGCTCCAAACAAAAGAACAAGATAAAATCTCAGAAAAAAACCTTAATGCACAGAGATAAGTAATCTACCTGACAAAGAATTCCAAGGAATAAAAATGCTTACCTAACTCAGTAGAAGAATAAAGAAATAGTGAGAACTTCAACAAAGAGATAGAAAATATAAGAAAGTACCAAACAGAAGTCCCAAAGCTGAAGAACACAATAACGCAACTGATATATATATATGTATTTTAATATATATATTTTAAATATATTTTTATATAATATATAAAAAATTATATGTGTATATACACACATACACTAGAGGGATTCAACAGCAGACTAGATGAAGCAGAAGAACAGATCAACAATCTGTTGGAACTGGAAGACAGATCAATGGAACTCACCCTAACATAGCAGCAAAAGAAAAAAGAATTTTAAAAATGAAGATAGCTCAAGGGAGCTCCAGAATAACATTCATATTATAGGGGTCCCAGAACGAAAAGAAAGAGAAAAGGACAGAAAACATATTTGAAGAAATAAGGGCTAAAAACTTAACCTACAGAAGGAAACAAACATTCATATTCCAGAAGCACAGAGAATTCCAAGTAAGATGAACCCAAAGAGCCATACCAAGGCATGTATAATTAAAATGTCAAAAGTTAAAGAAAGAGTCTTAAAAGCAACAAGAGAAAAACAACTTGTTTCATACAAGGAAACTCCTATAAGAATATCAACAGATTTTTCAGCAGAAACTTTACAGGCCAGAAGGAGTGGTATGATATATTCCAAGTGCTGAAAGGAAAAAACTCCAACCAAGAATACCAGGTAAGGTTATCACTCAGACACGAAGGAGAGATAAAGGTTTTCCAGACAAGCAACTGCTAAAGGAGTTCATTACCACTAAACTGGCCTTACAAAAAATGCTAAAGGGACTTCTTTAAACTGAAAAGAAGTGGTACTAATAACAAGAAAACATATGAAAGTAAAAATCTCACTGGCAAAGGTACATATGCAGTACAGATAGTGGCTTAATCACTTATAAAACTAGAATGAAGGTTAAAAGACAAAAGTAATAAAATTATCTAACACTACAATAATTAGTCAAGGAATCCATAAAATAAAATAATATAAAATGTGACATCAAAAACAAAATGTGGAGAGGTAAGAAAAAATGTTGTGGAATGAGTTCAAATTTAAGTTGCTATCAACTTAAAATGAAATGTTACATATACAGGATGTTATATGTGAGCCTCATGGTAACCACAAAACAAAAACCTACAGTAGATACAGAAAAGAAAATGAGAAAAGAATCTAAAAATAACACTAAAGAAGGTCATCAAACCACAAGGTAAAGAGGAATAGAAGAAAGGAAAAGAGAGCAACTACAAAACCAGCTACAAAACAATTAATAAAATGGCAATTAGTACATACCTATCAATAATTACTTTCAATGTAAATTCTCCAATCAGAAGACATAGAATGGCTGAATGGATTAAAAACAAGACCCTTCTATATGCTTCCTACAAGGACTCACCTCAGTCGTAAGGACACAGACAGATGGAAAGTGAAGGGACAGAAAAAGATATTCCATGTAAATGTAATTGAAAAGAAAGCCAGGTAGCTTTGCTCATATCAAACAAAATAGACTTTATAACAAAGACTGTAATAGAAGATAAAGAAGGGCATTACATAATGAAAAAGTCCTTTCAACAAGAAGATAAAACATTTGTAAATATAAATGCATCCAACATAGGAGCAGCAAAATATATAAAGCAAATATTAATAGACCGAAAGGAAGAATTGACAGCAATACAGTAACAGTAGGGGGACTTTAGCATTCCACTTACATCAATGGATAGATTACCCAGACAGAAAACCATTAAGGAAGCATTGGTCTTAAATGACACATTAGATCAGATGGACATAATATATACAGAACAGTCTACCCAAAAGCATCAAATATACTTTCTTCTCAAATACACATGGAACAATCTCCAGGATATATCACATTAGGTCACCACATGAGTATCAATAAATCAAGATTGAAATAATATCATGTATCTTTTCCAACCACAATAGTATGAAACTTGAAATCAATTATAAGAAGAAAACTAAAAAAAAAACAAATCACAAATATGTGGAGAATAAACAACATGTTACTGAACAATTGCTGGGTCAACAAAGAAATCAAAGGAGAAATTTAAAAATACCTAGAAACAAATGAAAATGAAAATGCCATACCAAAATCTATGAGATGTAACAAAAGTAGTTCTTAAAAGAGAAGTGCATAGTGATATAGGCCTATGTTAAGAAAAAAATCGAATAAATAACCAAAGTCTACAACTAAAGGAACTAGAAGAAAAAGGACAAGTGAAGCCCAAAGTTAATGGAAGGAAGGAAAAAATAAAGATCAGAACATAAATAATGAAACAAAGACTAAAAAGACAGTAGAAAAAGATCAATGAAACTAAGAGCTGGTTCTTTGACAAGATAACCAAAAATTGGCAAACATTGGCTAGACTCACCAAGAAAAAAGGTTCAAATAAATGAAATCTGAAATAAAAAAGAAGTTACAACTGATATCAAAGAAATACAAAGGATCATTAGAAATGCTTATGAACAATTACATACCAACAAATTGGTATATACATGAAAAATGCACACATTCTTCGAATTGTATAGTCTTCTAAGACAACACCAGGAAGAAATAGAAAATCTGAACAGACCAATTACTAGGAGATTGGGTTACTAATCAAAAGCTTCCCAACAAACAAAAGTATAGGACCAGATGACTTCACTGGTTAATTCTACCAAACATTCAAAAGAGATTTAATATCCATCCCTCTCAAACTCCTCTTACATAACACTGAAGAAAATGGAACACTCTCAGACCCATTTTATGAGACCAGCCATTATCCTGATACCATATCCAGATAAGTATATTAAAAATAATAATAATAATAATAATAATAACTGACCAGTACCTCTGATAAACTTAGATTCAAAAATCGTCAACAAAATATTAGCAAACCAAATTCAATAATCTATTAAAATGATCATATCAGGATCAAGTCAGATTTATTCCAGGGATGCAAAGACATCCATAAATCAATCAACATGATACACCACATTACATTTAAGGATAAAAGTCATTGGATGCAGAAAAAGCATATGACAAAATTAGCATATACAGATAGCCCTAAAGACTACATCAAATAATTGTTAGAAATAAAAAACAACTTCAGTAACGTGGCAGGGTACAAAAATCAATATACAGAAATTAGTTGCTATGTACCCAGGCCTTGGTACCAAGTCTGGGTCTCAACACCCTTGATAGCGGAGTCTGAGGGGTAGGGGGTCCCCTGTGTCCCTAATTTGGGCCCCACATCCTGATTTGGTCATCCAGGGCACACCCTCCAACACTGTGCTCAAGGTGGATAGGGAAGGATTGTAGCCTAGGAAAGCTGAGCTGGCCTTCCCTGGGATCTCCTGAGGCGGAAGGTCCCAGGGCTCTTAGCTAGAGAAAGGGCAACAGTATGATTCCCCCAGAGTGAACCATTCTACAGTGTGGAGCAGGAGTAGGCCGAATTTCACTCTAAGGAATTCCGGGTGAATAGAAGGTAAATGACTTGGGTCCCCAGAATATCTCACAGCCCCTCCTGGAACCCTCCTGATTCAGGGTCAGGTACAGGGCTGGCTGCAAACATAAGTCATCTTCCCCTCATTCAAAGGCTTCTTGCAGCCTCCTTCTCCTTGAATGATAGTCACTCTAATCTGGATCCTTCCTTTCCTCCAGCCTCAGTCTGCTACTATGGAAAGATGACCCCAGCCTTGCCTCATCAGCCAATCATAGCTCCTCCCTGGTCACCAGAGAGAGCTTGACAGCCTGGCTTTGGCTGGGCTCCTCTCTCTTTCAGGAGCCTCCTGACACTTTTCTTGAGCCTGGCAGCAAGGCCCATCATGATTTAACCCTGGTTACCCTGACAACCATGTCTGGCCTCCCTTCTCACTCCCCAGACACTGAGGAATCTGATGGAGTTCTCCAATCATCATGCATTTACCCAGGGTACCCATCCTGCTCCCACTGGTCTGCCTTCCCAACCGTGCCAAGCTTAGGCTCAACCTTCCTTGTACCTTATAGGGATTCTGGCCTCTAAATTGTTCACATCTCCCAGACTTCTTAAAAAGACTGCTTCCCCATGACTGAGCTCCTTGCAGGGAGAAACACAATTGCTTCTCAATGAACTTGTATTGCAAAATAGGGGGGGGGGGGAAGAAAAATTAATATTGTTAATGCCCATATTACCCAAAGCAAAATACAAATCCAATGCAATCCAATGCATATTTTTCACAGAAATACAACAAACAATCCTAAAATTCGTATGGAACGACAAAAGATCCAAACAACAAAAGGGATCTTGAGAAAAAAGAATAAATACAAAGGCATCATGCTCCCTCATTTCAAACTACATTACAGAGCTATAGTAATCAAACAATATGATGTTGGCATAAAAATAGACATAGATCAATAGAACAGAATAGAGAAACCAGGAATAAACCCATGCATATACAATCAATTAATTACAACAAAGGAGGCAAGAATGTGTAGTGGGGAAAGAATAGGTTTTCAATAAATGATGCTGGGAAAACAAGACACCTACATGCAAAAGAATGAAACTAGACCACTGTCTTACTCCATACAGAAAAATTAACTCAAATGGATTAAAGACCTGAATGTAACACCTGAAACCATAAAACTCTTGGAAGAAAATACAGGCAATAAGCTATTTGACATCAGTCTTAGAGATGAATTTTTGGATCTGATTACAAAGGCAAAGAAAATGAAAGTAAAAATAAACTATTGGGACTACATCAAAGTAAAAGCCTTCTGCACAGCAAAGGAAACTATCAACAAAATAAAAAGATGACCTATGGAACAGGAGAAAATTATATATCCAGTAAGGGGTTATTATCCAAAATATATAAAGACCTTATATGGGGCACCTGGGTGGCTCAGTCAGTCAAACGTCTGACATCAGTTCAGATCATGATCTCATGGTTTGTGAGTTCCAGCCCCATGTAAGGCTCTGTGCTGAAAGCTGGAAGCCTGGAGCCTGCTTCAGATTCTGTGTCTCCCTTTCTCTCTGCCTCTCCCTGCTCATGCTCTGTCTCTCTCTCTTTCAAAAATAAACATTTATAGATATATAATATAAAATAGATATAGATATAGCTGTTGTAACAGCAAAAAAAAAAAAAAAAACAAAAAACTACAATCAATCCAGTTCAAAAATAGAGGACCTGAACAGACATTTTTCCAAAGAAGACATAAAGATAGGCAGCAGGCACACAAAGCATCTGACTTTTGATTTCAGCTCAGGTGTTAATCCCAGGGTCTGGGATAGAGTCCCATGTTGGGCTCCACTCTGAGCATAGAACCTGCTTAAGATTCCCTCTCTGTCTGTCTGTCTGTCTCTCTTTCTTTCTCTCTTTGCCCCTCTCTCTAGCTTATGTGCTCTCTCTAAAAAATAAAATTAAATAAATCTTTAAAAAAAAAATCACTCATTATCATCAACTTCCCCAAAGTGAAAAAGATCTTGTCTCTCTCATTTTTATCATGTATATAACAAATAGAACTGAAACATACACAACTTTTAGGTTTTAAAAAATGGTTAGGATATGTTTAAACAGGTGCCTAGTATCTTAAATTTTGGGGGGGGAAGGGTGATTGGCCCCAATGTGTGCTTCTCCTCCCAGTTATGCTGTTTCCTTTCCAGTATTTTGAAATGGTCCGAGTTTCCAAAGTAACGGGCAATGGATATTGGGTTGTATTCCTTCCAGTTTAAGAGTTGTAGGCAGGTGCTCTTCAGGATGAGTGAAGACCTCTGAGGCAACAAATACCAAAATGTTCTTCTTGAATTAATGACTAAAAATATTCAATTACTACAAACCTTAAAGTTGAAAAAAGCTTCTCATAGCGACAATAGCAATTTATACAGTTGGAGGGCTTTACAATACACAAGGCGCTTTCCAGAACATTTCTCACAGATCCTTCTGTCAATCCACAGAGGCAAGCAAGACAGACATTACTACTATCTATTCCCCAGTGAGTATGGATTGTCCACTGCATGGAGCTGAGAGGTGAACTCTGACCATCACAGGGATCTTCCCATGATACCTAAAACATACAAGTAATTAAAAAGTGATTATTTTTCCTCTTTAGAAATCTCAGAGGAAAATTTGATTGATAAATGTTTTATTTTGCAGTTTATATTGTCAAATATTACAATAAAGTAGCCTCAGGTTTTTCTGGTGGAAAAAATGAAGCTTGAATTTCCTGGGAAAACAAAATACTTCAGGTGTGCTAATAAACAGAATTGGTTGGATAAACCACAGTGAGGCGATGTGAAATGTAAATACTTCATGTAGCTGGGTTCTTTGTATCAGAACCAAACTCCTCCTCACCTTACAATCCAGGGACACAAGAAAACCACTCCTAAAAGCAGTGAGGCTGGCCCCAAAAGTCCATCGTATATGAGGGTCTAAAGAATCTCCAGAAAGAGTGAAGGGTGATAATAGGAGTCCAGGGTGAGGGGCCAGGGTCTGGGGGTCTGTCCCTCAGATTCACTATTCTGGGATGATTCAGGTATAAATTCTAGCCAGATTAGAAGTGGATGAGATACAAATAAAAAGTTAAAACAAAGAATTACCTCACTTATAAGGTTTTCCTGAGACCCTGAGAACCCATGGCAACACTGTTTTGTGGCACTAGTTGTGCAGAAGGAAAACATGAGAACACAAGGGGGTGTAGAAGTTATTTTTGAAATAGCCCCTGTGTGAGCAGAGGCATCTTATGTGGAGTAAATGGAGAGTCAGGAAATATTATGTTCTTACACTTGTTGCAGCTCTTTTGTACATTCATTCATTCAGAAATTATTTCCTGAGGTCACGTGTTGTGACAGGTAGTTGGGATACAACAGTGAACACAACAGATGAAGTCTTATTCTTTGGAAGTTTTATCCTACTGGGAGAAGACAGAAAACAAATAAATTGTGTGATAGAGATGGTTGCTGTGAAAAAAATCAAAGCAGGATAAAGGGGATGTGGCTTTGGAGAAACACAAGTTGTTTTCCTATTTTAAATGTGTTTATAAATCATCAAAAGTCCATTTGATTAATTTTAGTAGTTGTGATAGTAGAGGAACATTTCATAATGATAATGGGATCAATTCCTCAAGAAGACACAGCAATCCTAAATGTATACATATCTAACACAGAGTTTCACAACACACAAAGCAAAAACTGTTGGAACTGAAAGAACTCCACAATTAGAGCTGGAGATTTCATCAGTCCCTTCTCAGTAAGTGATGGTAGAAGCACAAAGACTCAGTAAGGATATACGTGATTGGAACAACATTGTCATTAACATTTATAGAACACTCCAGCCAACAACTGCACATTCTTTTCCTATGGTATGAAATCGTACCACAAGAAAATTATGAAAAAAAAATGCAAAGATACCTAGAAAATCTCCCAAATATTTGGAAACTAAAAAAAAAAAAAACATGTAAGTAATTCATATAACTAAAAAAGTAAAAGGGAAAGAAAATAGTTTGAACTAAATGAAAATATAAACACGACATCAAAATTTGTGAGGTACAGCGAAAGCAGCTAAAACTTCTATTAGAAAAGAAGAAAAGTCCAAAATTAATAATCCAAATTTCCACTAAATAAAACTACAGAAAGAAGAGCAACTCAAATAGAAGGAAGGAAATAATAAAGAGCAAAAATCAGTTACATAGAAATGAACAGGCAACGGGAAAAAAATGAAACCAAAAAGTGTTTTTTTGGTAAAAGAACAATAAAATTTATGAAATTCTATCCAGATAGATCAAGAAAAGAAAAGAAAACACAAATTATCAACATCAGGAAAGAGGGGACTTCATTTACAGATACTGGATAGATTAAAGAAAAATAATGTAATATTATAAAACACTTTATGCTGCTGCTTTAGGACAAAATTAGTATTTTTCTTGAAAAAATAGAAGTACTACAAGTTATATTTCTCTGAAACTACTCAGTGTAGTCTCCATCATTTATATATAACAATTGTAACCTTTAACCAAAATAATTCCATTTTACGGAGAAAACTAGGGGAAAGAGGTCAGTGAATAATGTGAACCGTCAGGTCATGAATTCATATAAAACAACTTTCTGCAGTTGCTAATATCGTCTATACAACTTCTCAATGTGGCAAAAACGAACATGTTCATGAACACGACCCAAAGATATCATCTTTCTATAGTATATAGAAATAAGAAGCAAAGGTAGACGTTAAAATTAATTAATTAATTAGTAATACTTTAGTATTAAATCTTATTTAGAAATGATCATGCTATCCAATGATTTTCCATTAATTAACCCAATCTAATACTAATCCATGGGGGCGCCTGGGTGGCTTGGTCAGTTAAATGTCTAGTGCTTCATTTTGGCTCAGATCATGATCTATAAGCCTGCTTGGGCTTCTCTCTCTCCCTCCCTCTCTGTCCCTTCCTCTTTCCCTCCCTTTCTCAAAATAAATAAATTTTAAAAATACTAATCCAAGATTTTAAGTTACTTAGATCTTAGAAATCTATCTTCAGGTTGGCACACTACGAAACATAATTATTAATAAAATAAAGTTGATCAGAGGAAGGATCAATTTGGTCAAACAGAAATTTACATTTTTTATAAGCAAGCATTAAGTAGAAGTAATGCTAACTTATTTGATCAGTAAACCTCTATATGTTTAGAAAAATATACCCAAGTATTAGAAAAATGTGCATTTATATTACATACATCACTGATAAATCACAGAAAAGATAGCTGTTTTTACTAAACCAAATTATTAAACTAGTCTAGTTTGCCACAAAGATTTACCTAAATTATGAGAACTTGAATTCTTAAAATGTTTCTGAGCAGGTTCTTTTAAAATATTTTTTAAATCTAGCACTCTTTAAATCTTAGAAGTTCCATTTTCTTATTTCCTGAAAATTATAGAAATATTGTATTTATAGAAACACTTATCTCATAAGCTAATCAGAACAGGGCTCCTTTAACTTTGGAGATTTTATAATCTAATTTATTAATACCACCTAAATTTAGAAAAACATTACACATTCATACAATGAGAGGAAAGACCTTTCTGAATTACAGACACACATTCACAAAGAGATAGAGTTTACTGCTTTAGTTCCAAAATTTCAGTTATCAGTCAAGAGTAAGCACAGAAGCACAAAAAATTTACTGGTTCATATTATCAGAGAGCTCTTTTCCTTCCTGATGGAACAACGCAACACTCTTAATTGATCTGAGCCCAAACAGATGAAGTGGAAAACAAAACTCACGAGCTGGTCTCTATGTTGTCTCTCACCAACAGAGACTAGATCTTTACAAATCTTTAATCCATGCTCACCAGTCAGACAGTAATACTATATTCCCAATCATTGTTACCAACTGTAGGCAATGACTTACTGCTGTAAGCAAAACAAAGACAAACCAAAATTGTTAGACAACAATATTGAAGTTTGAAAAAACAGACTCAGCAAAGTTATACTGTCATTTTGAGAGCAGATATAGATATACATATACACAGATAATATGTATATATACACAGATATACAGATATATAGATATTAGCCCTAAGTAACCCACCAGATACACTTATATAGTAAAAAGTGTACCTGGTTTTGTTAGGAGAATTCATTGGGCACCTAAGTAGAAGACCTAGAAACTGTTGAGACAATGTAAAATTTTAAAATACATCAAAATGAGGGGTACCTCCGTGGTTCAGTTGGTTAAATGACTGACTTCAGCTCAGGTCAGGATCTCACAGTTTGTGAGTTCAAGCCCCACATCAGGCTCTGTGTGGACAGCTCAGACCCTGTAGCCTGCTTCAGATTCTGTGTCTCCCTCTCTCTCTGTGTCTCACCTGCTCATTGATTCTCTCTCTCTCTCAAAAATAAATAAATATGTACAGTGGTGGATGGGGGGTTTTTAAATCCTGCCATTTAAAGGAATGTTCTAAATTAGAGTTTTAATGACTGGAATGTGTTACAAAGAGCTCATCCTTAGAACTAATTTGTGTGCACGACCAGCCAATTGAATAACTTGGCCTATTCAGACACTAGCAGAATGGCAGAATTCAAAGATGAACTCGGGAAGTGCCATCCAGATGACACTCTGGACCCATCCCACCACGTTGTGGTGAAGTTTGCCAGAAGCTCCTTTTTCAGTCCTTGTGAAGAGTTTAACTTTAAAACAAAAAAGTGCCCGTATTTGGCAGGTGTCCTGCCTGCATATGTTACAAGCCTGCAGTATCGAGAAGACCCAGATGGTGACACTGTTCAACATGAGGTCTGAGGTAACTGGTTCTTAAAATACCTGGAGCACAGAACCGCATCCAGAAATGATAGCTGGGAAAAAGAAAGAAAGTGAGATTTTGGAAGGATATTTTTTTTAAAAAAAGGTAAAATGTCATGCCTTTCATACAGATATAAAATGAACATGTACTAAAGATATTAAAGTGTATTAATCAATGAAGGTAGATGTTGTAATCCTTTCAAAGGAGGAATTAAACATCACAAATTTGTACGAAGTAAGTGGATATTGAAATGAATGTGCAAACGGAAACAAAACTAACTTCTTCCTCAGTGGTAGAAAGAAGTCAATTGAACCTCTGCTGGTCAGGACAGATTCTGCAGGTCTGTAAACAACAAGTACTTTGCACTGCTATCAGTTATCTACAATTTACAGAGTTTCCACGAAATTGGAATCAGGTAACCCTGTAGAGTATTCTCACAAATCTAAACAATGAAGTTGTCCACGTGGGCACAAATTTTTCCCAGAAAGGGACATCACTCCCCTGAAACCAGAAGACCGGAAATGGAGATGCGTGTGTATTTAGGTAAATTCGCAGTAAGGAAAAGAAATTAAGGAAGCTCATCTCTGATAGCCTCTCTTGCTGGTTTGTTTGTTTGTTCAGTGAAGCAGAACATGAGGTTTTCTGCCACAAATAAAAGGAACTGGTTGCTGTGAAAGGAATTCATATATAAAAATATCTCACATCAGCCTTACCACAGGGACTTTCTCATTTCGTTTAAAGTAGGCTGTAAAACACAGAGAAGTCATCTGGAAGATACACCAGAACATCCTTTCAATGCGTTGGCACAGGCTAATCCTCTGGACACTGTAAGAAGTTAGGTCTAGGAATCTATCACTAAGCAAGTTTGGGAAACAGTGCTCTAGCATATTTTACTTTATCGGGTTCACTAGCAAAGACCTGAAAAAATAAAACCCAGGACTGGTGAGTTTTGAAAGACCCTTGGAATTCTTTCCAGGTGAGACTGGAAGCATTGAGAAGTCCTGGGCAGTCAATGAGAGCAACATGAGGGAAGGGAGTAGAGCCATAAAAGGGAGGGAGGAGCGAAGGAAGGGTCCTGGTGGGGAACTCCCACCAAGCTTCAGCTGATGCAGTGTGTCTGATGGAAAAGAAAGGAGACAGGAGGCAAGAAAGAAGGGTGCTGATAAGCCTAAAGCAGATCTGTGAAGGCTGAGCTCTCACCATAGAGAGAAAAAGGAGAACAATTAAATCAGTACCTTAAGGGAAGGGCTCTGGCACTGGTATTTAAAAAGCTATTTGTGGTTTACAACCTGCAGCCGAGGCTGATAACCTCTGTCCCCCAGGTGGTGTTCACCAAGTAAAGCTGATCACTGATGCACGGTTCTAAATGATTTCTCTGCTCCCTACTCAAGAGGATGTGAGGATTTGGGTTGAGTTTCTCCTTTTTAATTAGAGAAAAATTCCTGAAGAGGAAATGACTTGTGGTTTTTTCCTATTTCAATTATATCATATCACTGAATGTTCTCTTTCTGTGAAGAAAAAATAAAAAGAATAGGTAGACATTCCTCTTATCAGTGTGTACTATTCTATTGTTGCAGTGTAACAAGAATTCAGAAATGTGGCTGTAAATGGCAGGCCTGAAGTCTTTTACTCTCTTCATTCAAAGAGCATGACCTAGTAATTCTACAAGTAGTATCGTGGAAAGAGCAATGGGTTCAGCCTCAGAAGACAGAAGAGCCAGTTCCAGTATAGCCCAGAGAAATCACTACACACTTACCTCCGCTTGTTTTCTTTTCAGAAAAATGAAATGCTATACCTCTTTGAATCTAAAATGCTACTGAATATAAGATACACCATAGTTTTATATACCACTAAAAAAGGAAAGATCATTGTTTTATTCAACTGCTGATACACACAGTTGGAATCATTATGACAACAGTTTTGGTAATAAATTTCAACTGTTCTAGAATATAAAAATAAAACTCATTTTTTTCTTCTAAAAAATGCACTGAGCCGAGAAAAATCCTTGTGTTTAATTTTTTATAAGAAAAATCCTTTAAATCAATCTCTCCTAAAGTTAATTGGTTAACGACACCTACTGAAACTATTCTTTTTTTTTTTTTTAATGTTTTATTTATTTCTGAGAGAGAGAGACAGAGTGAACAGGGGAGGACCAGAGAGAGAGGGAGACACAGAATCCGAAACAGGCTCCAGACCCCGAGCTGGCAGCACAGGGCTCCACATGGGGCTCGACATGGGGCTCGAACCCACGAATCGTGAAATCATGACCTGAGCCAAAGTCAGACGCTTAACCGACTGAGCCACCCAGGTGCCCCGAAACTATTCTTAATAGTCAAATCTTAAGATACAAAAGCCACCTGCCTTCTAACTTTTCTATAGAACTTCCAAAAGATGTGATGAGGAACACTATCTCCCCCTAAGAAAGCGATTGGAGATTGACTTACACATGCCTAACCAGTGAGAAGAGCAAGAATTGTTTTTGTCAGAATGTAAATATGGGATCTTAATGATTTTTTTCATTTAACAGAAGCCAATAGTGTTAATGTTGCAAATTTGTATTGTGAAGACAAGAGAGTGATTACAAACGTCTAGATGAACTGGCTAAGTGTGTTCAGTTAGTGAGGTATGCAATGTAGATAGGAAAAGGCACAGGGGAAGAAGAAAAAGGGGAACTGAAAACCGTAGGGGAACACAAGGATTTGGAGGGAAAAAAGACAACTGTGTAAAAGAAACGTGAGAATAGATTAAGGAAATCGAGTTAAATTTGAATGCCTCTAGCATATAATCTACTGGATGAGGCTTTCAATAAATGGATAGCCTGACAGAAAACAACATTCAGAAAATATCCAGAAAAAACACATCAACCTGTATTCAAACAGGGATGAGGCTGGGTGGAGCTAATTCTCTTAATCCAACTGACTCTACACAAGAATCCTTGCAGCTGAAGAATTAGCAGACTGTGAGGGACCGGTGCCTAGAGACCCAGCCCTCAGGACCAACATAAAGTGGTTCCAGAAGTCTCTTAGCAGTCAGGAAACAAAAACACTGCTTTAATTTGGCCTAAGAAAGGTAACTTGTTAGCACACTTAAATTATGGAAAGGGTAGAATGATCCAAAGACTCAGACAACATCAACACTCTTCATTTCTTTTTGCAGTCTTATTCTCTCAATTTTCTTCCTGAGGGCATAGAATTTGGACACCAGGGGCCTGGGGTTTAGATCCTTACAGCTCATGAACCAAAGATTAAAAACAAACCCACAAACAAACCACCAGACCCTCTACCTGGACAATGTTCATCATGGTACTCTACACTCTAAAATCACGAAGTAAAAGATTTCTGGGAAACCATAATGGAGGATCAGGCTGATGACCTTCCCTGAACCCCCTGGTTCAGTCAGACATTACACATCTTAAGCTGAGATGCAATAGGAAGTAAACGCCCCACAAATGAAGACTGCAAGATCAAAAAAAATGGAACCAGGATTTAATTAGGCTGTTATATCTAAATTTTTAAGAAACATGGAGGAAAGAGAGATGAGTTACACAACACCATCAGTAAGAAATGAGCCAAATGCAAGAATTGTGACTCTCCACAAGGCAAATATCCCGTTTCGCCAATAAGCCAAAGGCATGAAGGGAAACAGGGGAAGTCTTAGGGGACAATAGAGACCCAGAGGCATAGCAACCAAATATAATCTGGGACAGGGTCTCCTTTGGGTACATAGGACAAACCAACTCTAAAATGCATCTTCGAAAGAAAGACCTTTAAACGTAGAGCGGATATTAGATAATATTAAGGAATTACCTTAACTTTTCGAGGTGTGATAATTGCGGGTGATTTTTTTTTTTTTTTTTTTTTTGAGGACTCTAAAGAGAAGTTTAAATGGGAAATGTTCTTTAAAATTGTGAAGCCGGCCTAGCCCTACCCGGCCCTCTGCACCACGGCGGCCTCACGGTCCGCTCGCCCCCAGCGCGCCCGGCCCTCGAGGCGCCGAGCGCTCAGGGGCTTTCTTCGTGCTCGCCCCTCCCGACATGCTCCGCGGGGCCAGAGCGACCGCCACAGGGCCCACGGTCCAGGGCCTGGGTCCCGCGAACAGCCCCTTACCCAGGGTGCTCCGGGCGCGGCGCTCATTTGCATGTCCCACCCGGCAGGTAAACTCGACAGGTCTTTCACGGCCTAGCCAGCATAGGACCAAACGTGCGAGCCTCGTGAGTGGCTCCCTGTCTTCACATTGTTTCCAAACGTTCCGAGGTCGCCGGGAAGGCGCACAGATCGGTCACCCTAAGTAAGAGAGGAAGGATGATGCCGTGCCTTATATAAGTGGTGGACAAAGTCAGTAGCGTGCTCGCTTCGGCAGCACATATACTAAAATTGGAACGATACAGAGAAGATTAGCATGGCCCCTGCGCAAGGATGACACGCAAATTCGTGAAGCGTTCCATATTTTGCAAGTTTCCCGGTGAACTGGTACTGTGAGGATTACCTCCAAAGCTACAAGGTGCAACAACTGAGTAATAAAATTGTGACAGTTCACTAGAAAAACATTCCTGTAAAGCAGTGTAAACGAAGCTGGCTTACACCTGAAAATCTACGTACAAACACGTCGTTTTTATATGCGACGGAAACAAGATGTCAACTTGCATTTCTTTATAGACCTAAAAATTCTGAAATCGGCCTATGTATGTATGGTCTAGTCTCCCTCAAGAATACAAATTCCAAAAGGCCCAAGGGTATTGGCTCCGGTGGATAGTAGAAGACTAGAACATAAATTGGTCCATGAATTCTTACTAAAGGAAGTAAGCAACATTTAGTGCACATTTCTTGCGCCAACGTTGTGACATTCTTCCCTCGTTTTAGACCTAACTCCATGTACCCTCTGTCGCTGAGAGGTGCACTAAGGCAGGGACTGTTACCAAGGGGTGGTTACACCGGATGAGATCAACGTTGGCTGCGGCCTGTGGATCCTAGATCTCCAGGACCAAGAGAACTGGTTAGAAGCAGCAAGCTGGGATCTGATGTCACACATCTTTCTGAGACCGCTTTGTATACCTCTTTAAACAGCACCAGGCGTCTAAGGAGTATTCAGAAATGCCTGTTTATCTAATTCAGACGGATTCTTTGATGGGAACTTTAATTAAGAGGAAAGTTAATTGTCCAAACCAAAGGCAGGTTTTAACCAACGAGAAGTATTAGGATTGCAGGTACCAGGATTAACTAGATAATAGTAAGGTGGTGGTGGGCGCCCTTGGGGAGATGAAGGAAGACGATCAAGGTCACGTCTCCCCTCCAACCACAGACGATTCGGTGGAGGGGCAGAACCTCCTACCGGAATGCTCAAACTCCGAGCCGACCTCCTTCCCCATATCCCATTTTGTGCTAATTCTCAAAACTGCGCAAAATATGGAACGCTTCACGAATTTGCGTGTCATCCTTGCGCAGGGGCCATGCTAATCTTCTCTGTATCGTTCCAATTTTAGTATATGTGCTGCCGAAGCGAGCACGATACAGAATTTGTCCACCACTTATATAAGGCACGGCATCATCCTTCCTCTCTTACTTAGGGTGACCGATCTGTGCGCCTTCCCGGCGACCTCGGAACGTTTGGAAACAATGTGAAGACAGGGAGCCACTCACGAGGCTCGCACGTTTGGTCCTATGCTGGCTAGGCCGTGAAAGACCTGTCGAGTTTACCTGCCGGGTGGGACATGCAAATGAGCGCCGCGCCCGGAGCACCCTGGGTAAGGGGCTGTTCGCGGGACCCAGGCCCTGGACCGTGGGCCCTGTGGCGGTCGCTCTGGCCCCGCGGAGCATGTCGGGAGGGGCGAGCACGAAGAAAGCCCCTGAGCGCTCGGCGCCTCGAGGGCCGGGCGCGCTGGGGGCGAGCGGACCGTGAGGCCGCCGTGGTCGGGAGGGGGGCCGGGCCGGCGTGACTCCCGTCTCCCTGAGAGCCTGCTAATTGACCGACCTGATGGGCTACCTAGGCACTGAGTCGAGCACGGGTCCTCCCAGCAAAGTACGGTAACTTGTCACCGATATTTCACCTGTGAAATAGGGCCTTGTTCCAAACTCCAGAAGGCTTTGTTGAAATGAGCCCAGCGTCCAGCCCAGGGGGAGATTACCGCCAACGATCTGACCACTCACTTCGGCACACGCAAAACCATACTCTACGTTGCCCTGGGCTCGGTGAGAACCAGCACGTGTCTTGGGCCCTAGTGCATTCTGCGCAAGCGCCAGTGGGAACGGGGAAGGAGGTACCGAGGAGGCCGGATGGGTGGCCACGCCCTTCACAGGTGCCTTCCTTCTAGGCCATTTTGCAGCCAGGCCTCCAACCAGCTGGAACGTTGAAGAATGCGGTTACGCGCACCTGTTTCACCTCAGAGGTGGATTCGAGGAATCACACTAGTAGAACTGAACTGGAGAATCATCCTTGTACTTCCTTATACTTCAGCGCACCCTAACCGGAGCCCTTTTATGACAAACAAGCACGGTAGAGCTTCTTGCAGGGAATACTGGAATGTTAGTGTTAACTATTTTGATTTTAACTACGGCAGAAACCATACTGCTCAAGTCACCGCCTCGTGTATTGTGAAACGAGGGCCAAAGGTCTTGAAATGAGGGCCTCTGGTTTTGAAATGGTTACAGTACTCCATATATTGAAGTAAAATGAAGGGCAGGGATTTGCCTGCATTGCGTTAAAATGGCATCCTTAATAAGGAATATGGCATATTTATATATAGTAAGTGGAGTTTTGCTGCTTTTTTATTCTGCCGATGGTCCTTCCTCCGAAGATATGACACAATATTTTGAAGTAAAAACATGAGAAAGATGAGTAATTTTGAGAAGTTTTTAAATAGGTACCCAATTTTATGATGTACAAAAAGAAAGTAGTGTGAAACCATATGAAAGTTTCTGGTATTGCTGAGACAATAATAGAGAAGAAACAGAAAGCCTACAGACATTATTGGTAAACCTATTTTTCCCTTTGTCTATTATAATTCTTTTCTTTCACAGCTTTTGAAAAGTAATAAAAACACTATGTTCTTTCCCCTTCAAAAAAGTGAGGCAAGAATGACATGCCTATTGAGTTAAATTGCCCAATTACAAATAAAATATGCTTTGATATATTTCTTCTAATGGCTTATCTTTCCAATAAGTCATTTCTGATTTCAAAGCTATTTAAAAATAGTAAATTGATGTTCAGATATATGATTTGAAGAAATATATCTAAACAGTTTCACGTTCTTGTTATCTTTAGAAACCTTAGAGCAAATTTAAGGGATACATGGTTAGAGGAATCTATAGTTGGAAGGATGGTTAGAATTCCAAAGTCATGAGCTTGGGGTCTCTACTTGTAAGCTTCTTCAGTCAGGATACACTCCTGGATGACCACGTTTAAACCCTTTATATTCTAAAAAAAGAAAAAATATTTACATATACAGAATGAAAAGGTTGAAGCTTTACATCAAACCTTTTGGGAGAAAAAAATCTTTATAATGGTTTTAAATTATGGTTTTAACAGCACAATGTACTGTTAAAGAGCTACAGCAGAATTTCTCACAGGTGATTTATGTTTGATCCCTTTTAAAGCAATAAATTCTAGACTGCTAGAATTGCTGAAATGACTTTTTTTTGGTCTTTTAAATGTGTATAAACATAAAAATGGGTATAAACCACTTATTCTTATAGCTGTTATAAACTCTAAAATCCAAGCAGATTTACATATTAAATAGAAAGCTACAAATCAATACCCGTCAAATTAACAACATTAATTTATTGCAGTAAATGATGTGTTTGGCTGAAACAAAATCACCACTGTTGGGGTTGGTAGTGGAAAGATGTAGTAGCCTCAGCTTCAGTTCTCTACTTTGTTTCTGTGTAGTGACAGTTACAGAGAATACCAAAAAAATGCATTTGCTCTAAAAACACTGAAACTTTGTTTACTACCAAATTAGACAGACACTGGAGCAGACATTTTGTTCTTATTTTAATATCTATGAAATCAGGACACAATTTACAGTAGATGGGCACCAAGAATCTATGAAATAATGTCGTTCAAGAAAATCAGGCCTCAGACTTAACACTGTCCTGGTGAGAAATATTCCTTGATGACTCTGTAAAGCTATTATTTATTTCATCTTGGAGTTAGCATAATAATATAATTGAAATCACCACTAAATACATAATGAAATTTTGCTGAAATTTGAAACAAGAAAAGAATATCTGAAGTTAGCTTTAAATTCTTAGAAATATGTTTTTAATATATCTGTTTGTTTTGCTTGTTTCAGCCCTGAGCTCATAGTCAGAATGTTGAAGATAAAGACAGAACTAGGCTTCTCATCATGTTTTATTTTATATCTGCCTGGGACTCTGTTTGGCTAATATTTCAACAATTGTTGGCACGATAGTAAAGAATTAACAGAGGATCTGTATAATCAGAAATGCCCTCTCACTCCCAAAACAAGGCAGACAGGTTCCAAAAGCAAAACAAGCCTGATGCAGGCAACACAGGCCTTGTGGTTTTTCAAACAGGCTCAGCACCATATTTGCCATGAATGAGGCTTGAGAATGCAGAGTTTCACAGAGGCAATTAGTATCTCATTTACACTATTTCAAAATTGGTCATAAATCAGATTTTATTATTACTGCCTCCACTGTTTTCAATTTAGAATATTCAAATTACCATTAAATCTTTATTTGTATAGAATGTCCTGAAAGCATTTGGCTTTCACTTGGTACAAATACATCATTTATATTATTTAGTCTGCCTCTGTTCATTTCCCATTAGCCTCTACAAAATAATACATTACTCAGTGGCATGTCATTTTCATGATGTGAAATCAAAGTATTGATTTGTAAAAACATAAGAAACTAAAATCTTGGTCATTTAAAATGCAATCTATATGTATATTATCACTAGGAACTAGAAACGTTGCCTTCAGTAGACAACATAAATACAGTGGCAGGCACAGGCCATTGCTGTCATTTACCTAGTAGGACACAACAACCAAACAGCAGCCAGTTATATACACTGCCACACTGATGGTCCGTTAGCTCAGTATGATGAAATGGCAAAGGTAAATGCAAATTCACATTGGAATCTCATGGCAATGCTTTACTTATAAGCTGAATATAACTTATTCCAATGTGTCACACTGCTTATTTCAATATTTTGAGACAATTGTCTAAAAAAAAATTCCTGTAGAAAATCCTTTGACCCCTAACAATCTGTCTGAAGAATCCAAGAGGTTCTAAATACCAATTTGGGAACCACTAAAGGCTGATACAGAAAAGTATAATTTCAGGAGTTTGTGTAGCTTTATATGCATTCTTTCCTTGAAAGAGTAAGTCAAGAATTAGAATTTTCTATATTCTCAAATCAGTCAACATGGTACATCATATCAATAAGAGAAAGGACAAAAACTATATGATCATTTTAATAGATCCAGGAAAAGCATTTGACAAAACACAACATCTATTCATCATAAAAACACTCAACAAAGTAGGCTTAGAAGGCATATATCCCAACATAACAAAGGCCTTCAGTGAAAAACTCATACCTAACATCATACTCAATGGGGAAAAAACAGAGCTTTTCACCTAAGATTAGGAAGAAGACAAGGATGTCCGCTCTCACCACTTTTATTCAACACAGTACTGGAAGTCCTAGCTACAGCAATCAGACAAGAGAAAGTAATAAAAGGCATCCAAACAAGTAAGGAAGAAGTAAAACTTTCACTATTTGCAAATGACATGATATGTAGAAAACCCAAAAGACTCCACTAAAAAAACTACTAGAATTGAAAAGTGAATTCAGTAAAGTGGCAGGGTACAAAAATCAATATACAGAAATCTGTTGCATTTCTGGGGACCTAGCTGGCTCAGTCAGTAGAACATGTGACTCCTCATCTCAGGGTCATGAGTTCAAGCCCTACATTGGGTGTGGATCCTACTTAAAATTAAAAATATTTTTTTAATCTGTGGCATTTCAATATACTAATAATGAAGTAGAAGAAAGAGAAATTAAGAAAACAATCCCATTTTCAAAAAAAAGAAAATATCTCATTTACAACTGCACCATAAATAATAAAATACCTAGGTATAAACTTAACAAAAGAGGTGAAAGATCATTACTGTGAAAACTATAAAACATTGATGAAAGAAATTGAAGACAACACAAAGGAATGGAAAGATATTCCATGCTCATGGATTGCAAGAATTAAACTTGTTAAAATATTTATACTACCCAAAGCAATCTACAGATTTAATGCAATCTCTATCAAAATCACAAAGGCATTTTTCACAGAACTAGAACAAAAATCCTAAAATTTGTGTGGAACCACAAAAGACCTTGAATAGCCAAAGCAATCTTGAAAAAGAAAAACAAAACTGGAGGTAGCTGAATTCCAGACTTCAACTTAAATTACAAAGCTGTAGTGATCAAAACAGTATGGTAATAGCACAAAAATAGACACATAGATCAAAAGAACAGAACAAAAAGAAGGCAAGAATATGCAATGGGAAAAAGACAGTCTCATACCCATCAGAATGGCTAAAATAAAAAATACAAGAAACAAGTGTTGGTAATAAAAAAGAAACATTTGTGCACTGTTCGTATGCATATAAATTGGTCCACCCACTCTAGAAAACAGTATGGGGTTCCTCAAAAAATTAAAAATAGAACTACCCTATAATCCTGCAATCACAGTACTGGGTAGTTACCCAAAAATTTTTAAAAAAACACTAATTCAAATGATAAAGGCACTCCTATGTTTATTGTAGCATAATTTACAACAGCCAGATTATGGAAGCAGCCCAAGTGTCCATCAATAGATGAATGTATAACAACGTGAGAGATATGTAAATACACACACACGTACATGTGTGCGCACTCACACACACTGGAATATTATTCGGTCATAAAAAAGAATGAAATATTGCCATTTACAACAACATGGGTAGAGCTAGAGACTGTAATGCTAAGTGAAATGAGCCAATCAGAGAAAGATAAATACCATATGATTTCACTCAGATGTGGAATTTAAGAAACAAAACAAACAAGGAAAGAAAAAAAAGAGACAGACTAAAAAGCATACACTAAGCTATCAAAACAAACTGGTGATTGCCAGAGGGGAGTTGGGTGTAGGAATGAATGAAATAGGTGAAGGGGATTAAGAGTACACTTATCTCAATGAGCACTGAGTAATATATGGAATTGTTAACTCACTATATTGTACACCTGAAATTAATATAACACTGTATGTTAACTACAATGAAGTTAAAATTAAAAAAAAAGAAAGAATTAGAATCAGAAAAGGTAGAAGAGAGGGTAATATTTATTGAGCACCGACTACTTGACAGGCATTCTATATACAGGATTTCCTTTAAGGGGCGCCTGAGTGGCTCAGTCAGTTAAGCATCCTGCTTCGGCTCAGGTCATGAACTCACAGTTCATGGGTTCAAGCCCCACGTTGGGCTCACTGCTGACAGCTCAGAGCCTGTAGCCTGCTTCTGATCCCATCTCTCCCTATCTCTCTCTACCCCTCCCCCGTTTGCAGTCTGCCTCTCTCTCTCAAAATAAATAAACATTTAAAAAAATTTATAAAAAGATTGCATTTAATATTTGCAGTTATTTGGAGAGGTAAGGATTATCCCATTCTATAGCTAAGGAAAATAAAGCTCAAAGGAATTGTGTGCCTTGCTTAAATTCATATGGGTAATAAAGATGGGTTGGGGGAGGGAGAGCTTTTGAACTCAGGATCCTCAGAATCCAAATCTATGCTGCTTCTATAATTTTGTAATTTGATTTAACACTAGAGATATTTTAATGTAGCTTTAACCAGAAAAATCTTTATGAACTGTTTTGAAATTCTTGGGCAGTCCATACACAGAATGTAAGAAGATGTAAAACTTCAGATAGCTTTAGATGCACTGTTTCTGGATTGTGAAGGAAAAATAGTCAATCTCAAACCAGCTCACTCCTATCTTCCAAATTGATTCTGGGTCACCGTTTTTAGATTACCACAGTTTACTAATGAAATAAAAAGTAATACAATTGTTGTAGTCATAAAACAAAAACAAGAAAAAGGCCGGTGACTATAAAAAATAATAATAAAGTGACCTGAGAAAGGATTTCTGTGCCCATGTTGTCCTCCATTAAAACAAATGATTCAGAATGATTTAGTGTTTGTGTCTTTAATAAAATAAAATGATAAGTTAAGTTAAAATGTAGTTCTTGAAAAATAATTGGGCAAAATAAGTAACAATTCACTATTTCAATGCATGTTTTATCAAACAAGATCAGCCAAATAGTTTTCATTAAACAATCCCAGTTGATTTTACACAGGGTTCTAGCATTTCTAAGAGCTTTTAAAAGGGTAGGTAGAATTCAGTTGTTTTAAGCATGCAAAAAAATTATTTAGAGATGGAATTTCTAAGAGGAAACAGGAAAACATTTTTGCAACTGTAGGATTAACAAAGATTTCTAAGATAAGATACAGAAAGCAGAAAGCATTCAAAAATAACTGGACTTCATCAAAATGAAAAACTTCCACTCATTGAAACCACCTTTTTTTTCATGTTTATTTGTTTTTGAGAGAGAGAGAGTGAGCTCATGCATGAGCAGGGGAGGGGCAGAGAGAGAGGGAGAGAGAAGAATGGCAAGCATGCTCTCTGCTGTCAGCACACAGCCTGATGGAGGCCTCCATCTCACCAATCTTGAGATCATGACCTGAGCTGAAATCAAAAGTCAGACACTTACCCGACTTAGCCAGCCAGGTACCCCTACTTCTTCTTTTTTTTTTTTTTTATAGGCAATCCAGAGACTGGGGAAAAATAATCAAGAAAACTTCACAATCAAATATCAGGAAAAGGATGTACATCAACAGTAAATCAGGAACTCTTAACCGTGATAATAAAGTGAACAAAAACCCATATAAAATACGGGCAAAAGACTTGAACAGACACTTCAGAAACACAAAAAGCTACATAAATGGCTAAAAAGGAAATGGAAAGATGCTCAACATCATTAATTATCAGAGAATTGATAGCACACAATTATTACTATTTCATAACTATTAGAGTGGCTGAAATTTAGAAGATTGTCAACACCAAACATTGGCAATTATATGGAGCAACTAAAGCTCTTACATTGTTGATGGGAGTGTAAACTTGAATGATTTTCATATAGCTGTTTGGCAGCTTCTTATAAATATAAACATACACTTAACACTGTGATCCATCAATTCCACTCCTACATTTGTCCAGGAGAATGTAAGACATGTGTCCTCAGAGATTCATATGGGAAAGTTTACAACTGTTTTATTCATAATAGTTCCAAACTGGAAATAATCCAAATGTCCATTAACAGGAAGATGGATAAGTTGTGGTATATTAATACAGTGAATACTACTCAGCAATAAAAAAGGAACACATTAGTAACACGTACAACAAACTGAATGCACTTCACAGGCATATTGGACAAAAGAAGCCAAACATGAAAGGAGACATATTGAATGATTCCATTCAGATGAAGTTCAAGAACAAGCAATAGTGATAGAAATCAGAACAGAAGTTGCCTAGGAGATAGAGGGAAATGGGGAATTGATTAAATAAAGGCATTATAGGAGAACTTTTTGGAATGATGTAAAAATCTATTATCTTGATTCATGTGTGGGTTATATGGGTACATGCATTTGTCAAAACATATCAGGTACACACTCAAGATGCATATCACCATTACAAATTATACTACAACAAGATGGCATGCTTCAATGAAAAAAAAAAAAACCATCAGTAACAAAGACCTGTTGCTGAGATCTAATGCAGAAGGGCTTGCAGTTTCTAACAAATGCAGCATGCTTCCTGGAACTTTATACACTAACTATACTCCTTTACTAAACATATTAATTCCATCTAATAACAAGGCACTTAGTAATGCTAGTAGATTTTGCCATTGTGGAAGCGTCATCAAGTTGGTTTGAGAAATACATAAATATACTTCTGAAGTGGTACATTGAATGTTTTTCAGTATATTAATTTCTTCACTTATAAATATTTATTGAGCACTGATTATGTTCTAAGCTCCAGGGACACAACAGTGACCAAAACACTACACTCCTTGCTTCATGGAGTTTCACCTGAGTGTGGAAGAGACAGACAATGACAAAGCATACAAATAAATAAATGAGTTGATTTAAGGTGGTAATAAATGCAATGAAGAAAATAAAATATTTGACCAAATTTTATTCACTTCTGACAAAGTGTGTGTGTTTGTTACATATTTACATGTCACTTACATGTCATCTTTAGCTCCATTATGATTTCAAAGATCAATTCTTGAATGCTTTTGTCCCCACTATGTGATGAAAACACATTTCAAAACATGAAGCCCTATTTCATCCACTCATATTTATGTATTCTTTAGTTTCTTATACATTCTTTTAAAAAGGACAGATTGGGGCTCCTGGGTGGCTCAGTTGGTTAGCCATCCAACTCTTGATTCCAGCTCAGTTGAGATCTCATGGTTCATGAGCTTGAGCTTATATGGGGCTCCGAACTGACAGTGCAGAGCCTGCTTGGGATTCCAACTCCCCCACCACCACCCCCATTTTTTCCCAGTTCATGCGTTCTCTCTCTCTCTCTCTCACTCACTCAAAAAAAAAATAAACTTAAAAAAATACATACTGACAATTCACCAGATCATCATACACAAATAATAGAGCATATGGACTGTGCATTTAAGTAAAGTACACCACACTGTTAAGACCCAACATCAAAATTTCACTGGGAACTCACTTTCTCCTCAAGGCGTGGATATTTAAAAAATTATGCTAATAGGTAACTGGGAATTTTGTAAACTTACAGGCTTGAAATGACCCGTGAAAATCAGACTACATGCCAACCCCTCATTCATCATATCAAGCATAACAGAGAGAGTAAACATTTCAGACTCTAAAAGCCTATTAACATCTACTACCTCAGAAGTGTCTGACGGTCAGGTAGTTGTGCCACATGATTTCACCAGGTGTAAGCATGTTACCACACAATAGCATTGCCACTTTTAATCTGTTAAAGGTTATTTTGGTTCTCATAAGCGGAGGAACAGGAAGAGATGCTTACCGTTAGTGTTTTAGCTTTGTTTGACATTGATGAAAAGCTAAAATTGAAGAGGTCTCAACCACAGCAGACCAACCTTTGTCATAAAACCAGCTTTTGCAAAGCCAGCTAGGCCTGTGCAAACCAAAATGTGGGTGAGACTATTTCCTATAGTTTAGCTTCTACAGTGGTTTATACACCATTTTGAGAAATGGTGTTATCTTTCATTAGCAATACCTATCAGCACTTTAGGGAAAACAATAGGTGACAAACATTGTTAGTTGTCACCTGCTTGGAAACAGAGACAGGTACCAGAATGCAGTCTGCTCTGCCCCATGGCTTGCTGGCAGAACTGAAATTAAACCAGAGAGTACAGCAATGTTCGTTTGGGCTAATCTTCTAGCATCCCATCTATACCACGCAACTCATGGAAGAAAAACTCTTTCTGATTGTCAGCTGAGTCTACGATGATGAAAATCTATATTCCTGTTCATTCACCTTGCAAGATAACGATGATAACACTGATGGCAGCTCTTGAGAAACTATGGAGCAAGTATTCAAGTGAAGGCAAGCACCTAAAGAGAAAGACAACAGGGGCTGCATCGTCACCTGAACAAAAAATAATTAAGAATCAAAATAATCATTTATACAAATAGTAATATCAATAAGAGTGAAAATAGACCCCTACACTTTATCCGATAGGGTTGGGTTTTATTCTTTCCTAATTTATGAAAATGCATCCACAGTGTTGGCACCCACAGGAACAATAAAACTCAATTAATTTTATCGTTTAAAGGCAGGGTTTGAGGCTGATTGGCAGAGGCAGGAAAGTGCCTGTTGATTAAATCTTGCTTCATGCCTTCCAGCTGAAGTGTTTTATACTTTAGGCTAAGAAAATATCCAAATCACCTTTGGATGGTGTATCTAATGGTATCTGACATCATCCTACAACGTCTCATCCTCCTGGTTCCTTTCTTATCATTTGAGGCCAGTCATTGCATACCTGGTCAGTAAGGACATCTTTTCTATAGATCACATGGCTCTTAACTGTGAGGCTGTGAGGAATATGCTTCCAGGCAGGCATATCTGGATTTGCATCTCAGCTTTGCCATTTACTACTGTGATCCTGGCTTAGTTCTTTGAGCTTACCCAGTTCCTTGAACTGGGACTAATACCAACCTCTTCATGTTATTTTAAGATGAAAAAATGATATATGGGGGCACCTGGGTGCACAGTCAGTTAAGCATCCAACTCTTGATTTTGGCTGAGGTCATGAACTCCCGGGCTGTGAGTCTGCGCTCCACATGAGGCTCAGCACCGACAGCATGGAGCCTGTTTAGGATTCTCTGACTCTCTCTCCCTCTCTGTCTGTCTCTGCCCCTCCCTCTCTTTCTCTCTCTCAAAATTAAATAAATAAGCATTAATATATATTATATATTAATAATTATTATATTAATAATTATATATACATTAATATATATATGCCTAGCTAATGAGAGGTATGCAATGACTGGTTCATTTGTCCTCTGGTTCTTTCCCTAGACCTTTATACACATGGTTCATATTATCAGTTATCTGTGTCTCTCGTATTGTTTACCCCTCCTTAGACTATAACCTCCTTATTAGGGAGGATGGAAGATCATTCATTTTTGTGTCCCCTACAGCCCACATATAATGCCTCAAACAGAGTAGGCACTTGGAAACTATATATTTAACTTTACTTCTTGTAACTCAGCATACACTCAGCAATTTAGTGAAATAAAACCATACTCGAAATGCCCAGTGATGTTTCTTTTCCCCAATAGTCTGGCTGCTTTTATTTTTAGATGTGTCTCTCAGTAGCATTCACTTAGACTGATGGCCTTTGCCTTCAGGTGGACAGAGTCTTTGTAGGTTAGATGGGCTATCTGTTTTCACGATTCAGCTGAGGCTTTGCTTTTGTCCTAAATTAGTTTGTGACATATATGGTTAGATGAGCTTTCCAGTGAAACAAGAGGAGGCCAAGGAATAAATCTGCCAAACTATTCCAGTTTTAGTCAACTGAACATCCACTAGCTGCAATTCACAGTACAGTTGACCATTTACATATATAATATACATAATATATAATATGTATTATACTTTTAATAACACTAACAAGAATTTTAGTGAGCACTAAGTGTATTCAAAATGCTTTGATCCAAGGAAATTCAGTTTTTCAAGTTCTCCACACAGTGTATGCCAAGTATACAAATTTTTTTAAAAGGCAAATCCAATTAGTCAGATGAAGCCAGGCTTTGTACATTTTGCCTTGGAAAAAGTGTAAGTAAATTAATAGTCTTGAATATTTGTGAATTAAGGGCAACTTTCCTTTATCTTTCTCTTTGGTCCTTTGACTTTAGAGAACATCAGTTATCTCATCTTGTGGCTGTTTTGAGGATTCAATGAAGTTAAGTATACACAATGCACAATGCAGTGCCTACTGTACAGTACAGGCTGAAGTGACACAGCTGGGCAGCCGGTATTGCCATTCGAGGCAAAGCCTAACCCTGGGCTTCCCTTTTAGAAGAGATTAGACAATCCAGTAAGGAATTTCTCAGCCCCCTTTTCTCTGAGTCCATAGGCATTCCAAAGATCTTTGACTCAAATACTGTTTTCACAGTAAAAGTCATCAGGGGTGGCTCAGTAGGTAAAGCATTCTATTCTTAGTTTTGGCTCAGGTCATGATCTCACAGTTTTGTGAGTTCAAGCCCCACATCAGGCTCTGCGCAGTGAAGAGCCTGCTTGGGATTCTCTGTCTCCCTCTCTTTCTTCCCCTCTTCCACTCGTGTTGTCTCTGTCTCTCTCAAAATAAATAAAGAAACTTAAAAAATATTACCTTGAAAATACTACCTTGGGGCGCCTGGGTGGCTCAGTAGGTTGGGTGGACGACTTCGGCTCAGGTCATGATCTCACGGTTCGTGGGTTCCGCCCCGCGTCGGGCTCTGTGCTGACTGCCAGCTCAGAGCCTGGAGCCTGTTACAGATTCTGTGTCTCCCTCTCTCTCTCACCCTCCCCTGCTCACGCCGTCTCTCTCTCTCTCTCTCTCTCTCTCTCTCTCTCTCTCTCTCTCTCTCAGAAATCAATAAAAAAAAAACATAGAAAGAAAGAAAGAAAGAAAGAAAGAAAGAAAGAAAGAAAGAGAGAGAGAAAGAAAGAAAGAAAATACTACCTTAAAAAAACAACAACAATGAAGTGACTACCATATTTGGAGGGGAGAGAGCACTCAGGGATTGTCTGGGAGCTGGCAGTGTTCTGATCAGAGTAGCAGCTACCTGCTGTGACTTCAGGATAACTAAGCTCTACATTTTTTGTGTCCCATTTTAGAAAATTTTCCTTGCGTCAAAGTCACTAAGATATTTTCTTATGTTATTATTATCTAGAAACTTTATTATCTTTTCACAGCAAATGATATTTTAATGTATGATGTGAGGCAGAAATCAAGATTTGTTTTCCATTTAGATACACAATCAAACCAATGTTATTTATTAAACAAGTCATTCTTTCCTATTGACTTTCAATGCTACCTTTGTGTATAGCTTTAACCTTAAAAGTGTGGGTCTCTCTTTTGGCTCTTTTGATCCATTTGTCTATCCTTTGTGCCAATACCAGGTGGTCTTAATTAAAAATGTGTAGTTTTTAAAGACAGAGGAGAGCAGGACAGGTATCCCAGGCAGGAAAGGTATGCAATATATGGATATAATTTGTTCATATACAGAATCCAGAGGCAACAGCAAAATAATTTCTTTCCAGTTGTCAGCATATTGAATTCACCTTCAAATGCCCTACCAAGGAGCCATAGTTTCATGTTCACTAGAATAAACACCATTTATACTTCATTTCCAAAAATGTTTCTAGCCATATAGGAGCTGTGAGACGTCTACTCTAAGATCTTTTTTTCTAGTAAGGGTGAAAGTTTAATGGATCCATTCGCTCCTCTTGCCTAGGCCCTTGGCTGTCACTCGGTACATGCATTTACAGGCAATCTCATCAGGGCTAGGATGAGTTAAGAAGCTTCTGAAGCAAAGAATTTATCTTTTTGGTCTCAAAAAGAACTTATCCCAATCAACTGATCAAATCAAATTTTGTTAACCACGCAGTCATTTTCTTTTAAATTATTTTGGCACCAACCTGCCCTTGTAAGAGTTCTCCCCCTTTTACTGGGTTAGGTGACCTTTCTTGAGCCTTCACTTCCCTGGGGAAATGGTCTTCAAAGCTCTTATAACACTGAGCTGTAATTGTTTCTTTACTGATCTGTCTTCCCCTGCAGATCATGAAAACCTTGGGGTTCATATCTTGGTTCTTTTTCTTTTCTTTTTTTCATCTCTAGTTCCTGGAATAGCACCTGGAACAAAATTGACATATAACAGATATAAAAGAATTACATATTTGAATGAAAGAATTAATTTCAGACTCAGTCTGTCATACACATTACTGACTTAAATGAGGCTCCATCGTTAATACTTAGCCATGTCTAGAGGTTAACTATTAATGCACAAATCTGAATTTGTGATGAGGAGTTTGATAGTACAATTAAACTTAACATCCTGGAAGCAAAACATGAGAGAGTATTGACTATTGATTGTATAATAAGATTTCTGGTAATATGAAATCCAGATACCCTGAGGGATTGTCTCAGTGTATCACACACACTCACACATGCACATGCACACACAAGGGGAGAGGTGGGGGGAAGGGAGGTGTGGATAAATCTTATTTAAAAGTCTCCATAAATGCAGAACTGGGCTGGCCGGAAAGTTACCTCCAGATAATGAGCGCTGGAATGGTAGCCGCCTGAAGCATCTGACAGTCCCTGGTGGTATACAGCTTTTGGTTTTAAATGATTGCATGCAAGAGGCAGGAGACCAAAGTGAGGGCTTATGTAAAGTGGCAAATCAAAATAAGATATCGGCATGTAGCTGAGACTCTGAGAAGCATCATTCTAATGGAAGGATGAACTTGGGGCAAAACCCATCTACATAAAGGGAGATAATGAAGAAACATGCCAGTCTCAGCTTTATTTCTGAGCACAGTGGGGAAAATGTTCTCTTCAGATTTCCTAATCGCAAATCCACCATCCCATGGGTACAGGCCAGAACTGACATTAGATAAATTACAGTTTAAGTTTTAAGTGATGCCAGATTTTAGTGACTTGTGTAAAGAACAAGGGAGTATCAAGAGCTCTGCCCAAAGAACAAAAGACTATAAAAAATGACCAGGTTGATCTGGTAAATAAATAAATAAATAAATAAGCAAATAAAATAAAAGGCAACATCTAAAAATGAAAAGTGTGACTAAGATAAGAAACCCAATGATTGCGTTAAATGTCAGATTGCCCGTAATTAAAGAGTGAATTACTCAAATGGAAGATAGAATTAAAAATCACACAGAATATAGGGGCGACTGGGTGGCTGAGCATCCAACTCTTAATTTCCGCTCAGGTCATGATCTTGCAGATCGTGGGAGTGAGCCCTACAACCCTGTGCTGACAGGGTGAGGTCTGCTTGGGATTCTCTCTCTGCACCTTTCCCCGTCTCAAAATAATTAAATAAACATTTTAAAAAATCACATAGATTATAACACAAAGATTGTGCTGGTTAATTTTATGTGTCAACCTGACTGGGCTACAGAATGTTCAGATTAAACATTATTTCTGGGTGTGCCTGTGAGGGTGTTTGGGATGAGCTTAGCATCAATGGACTCAGTAAAGTAGACTGTCCTCCCCATGTGAGTGGGCATCATGCACACAGGTGAGAGCTTGAATAGAACAAAAAGCTGAAGAAGGTGGGATTTGTCCCCTTCCTGTCGGCCTCTGAGCTTGGACGTTGATCTTCTCCTGCTTTTAAACGGGGCGTTACATCACTGACTCCGCTGGTTGTTACACCTTTGGACTCAGACTAGGGTTAAACCATCAGCTTTCCTGAATCTCCAGCATGTAGAGGGCAGACTGCGAGACTTCTCAGTCTCCATAGTCACGTGACCCAGTTCTTCATAATAAATCTCTCCTTTCTTTCTCTCACTGTCTCTCTTGATAGGTATAGATATAGACATAAGTATATCTTATTGGTTATATACAAAGATAGATAGATACATCTTACTGGTTCTGTTTCTCTGGAGACTACTGATGAAGACAGATATTAAAACATGTAAAGTTCTAGAAGATAGAAGTCCAAGATAAAGGTGCTCTTGGTTTCTGGTGGGGGTTTCTCTTCCTGGCTTGTATATAGCTCTCTTTGCTCTGTGTATCTGGAGAGAGAGAGAGAGAGAGAGAGAGAGAGAGTCGGTTCTGGTCTCTTTTTCTCTTATAAGGATAAGAGTCCTATTGGATTCGGGCCTCACCCTTTTGACCTCATTTAACCTTAATTACCTCTATAATGGCCCTATCTCTAAATACAACAACACTGGAGGGCTTGGGCTTTAATGTATAAAATTTGGCAGGACACAGTTCAGTCCATAACAGTAGTCCATAAAAGTAGGCAAGACTATGGGTGCCTGGGTGGCTCAGGCGGTTGCATATCTAACTCTTGATTTTGGCTCAGGTCATGATTTCATGATTCATAGGTTCAAGACCCATATCGGTGCTGTTAAGGCAGAGCCTGCTTGGGATTCAATATCTCTTCCTCTCTTTGCCCCTCTCCCACTCTTCTCTCTCTCTCTCTCTCTCTCTCAAAAACAAATAAATAAATAAACTTTTTTTTTTTAAAGTAGGCAAGACTAGATAGAAGGGAAAAGAGAATATTCAAAGCCATAATGATTGAGAACTTTTAGAACTGATGTTTAGTGAACTTAAAAAATCCCAAACAGAGGGGAGCCTGGGTAGCTCAATAAGTTAAACATCTGACTTCGGCTCAGGTCATGATCTTGCAGTTTGTGAATTTGAGCCCCACATCAGGCTCTGAGCTGACAGCTTGGAGCTTGAAGCCTGGAGCCTGATTCAGATTTTGTGTTTTCCTCTCTCTCTCTCTCTGTCCCTCCCCTGTTTGCACTCTGTCTCTTTCTCTCTCAAAAATAAATAAACATTAAAAAAAATTTTAATAATCCAAAGCAGTATAAATGACAATACATACATATTTAGACAGTCAAACTAAAATAGCAGAATACCAAAGACAACAACAATGTTAAAGGCAGATAGAGAAGACAGATTATCTACAAAGGAAGCTCTATTATACTGACAGCTGATTTCCCAGCTTCAATGACAGAAAAAGATAACGGAATGATATCTTTACAATCAACTGTGAAGCTAGAAATGTATATTTAGTGTAACTTTTTCCAAATAATAAATGCAAAATAAGGATATCTTCTGAAAAACTAAGACTGAGAATTCTCACTAAAAGAAGTCATACAGAATATATTCCAGAAGAATGAAAATGAACCCAGAAAGATGTGAGATGAAGTATGGAATGGTGATTTTGGCTTAGGTCTTGATTTCATGATTCATGGGTTCAAGCCCCATATCTGTACTGTTAATGTGGGTAAATAAAACCAAATGTTTACTGTATAAGATAATAATACTGGGAATTAATTTATTAGGTTATATATTAAAATACTGGAAAACAATAACACGTAGGTGGGGTGAGGGTGATCAGAGTTATAAAACAAACATTCAAGCTCCTGTGACAATCTAGAAAAGGATAACTGTATTGGCTAATTTTAGGATTTGTTAAAATGCATGTGAAAATTTTGAGAATAACACCAAAAGACTAGAAGTAGACTAAAATTTCTAATTAGTAGAGGAGGAAAAATTAAAAAAAAAAAAAAAAAACTCAGTCAAAGCCAAAAAAAAAGTCAAGAAACAAAGAGAAACAAATAGGGAGAGAGAAAGTGGATCAAATAGAACACACCAAATAAGATGTAAAAAGAAATTCAAAGATATATATGATTACAAAGGGGCACCTGGGGGGCTCAGCTGGTTAAGCTTCTGACTTTGGCTCTCATGATCCCATGGCTCATGGGTTTGAGTCCCATGTCAGGCTCTGTGCTGAAAGCTTGGAGCCTGGAGCCTATTTTGGATTCTGTGTCTCCCTCTCTCTCTGCCCCTTCCCTACTCAATATCTGTCTCTTCTGTCTCTGAAACACTGAAAAAATTTTAAAAAGAAATATGATAGAACTTTCCAACTGAAATGCCAAACCTGCTGCTCTCGAATAAAAAGAAATCCATCTCTATGCCATTTACACGAGAAATATCTATAGTTTGAGAAAAATTTCAACACAAAGGTTAAAAGTAAAAACTTACAGGCGTGACTGGCTGGCTCAGTCAGCAGAGTATGTGAGTCTTGATCTCAGGGTTGTAAATGCAAGCCTCAATTTGGGTGTAGAGATTACTTAAAAATAAAATCTAAAAAGCAAATCAAGGATTTAAAAAGAAAAGAGACACTCAGTAAATGCTAAACAAAGGAAAGCAGCAGAGTGTATTAATGATAAATAAAATAGACACTAAGGCAAAAAGCATAAACAGAGACGAGAGACATTATAGGATGATAATATCCACCAAGAAAGTTTAATAATTATGAAATTTTATGTACCTAATAAAAGGACTTCAAATTATGTAAAGCAAAAACGGACAGAACTTAAGGAGAAACTGAAAATTTTAATGTCATATGGAAGTTTTTTTTATGTTTGTTTTTGAGAGAAAGAGAGTATGAGCAAGGGAGAGTTAGGGAGAGAAGGGGATAGAGGATTTGAAGTGGGCTCTTGGAAGGAGGCTCTTGCTGAGAGCAGAGAGCCTGATGAAGGCTTGGGATTCACAAACTGTGAGATCATGACCTGAGCCAAGGCCAGATGCTTAACCAACTGAGCTGCCCAGGTGCCCCATATTGAAGATTTTATTATTTTTTTCTTTTTTAAAGTGTTTTATTTATTTCGAGGGAGAGAGAGACAGCATGAGCAGTGGAGGGTCAGAGAGAGAGGGAGACACAGAATCTGAAACAGGCTCCAGGCACTGAGCTGGTAGTCAGCACAGAGTCCGACATGGAGCTTGAACCCATGAACCGTGAGATCATGATCTGATCTGAAGTCGGAGGCTTAACCAACTGAGCCACCCAGGCACCCCACCATATTGAAGATTTTAACACACTTATCTTAGTAACAGAGAGCAATAGATCCCTTAACAATCAGTAAAAGTATTAAAGATTGAGGCACCACAATTTAATAAACTTAATATAATGGACACATCCGGAATATGAATTGCACTCAAGAATTAAAGACTGTGCAGTCTTTTCAAATGCCTATGAAAAGAAAACTTATACTGCCCACAAAAGAGATCTCAAGTAATTTCAAATTAGTGTTATTAGAAAGACTATGATCTCTAAAAAATTCAACTGAGTTGGAAATACAAAAACATAACTACATATATTTTATATATAAAATATTAAAAATGTACTTAGAATTAGAATATATTTTAAAACAATGATAAAAATACTGTACATTAGAATGTGAAAGTTTCCCCACACAGAGAAACTTATAGCTTTAAATGCATAAAGAAGAGAAAAACTAAAAATGAATGATTTAGGCAATCAAGTGGAGAAATTAGAAAAAGAACACAATAAACCCAAAGAAAGTAGAAGGAAGTAACAGAGGTTAAAAGTAGAAAATGAAACAGCTCACCTAAAGGAACAAGAGGCAGAGCAACAAGAACGCCCTAAACCCAGTAGAAGAGAAATAGTAAAAATTAGAGCAGAAATAAACAACATAGAGACCAAAGAAACAATTGAACAGATCAATGAAACCAAGAGTTGGTTTTTTGAAAAAATAAACAAAATTGACAAGCCTCTAGCCAGACTTATCAAAAAGAAAAGAGAGAGCACCCAAATAGACAAAATTATGAATGAATATGGACTTATTACAACCAACCCCTCAGAAATACAAGCAATTGTCAGGGAATACTATGAAAAATTATATGCCAAAAATTGGACAACTTAGAAGAAATGGACAAATTCCTAAACACACACTCACTACCAAAATTCACACGGGAAGAAATAGAAAACCTGAACAGACCCATAACGAGTGAAGAAATCGAATCAGTGATCAAAAATCTCCCAACAAATAAGAGCCCTGGACCTGATGGTTTCCCTGGGGAATTCTACCAGACATTTAAAACAGAATTAATCCCAATTCTTCTCAAGCTATTCCAAAAAATAGAAGTCGAAGGAAAACTCCCGGACTCATTTTATGAAGCCAGCATCACTCTGATTCCCAAGCCAGACAGAGATCCAACAAAAAAAGAGAACTATAGGCCAATATCCTTGATGAATACGGATGCAAAAATTCTCAACAAGATCCTTGCAAATCGAATCCAGCAGCATATCAAAAGAATCATCCACCAAGATCAAGTGGGATTCATTCCTGGGTTACAGGGCTGGTTCAACATTCGCAAATCAATCAATGTGATCCATCATATCAATAAAAGAAAAGATAAAAACCATATGATCCTGTCAATAGATGCAGAAAAAGCATTTGACAAAATACAGCATCCCTTCTTAATAAAGACTCTCGAGAAAGTTGGGATAGAAGGAACCTACTTAAACATCATCAAAGCCATCTATGAGAAGCCTTCAGCTAACATCATCCTCAACGGGGAAAAACTGAGAGCTTTCCCCCTGAGATCAGGAACACGACAGGGATGTCCACTCTCACCACTGTTGTTTAACATAGTGCTGGAAGTCCTAGCATCAGCCATCAGACAACAAAAGGAAATCAAAGGCATCAGAATTGGCAAAGAGGAAGTCAAACTTTCACTCTTCGCAGATGACATGATACTCTACATAGAAAACCCGACAGACTCCACCAGAAGCCTACTAGAACTGATCCAAGAATTCAGCCAAGTTGCAGGGTACAAAATCAACGTACAGAAATCGGTTGCATTTTTATACACCAATAATGAAGCAACAGAAAGAGAAATCAAGAAACTGATCCCATTCACAATTGCACAAAAAACCATAAAATACCTCGGAATAAACCTAACCAAGGATACAAGAGATCTGTATGATGAAAACTATAGAAAACTTATGAAGGAAATTGAAGAAGACACAAAGAAATGGAAAAACATTCCATGCTCATGGATAGGAAGAATAAATATAGTTAAGATGTCATTACTACCTAAAGCACTCTACACATTCAATGCAATTCCAATCAAAATTGCACCAGCATACTTCTCAAAACTAGAACAAACTATCCAAAAATTTGTATGGAACCACAAAAGACCCCGAATAGCCAAAGTAATACTGAAAAATAAAACCAAAACGGGAGGTATCACCATCCCAGACTTCAGCCTCTACTACAAAGCTGTCATCCTCAAGACAGTATGGTATTGGCACAAAAACAGACACATAGACCAATGGAACAGAATTGAGAACTCAGAAGTGGACCCAAAAGTATACAGCCAACTGATCTTTGACAAAGCAGGAAAGAATATCCAATGGAAAAAAGACAGCCTTTTTAACAGATGGTGTTGGGAGAACTGGACAGCAACATGCAGAAGAATGAAACTAGATCATTTTCTCACACCATGCACAAAAATCAACTCAAAATGGATAAAGGACCTGAACGTGAGACAGGAAACTATCAACACCCTAGAGGAGAAAGCAGGAAACAACCTCCTTGACCTCCACCGCAGCAACTTCTTACTTGACACATCCCCAAAAGCAAGGGAATCAAGAGCAAAAATAAACTGTTGGGACCTCATCAAGATTAAAAGCTTCTGCACAGCCAAGGAAACAACCCAGAAAATTAATAGGCAACCAACGGAATGGGAAAAGATAGTTGCAAATGACATATCAGATAAAGGGTTAATATCCAGAATCTATAAGGAACTCACCAAACTACACGCCCGAAAAACAAACAACCCAGTGAAGAAATGGGCAGAAGACATGAACAGACACTTCTCCAAAGAGGACATCCAGATGGCCAACAGACACATGAAACGATGCTCAGCATCCCTCCTCATCAGGGAAATACAAATCAAAACCACACTGAGATACCACCTCACGCCAGTCAGAGTGGCTAAAATGAGCAAATCAGAGAACTCTAGATGCTGGCGAGGATGTGGAGAAACGGGCACCCTCCTACACTGTTGGTGGGAATGTAAACTGGTACAGCCCCTCTGGAAAACAGTGTGGAGGTTCCTCAGGAAACTAACAATAGAACTCCCCTAGGACCCAGCAATAGCACTGCTAGGAATTTACCCAAGGGATACAGAAATGCTGAGGCATAGGAGCACATGGACCCCAATGTTCATAGCAGCACTCTCCACAATAGCTAAAACATGGAAAGAGCCTAAGTGTCCATCAAGGGACGAATGGATCAAGATGTGGTTTGTCTATACCATGGAATACTACATGGCAATGAGAAACAATGAAATCTGGCCATGTGTAGCAACATGGATGGACCTTGAGGGTGTTATGCTGAGCGAAATAAGTCAGGCAGAGAAGGACAGATACCATATGTTTGCACGTTAGGAAGATTAGGAGGAACTTAACGGAGGACCGTGGGGGAGAAGAAGGAAGGAAATGGTGGGGGAAAGGGAGAGAGGCAAACCATGAGAGACTCTTGAATGCTGACAAAAACTGAGGACTGATGGATGTGGGGGGAGGGGAGATGGGCATGGTGGGGGGCACTTGTGGGGATGAGCACTGGGTGTTATTTGGAAACTAATTTGACAATAAACTATTTGTAAAAAAATTAAAATAAAAGAAAATGAGGGGCACCTGGGTGGCTCAGTAGGTTGAACCTCCAACTCCTGATTTCTGCTCAGGCCATGAACTGGCTGTTCATGAGTTCAAGCCCCGCATTGGGCTCTACACTGAGCATGGAGCCTGCTTCAGACTCTCTCTCTCTTTTCCTCTCTCCCTCTGCCCTTCTCCCCTGCTAACACACTTTCTCTCTCTCTAAAATAAAAAAATAAAATAAAAGTAGAAAATGAAATAGACGACAAACACATAATAAGGGAAACAATAAAGCCATAAGTTGATTTCTTTGAAAACACTAATACAACTGATAAACTTTGGACAAGACTAATCAAGACAAAAAGAGAAGAGATATAAACAAGCCATGTTTGGAATGGAATGGGGGGATACATTACAGACAAAGCAGGAAATAAAATGACAATAAAAATATGAATAACTGTGTCGATAGATTTGAAAGTTTAGTTGAAAAGAAAAACTCGGGAAAATATTAAATTATATCAGACTGATATTTTACAGAATGGTGTAAATTGGAAATTCACTAAGACTTCTCAGGCTCACATGAAACAGGGGTGATGTTTTTGATGATCCTTCCACGATTGTTTGGCTATTTCCTGACTAGAAAAATGAGGACTGCCTGCATTCTCAAATCACATGCTTTACCTGTGATGGCATAGAAAAAGAAAAATTAAGCATTATTTAAGCGTGGGAGTTGGGTGTGAAAGGGTTTAGATAACAGCACCCTATTGACCATGGAAAGCAATATGAAGGGTGGAATAAATGAGTTCCTATTTAAAGAATATCCCTACAACTCATTTTCTGTTCATTATTTTGTGCAATCTCACAAATTCAAGTTTCAGGTAATACAGCACTAACTTTGGAGTTGGAGGTTTCTGCAGTTTGATCAAAACTGGAGTAATATCAGCTTTGCAACCTCCCCTCCACTCCCTGGTGCACTAAAAACTCATCACACTATGTGGACTTCTTCATCAAGGGACCAAGAGTTTCCACCGTCTTCATTCAATTAACTAATCAAATGACTGAAAAACAGATGAGATGTGCAAAAACATGGGCTCAGAAGTTAGAACAAAGAGGGTTCAAATCCACCATAGCGTTTGCATGATCTTAAGAAAATTACAGTAATATATGTGCACTCATTTTCCTCATCTGCAAAATAAATATGGGATTGTTCATAGATGTATTTAGTACAAAAAGTATTTTTATAGGAAGTGTTTATTGTAGAGTCCATAGGTGCTCTATAATGTAGTTCTCATCCCTGACCCGTTCTCAGTATTGGTGGGCAAAGCATATTCCTAAGTGGATATAACTTATGTACAATGAAAATGCTCCTCCTAGGACGTGGCTTAGGGAATTCTAAGCATCACACGTTTAATAATCCTATTGTCTGGACCAAAATGTTCAGTTTTGAGAAACTTTGCATTTTGGGTTTATCACACTTTCTAGGGGGCTGATTAGCATTTTTAAAGTCTGGATTAGTACTACAGAAGAGAATGTCCTCCTTTGAACTGGCTGTGGAAGAAGACAATAGACAAGCTTCACAATCAGTGAAGTGGCTGGTGGTCCACACCAATATGCCGCCCTACTAGGGTCTTGTTCAAGTGTATAAATACATGAAAATAAACTTTTGTGAACTGGTTTGATTTAAACTTTTAAAGACATGTTCCCCTGGTGGGAAATGTATTTTCTGTCCAAACAATTGACTTCCAGTAAGTTGTTCATATTTGACAAATTAATTTTTGAGTATATACTACTATCAAGCTGTATTTCAAGTCTCGAATTTCTAGGACAGTATCTCTCAACACTGGAGTTTTGGGTTTCTTTTATTTTTTAATTTTTTCAAACTTTTAAAATGTTTTATTTATTTCTGAGAGAGAGAAAGAGACAAAGAATGAACAGAGGAGGGGCAGAGAGAGGGAGACAAAGAATCCAAAGCAGACTCCAGGCTCTGAGCTGTCAGCACAGAGCCCAATGCAGGGTTCAAACTCACAAACTGTGAGGTCGTGCCCTGAGCCAAAGTCAGATGCTCAGCTGACTAAACCACCAAGGCACTTCTGGTTTCTTTTAAATTTGGGGACCTATCCTAGTACTGGATTGTGAAATCACCTGCTCTGGAGGACTGCAATGATGATTAGTTGTTTATGATCAATACTGAAAACATATATGGAAAATGTCAGAAAGCATTATACATAGTAAGGGATATTTAGAAAACTTTCATATTTGTGTTAAATGTGTGAGTGTGGATGTGTGCAGGTACATGCACACAGTGGGTCATGATGTCACAAGTATTTCTTACCCTGGGTCTTGGTTAAAATGAGAATGAAAGCTGCTGTTCTCTGTGAACTGATACAAAGATATGGGGCAGGAGCAGAGGGTAAGATTCTCTCCTGGTTCTAAAATCTGAGGCCACGCAGCACACCTCATACACAAACACACACAATAGACAGTTCCTGGTGTTCAAGTTTGCTTTGTAAGTCAGTTTTTGAGGAGTCAGAAGGCATCATGTAAGAGATGTAAGGTATCAAACCAGTCTAGATTATCTTCTTTCACCTGCAATGTACTATAGTAAGAGTACTAAACACCCCAGGAATTATGTGTAATGCTCCACAGGGAAAAGACAATCATTTTCATTTTATGAAATGAGATACTTACTAAACCTGGAGTAAAAGAGACCTAACCTGGTTGCCACAAACCTGATGATGACTTGAGTAAAGTAGTCACATCTCTGGATTCAGCTGCCTCAGCGGTAAACCATCGTGGATCTTTAAGGTTTCTTCTTGGTCTGTAATATGAAGATCCAATATCTTTTTAGAGTGTCACTGTTGTCTGCACAGCAGAAGAGTAGTGGGTGGAGGGAATAGTACAACATTTACGGAAAGAATAACCTGCCCAGTCTCTGGTTCTACGACACCAAGCATGTCACTGAATCCCTCTTTGCCTCCATTTCCTCATCTGTAAAATAAAATTAATAACTTTCATCTATAAAAGATGCAATGTAAAAGCACCTGATAAAATACTCAATGTTTCCTTCTTTACTTCTCTATTCGCTCCTTGTTTCCACCTGCCAGATTGTGGAGGTTGACTTCTGCTCTCCAACACCCCACGTCTGCTCAAGCCATGACTCTGTAGCAAGAGAAGGGGCTTGGTGGATGGGGAAGGAGGAGGGTGAGGGCGGGGTCCTGGCCCAGAAGAACTGAGGGGAGCTGGGGAATCCTGGTTGTCCTCGAATCCTTTCAGGGCTTGGCCCTGGCTGCCTCCCCAGGCTCTTTCCTCTTTCAGGACTACCTCTCCCAACCCCAACCCTGCATCAGCAGGGCCTCAACAACCCTGAGTAGGAGGAGGACTTGGTGGAAACAGGAAAATGAAGGATCCGAGCTACAGTGTTGGGAGGGTCTCTATGGCAACCTCTGTTTTCAAGCCTCTGTTTTGTTGTCTCCATCCTACAGCCTCAAACAAAACAGAACAAAACAAATGAGCCTCTCCACGAACACCAGTGAGCAACTGAGATCTTTATTGGTCTCAGTGCGGGAGATATGGAAGGAGACTTACCTCACAGCGTGCATATTACTTGGATGACAAAAAGTCCCCAAGACTTCTAGGCTCTTCTCTGAAAGCTTCACGGAGGCCACCGACCACTTGGTCTTCTTCGCTCCCACCCTCCCACCCGACGCGTCTCCTCCCTTCCTTGTGGTGTCCATTGAGGCAGCTTTACCTCTCCAGGGCCTCTCTTCCCCACTCTCCTTTTCTGAGACAAAGCATGTTAGTTCCTCCCATTTTGTCTCCTCAAACCTATCACTTGACATCATCCTCAGTGAAAACGCAAATAAACTGCTCCTGTCATCCTAAATCGCTCTCTTCAGAAATTATAAATAATAAACTGTTTTTTTCTTATCACATTTATATACACATCTGCAAAAATCATTTGTGGGTGGCATCGTTGGTTGATATTGCACATCAAATATACGTGCTGGATGAGGAAAGGGATGCGGGATAAGAAGAAGCTCCAAGTACCTGAAAAGTTGATAGCAGGTCCCAGATGGATGCAGTATGGCTGGTGGGCTATTGGTACAGAAATGACCAAGGGCACATTCTTTGTAATGCTCTCAACCTAGATGACCCCCAAGCCCAGACCACCACCTAAAGTTACAGTGAAGTTCCATTACCAAATTCATCTTCTTACAACATTTTTTTCATCAAGTTTTCATCTGCTAAAAATAAACAGTGATTTCCCAAGTCCCTTTAAAGGGATGGAGAATCAGGCTTGAGGCTTAATTTCACCTGTTGTCTATTTTATAATAAGGTCTTGAAGGACAGGGGTTATGTGGTACTCATTTAGGAGCATACCCCATAGGTCTATCATGGTGCCCTCAACTAAAAGGCAGCCAGACACTGTATGTTGAACTGGATAGACTTTAATATCATTAATACACATAAAAACGCCTTTATAAATAGCTGTCTATAGAAACCTAATTATAATTAAACATTTTCTTTGCCATTTTCTACCAAATTGTAATTCAGTTTTTAATCTAACCCTAACCTCATTATATGATTACAGCACACTGTCATTTAATGCTTATAGAACTAGAGCCTAATACAGAGAATGCTGTTTGAAGGGCTTTCTCTTGAAACATAGCCCAGATTAAAAATGAAGCACATTTACAACAATGGCATTGGCCATGAGGGTCTTCCTATATCCACTCTCATTAGTTAGTGCTCTTCATTCTTTGCTCTTCCACAAAAATCCTGAGTTTTCTTATTACCAATATAAAATTTATTTCCGACTCAAGAGACTATTGCCTAATATGGAGAATCATCAACTTGGCCATATTATAAAATACTTTTGGATAGTGATACTTTGAAATTTTCCTTGTATTTGTTACCATTCTGGACTGGGAACATAACAAATTAAAGGGTAAGGTATCGAGGCTGGAAATGTTCTATTAGCCAGGAGATAGGAAGAGGAGGATGAGAATAAAGATGAAAGAAAAATGTGCCCACCTTCTAGGCTGGCTGGTGTTTCCTGTTAGAGAGAAGATGGTTATAAAAAGATAGCATACGTACCTCAAGGATTTGTTACAAGACAGAGACGTCATTCTGATTTGGCCATGGCCTCACTGTCATAGATGACAGCCTTGGATTTTTTATATGAATTGTGTTCTTTACAAACTTGAGTCCTGGACTCCAGACAGGGTCTGCACATCAGACATGGTCTCACCCTCACTCTCATGGACTAGGTACACTTAGTGCTCAGGACACTGAAAAAAAACTTTCAATATTCATCTTTAGCAATTGCCCGAATAAAGCTCTCTAAAGCCTACAGCCAGAGTTATTTAGTTTGCTCCCACAGGTGCAACTTTGCCCCAGGCTCAAAGATGAATTAAAGAACCCCATCACTAACATACAGCAGCTGTGAATTAATCCAGTTTCATAGGTTTTACTACCCCAAATTCTCCACAGCTTCTAGAAATTAGGCCCATACTCGGTTTTCTGTGATTAAGCTAGTGCCTGAGTTCTAGTGATATCTCAGTACAGGTGTGCACCATGTTTTGAAAGTTCAAGTTAGGCCACTTCACTTTTATCAATGACCCACCTTAGCACCTATTTTTCTAACTGAACAAAATGCAAAGAGGGCTTTTGCTATTATGAAAAAGTCTGAAAGTAAAAATATCAGATTCTGCATTTGTTTTGCAGTGATTCCCTGTATGGGCACCATGCACCCCAGCAGCAAGATGGCCCTGCCAAGCTCTTTCCCCTGAAACAACACTCAGACTGTCAGCACCGAGTCACCATAGCTTTGTGTCTGTGAGCATCTGTGCTTTCTCTCAATTTATTTTGTGCATCTCTTACCAAGATGTTTCCTAAGGGATCAGAAAAGCCTAAGAGAGGTGATTGGGGGGGTATCTGAGAATGCTCAAAAAATTTTCCTCGTAAACTAATGTTTATTGCTTCTCCCTTGGCACCATGTCAGCTTATGAAAGGTTTCGTAGGAGCAACTACTTTCAGATAGCAGGGGAAACAGTGCATTGTGTCCTTTCCTTCATGTCTTGCTCTCTCCTCCCTGACCAGCGTACTGTCTTACCTTCACTAATACTCTGGGGTACTAGAATCCTGCCCTCAAATCCCAGATCCATGACTGCATCCTTTGTTTTAGAGGCTTATGGCCTGCTTGATCGGACTGCCATCAACAACCATCCCTGCAATCTCCAAAAGCATCTTTCCTACACTTATGTTGGCTCCAAACTAAAACACCTGCCCTAACCAGCAAATCGGCCCAATATCTTAAGCTTGGCCTTTTCTGCTCTTGAGTGCCTACTTGTTTCCTAGGTAATGAGCCATTCTGGTATGCCTGAGACTGAGATGTTTCTTGAGACATGGGACCTTTTTTTTTCCCCACAGGTTTTGTTGTAAATAGAAGTTCTTATTTTCTTTCTTTTTTTCTTAAATAGTTTATTGTCAAGTTGGTTTCCATATAACAAGCCAGTGCTCATCCCCACAAGTGCCCTCCTCCATGCCCATCAACCCCCTACCCCCCACCCCCATCAGCCCTCAGTTTGTTCTCAGCATTGAAGCATCTCTCATGGTTTGCCTCCCTCCCTCTCCCCAGCCATTTTCCCCCTTCTCCTCCCCCATGGTCCTCCGTTAAGTTCCTCCTAATCCGCTTATACGTGCAAACATATGATATCTGTCCTTCTCTGCCTGACTTATTTCGCTCAGCATAACACTCTCAAGTTCCATCCACGTTGCTACACATGGCCAGATTTCATTCTTTCTCATTGCCAGAGATCTGAGACCTTTAATGCTAAAACCAGAGAAGGCCCTGGGAAACCAGGACAAGTTGATCACCCTATTTTCTACCAAGTACTGATTAGAATTTGTGCCTTCACTCAAGTACTTCTTCTTGTGCTTCATTTCTATGTAGTAGGGTATAGAAGTAAATTAAAGATCTATCACTACCTGAATATAGGTGTTCCAAGTTAGATTCCCTGGAAGGCAGACTGAGACACAGATTGGTACATAGGAAGTTTAAATGGGAACACTCTGTGATCAACACCTGTAGGTAGTGACACACTGGTAAATACTAACTTGTTTCCCTGGGGTGGGAACGTGGGCAAGCTCTGATGTGTAGAGTTTGCTGATGTCTATGGTGCAACTACTCCCACCATGACTGAGTTTAAGCTGACAATCTGGTATCAATAAGCTTGCAAGTTCTCTGCAAATTTATTTATTGGCCCCCATAATCCAGTACAAACTCACTCGAAGCCACCACTGCCAATGGTGGAAGAGAAGAAAGCAGAAGTGAAGAGACGGAAGATAAACTAAGATATACTCACAACAAAAAACTCACTCAACTGCATTGTGAGCTCTGAAACTGACATGCTCCTTTAGAATTATCCCAAGTTGATGTAAAGAGGCTGGGTATTTATATCCATATATTTACCAATAATTGGATGCAGGCTACTCTCAGGAAAGGGGTTGCAACATTGGTCAAAGTAGTCCTCTTTAGCCAAGGACAATTCCTGGAGAGGGCTAACAGCTGAAGCCTGTCACCCTGCCTTACTCTCAGAAGTTGAGTCTTGCACTGCTATGCGGGGGATCTGAGCAGTGTGGCAGAACATCCACTGTAGTCCACACCTTTCACAGCTCAGAACCCCTCCTTGCAAATTCTAGGACCATCTTTTGCTTTACAGTAGACTTCTTTCTCTGGGAAAAACTTGCAAGTGGAAAGTTAGTGGGACAAACTATAGTCCCACTGCTGTAGCTGTTGCTGACACCACAAATGATACTCCTAGATTCCCTCTTTTACACTCCATTCAGGGTTTCTCTTGCTCTGAGCTAGCACCTTTGCTCATTTTGGTACTTACAAGTGGCATGACTCAGACCCTTAACCTAGAGCCTCTAGTTACCCTGAACTTCTCATGCCATAGGTGCTGTGCTTGATTGTCTATTGTCAAATTTAAGCAAAAGTACCAAAACAAGCTCAAATGGATCACATGAGTGTCCTACATATTCCTTCCTGGCCCCATTGTGTAACAGAAGCTCCATCTCCCTCTAAAGATTAAGGTTAATTATTCTTATCAAAGTAGTGAGATTATTCTTCTGGTCTGCTGGATCGCTTGACATGGAAGCATAAAGTAATTGGGTGGTAGCCATAGCTTAAATTTCAATAGTGCTCTTATTTTGTAAGCATCCCCACTTTGAGAATCTCTAAATCCACAAAACCCAGGATTGTGGGAACAGGAAGAAAAAATTCCCCAAAAAGCCTACTGGGAACAACCCTATGGCTCCTAGACTCATGTATTCTACCTATTGTTGGTGGTTCAAACACTCTTTAGCATTCATATAGTGAATCCATATCAGAAAATGTATCTTTTCCATCAAAATAAGTAACCTCCCCTCCCAGAGTACAAAAGGCAATACAAAATAGTCAAGATGCCACCAAGTCATTGATTGTTCTCCTTGAAAGATGGTACTGGGGACTCACTTTTGATCTGTGTTGCTGGAAATTTGAACAGGTTGGACATTTGAAAGTGGCATAGTTAGATCAGGCTTGGGGTGTGGGAGCTTGCATTGTTAGGCCTGTGTGTAGCCTCCAGCCCTGCCATCTTGGTAACTCTGTGTACTCATTGTGCCAGCACTGGGTAGTTGATGATAGAGCCTGGCTGAGGTTAACCAGTCAAGTCATTCTGGCTAACTGGCTGTTTAGTGTCTTTTCCATGGCATATGTACACTGGTGAGCATTATTAACATCCAATACAAAGATCTTCACATCTTGTGCCATCTCCCCAGTAAGTCCATTCAAATGTCTCTCCCCCAGACATCCTTGCTCCTAAAATTCCAATCTTTCTCCTCTCCTCTTTCCCTTCTGATCATCTGCCGCTGCCTATGAGTCTGTGTACATGCTAACCTGAGTCTCTTCTCTTTCTGTGAAAGTGGATGATCAGGTATGCCACTTGAATCTCTGTGCTCACCAAGAGGATTTTCTGTCATTGCTTTCTGTTAAGGCCATGTCTAAGTGAAGCTGAGGTGAAGCTATAGTCAATTTTTGGTTTACACCCACATTCTAGACTATCCAGTTATGAAAAAAGCCTAGATTTTCTTTTCTCTGCCATCAGCTGATCACAGCATGTGTTAGTTTGGGTTCTAAGGGAAGCAGACACCAAGATAGAGTTGAAAATGCAAGATATTTTTGGAGGAAAGCCCCATGAAAGATAAAGAGAGGAGGGAGCAAGAATAAGCAGAGAAAGCCTGTCAGACCAGTAGCTTCTGGATTGTGTGAAACAAGATAGAACCAGTGTGTTCCATGGTCATGGGAGCACTCCTGCACCTCTATTACTGTGAAGTAAATTTCTGCATTGGATGCTACATTATGTGGGATTTCATAACTCTCAGCCAGGTACTCTGTAAGTCCCCAGACTGGGGATAGGGCTGAGGTTCTGGGGATAGGGAAAGGCAGACCCTTACCTGGAATTGTTGTCTGCTATTGTGAGAATGAACTGTTGGGCCCTTCCAGAGGACCATATATATGAGGCCAATGTAATCAATATGCTACCAAATTACTGATTTGTCTCCTCAAGAAATAGTGCCATATGGGAAGCTCAGCCTTGCTATCTCTTGCCGACAAATTGGATATTCAGAGTAGTGAGTCAGCTGAATCAGTAGCCAGATCAGCTTTACGTGGGAGTTATGCTAGTGTGCCCATGTCTCTCCACAGTGACCACTGTGCTTATGAACTCACTCTGCCACTGGCATAACTGATGACAAAGGCTGGCTAAAGTCAACTGGCCAAGTCATTTCATATATTTAGTTGTTCGGTGCCTCTTCGATGGTTAATGCTTTCTGATGGGCATTATCATGTAATACAAAAAATATTCATACTTCATATCCACTCCCATGTTCCCAGCTGTATGCCTTAATCTAACCCCAGACCTCCTTATCTCTGGTTTTCTAGACTTCCCTCTTTCAAGCCCTTTGACCAGCTTGCCAGGGCTTCATCACTGCCTGTATGTCCATAGATTTTTCTCACCTCAGTTTACTTCATAAAAAGTGAATGATCAGGAGCACCACTCATAGATCCACCCATTTGGAACCCATGTCTTTCAAGACCACTCCAGCTGTACCCGCATATACTTTCAATTTGTACATTGTACATTCAGTGAAATGAAATATCCCATTTACAAACCATGCTTGTGGTTTTTTCTTCCCCTTCAGCTGGTCATAGGAGGCCCCTTATAAGGTGGAGGGTGATACAAGGATCTGAACTACTTGCTTATTTAGCTTACCTGTACTGTCTAGTCCTGCTCAGGTATGATCTCAAATATACTCTGTCTGTCTTACAATGGATTGGTTCCAGGCCTGTCCATCTTTATGAATTGAGGGTCTGATAGAACTCATTCATTATGGGCAGTTCCAGATGCATAATCACTTGGTGTTCATGATCAATTGTTCCTTTCTCTACCAGAGCTCAGGAACATGCCAGGAGCTATTTTTCAAAAGACATAGTAATTTATACTCTAGATGGCATGGCCTTGCTCCAGAACCCCAGGAACCTGAATTCTAATTGTCCCTTTAAGACTTTCCATAAACTCTGCATTATTATATCTTCCCCACTATTGACTCATCCAACACCATAGAGTTTGCTGGATAGCATGGCCCAAGCAGTGGAGTTGCATATAACAAAGCCTGTACCTTCTGTGGAGTTCTTTGCTATTCTGGAGAACTCTAAAATCTGGCAGCCTTCCCTCTCAGTTATTATGTGGGTCAGAACAGAATTCCTAGGTATATAATGATAATTCTAAACCAGAAGTGATTTTGCTTCCCAGAGGACATTTGGCAGTCTGGAGCCTTTTTTTTTATGACTAGAGTAAGAGGAGTACTATCAGCATCAATTTAGGTAGAGGCCAAGAATACTGTTAAACATCCGACAGTGCACAAGACAATGCCCAAAGAATTATCTGGTCCAACATTCCAATATAGTGCCAAAGCTGATAAAATCTGGTGTAGAGTATGTTGCCTTCAGAGCATGATGCCTACCTGGTGCCATGCTTCCTTATCTGTAGGGTGGATACAAGATATAGCAAATTTTTCTTATTTTTGTAAGGAATATCCAGCCTGACCACTGGACCCCTAAGAACTCTACTGAAGTGAGAGTTCCCCAATCCTTGTATGGTTTATCGCTTTCCTCTGGAGTATATTGTCTTATCAGGGACTCCAGCATATTAGCTATGTTTCAGTCACCCTGCCTGATCAGCACATCAATATAATGGATCAAAGATATTCCATAGCACACCCAGACACTCAATTCTCTTCAAAATATATAACAGATGTTAAGAGAATTGACATAGTTCTGAGGTAAAACTGTAAATGAATATTGTCAGATGTACATGAATGCAAAATGTTTCTGATTCTCTTTCCTAATTGGATATTTCTCATTCTTGTCAAATCAATGGCCACATAACATGTACCTCGGGATTTACTAATTTGTTGTATAAATGGTATCACATGTGGAACATAAGAGCTGTTATTAGGGCTACTTGGTTGAGCTTACAGTAAGTCTACAGTCATTTTCCAGGATCCATCTGGTTTCTTCAGGGGCCAGATTAGAGAATTAGAGATTTGATAGAGACTATCACATTTTGCATTTTTAACTTGGCACTAATCCCTGCTACTCCCATTTCTGGGATGAGATAATTTATTTTCTTTACTATCTTGTATAAAGCTTGAAGATACCATCATGTCTTGGCTTTCCCACTATAGTAAGTCTTATTCCACAGGGCAAAACCACATGATGGTTAATCCAGTCACCAACTATGTCTATCCCATCACATTAGGACTGGTCACATAACCATTGTAAGGATCTGTTGAAATAGTGGACCCATTATAAACTGGACTTTCAATAGGGTTCTTCTTGTTACTTGGCTCCTATGTATCCCCTATCCTAACAAAGAGTCTAATGATGCTTTAGGATGATTAGATATCAAACATCAACTCAGACCTTGTGTCTAATATTCCTCAAAATGTAAGATCCTCCTTTTCTCCAATTTACAGTCAATCATCTACTTAAATAGGTCCTTTTGGGAAATTACAGGAAAGATCTTATATACTTGCTGGTGTATTGTAGGGCCTTTCCTCCTAGAGACTTGTTCTACTTTTAGTCAGTTGGTTTGGTTTTGTCACTGGCTCAGGTCAGGGAATAGAACAACAGATTTTAATTTTTACTGGAGAGGTTGACCTTGGCCTCTTGCTTCTCCACACTTGCTCTTTAAGAGTATTCTAGATGTTGGGGTGCCTGGATGGCTCAGTAGGTTGAGCGTCCAACTTTGGCTTAGGTCATGATCTCATGGTTCGTGGGTTTGAGCCCCTTGTCAGGCTCTGTGCTGACAGCTCAAAGCCTGGAGCCTGTTGTAGATTCTGTATCTCCCTCTTTCTCTCTGACCCTCCCCTGCTCATGCTCTCTCTCTCTCTCAGAAATAAATAAAACTTTTTTTTTTAAAAAAGGAATATTTTAGATGTTAAGTAGCACCATCATTGAATGTTCATCACTTCTGCCCAGAGAGGTAAGACTTCATGGCTGTCTCTCCAATTTTGCAAGTCATTTGGTTAAGTATGGCTCTGTGGCTTCTAGCAGTTTAGTGTACCACCTGCTTTGAGATGATATTATTCCTATTGCTGTTAATGAGCTCAGTTCTGTGACCACTTTCCTACTACCATCCTCAGCCTGCAGATGACAGAAGCCACCAGTAAACTCTCTTTGATACTGGTGCCCCTCTCATAAAAACATTCCTGATGGTCTTGTGAAATGCAAGGTCACAGGGTCTTTCTTGGTGAATACATAAATGTCCAGTTCCTAATATCTGTCCATGCTCACCCACTAGTTGATCATTGGATACAGATGCCCAAGAATAGCGTGTCTTGAGTTCAAATGTTGTAGTGAATTCTGAAAGTGTAGCAACAGAAAACTAACAGCTGACTGCAAACCTAGAGGCAGTTCTTGAAAGATTTAAGCAGTGTACTTCCATGCCTGCCATGTGGACATGATTTTTAACTGAGAAAGTGCCACTAGGGCAACAGTAGCTGATGAGGTAGGGATCAGGACTACTTGCTCATGCAACTTAATGGAGTCCTCTGGCACTAATGCCCAATCACAGACGTACCACTTCCATCTTATGATAGATTGCTGCTGGGTCCATCTGACTTATGACTTGACAGATCTGACAGAACCTACCTTATCTTAGATAGTTTTGGCCACATGGTCACTTGATAGCCAGGGTCATGGTGACTTTTCCAGGATGTAGACCATACCAAGAATTTCTTGAAAGGTATATAATTCTCTGTAGGAGATGGTGGGGATTGCTCCCAAACCTTAAGAGTCTATGTTGTAATTCTCCCATTGGAAAACTCCCTAACTCCACATTGTCTTTTCCCATCATAGATTCCTCCAATACCATTGAATGCGCTGTCATAAAGGGCTTTCTAAAAACATAGGCAGCTGCTTATTTGTATTATCAAAGATACGAGTTATTGTTTTACTCTGTATATTTTTTTCTACTTCATTAGTTTTTACTTTTTTCTCCCTGATGATAATTTAGGCTTCCTAACGATGATTCAAAGCTATTAAATTCTGTTTATAATATTTGTATGCAAAGCCATAAATCTCCAAGCATGGTTACCTCCCACAATCCAGCATCCCTCAAGGTTTATTTTCTTTATTTTTAAGTTCAAAATGTTTCCATTCTCTTTTCTTTTTCACCCATGAACTTTTTGTTACAAGTATATGCTTAATTTCCAAACTTTTGGAGATTTGCTTATCTTGCTGTTAACTTTTATCTTAACTTCTGCTATAGCCGGAGAACAAATTCTGTGTGATTTTAATCCTGTGAAATTTGAGATTTTCTTTGTGGTTCCGCATATATTCAATTTTGTAATAGTTTCATGTAATTATCTATAGTTATCAGGTGAAATGTCTAAAATAGGTTTCTTATGTCATGTTTGCTTATGTTGAAATCTTCAATACCTTTACTGGTATTTTTTATTTGCTTGTTCCATGTGTTAATCTACTTGGATAGTGAACTTTTCTATCTCTCCTTTATTTCTAACATTTGGGTTTTTTTTAGGTTTTTTTTTACGTTTATTTATTTTTGAGAAACAGAGGAAGACAGAGTGCGAGTGGGGGGAGGGGCAGAGAGAGGAGACACAGAATCTGAAACAGGCTCCAGGCTCTGAGTAAGCATTCAGCACAGAGTCTGTCGCGGGGCTCGAACCCACCAGCCGTGAGATCATGACCTGAGCCAAAGTCGGATGCTCAACTGACTGAGCCACCCAGGTGCCCCTCTAACATTTGTTTTTATTTTATTTTATTTTATTTTAATTTTATTATTTTATTTTATTTTATTTTAATTTTATTATTTTATTTTATTTTATTTTATTACTTTATTCACTTATTTTTTTGTTTTCTGGCTACAGATTTATTCAACACTAAACAATCTCCAACTTTACTGAGGTGGCTGACCATGTCCACAACCAAATCCTCCTCTAAACTGGAATTCAGTTGCTGAACCAGCCCCGGCCTCAGCTTTCTTGCCGGTACCAGGGAGCACACGCTTCGTCTCTAGGTGTCTGTTGGCTTTCCTCTCGTGAGCCTCGCTGGTCGCTCTCCCTCCAGACCTTCGGGCCATGGCCTGCCAGTCTCAGGAGGGCTGCGTCGCAGCGGGGCAGGCATGCTCTCAGGGGGCAGGTACAGGTAATCTCGGAGATGCTGGATGCCCTCGTTGCTTAGGTACCAATAGAAGTGTCTCCAGGCAAACTGTTCCTTGACGTAGCCTTGTGATTTGAGAGACTGAATGGCTTTCATGACGTGCATATTGGGCACGTTCTTGTCGGCTAGCTCGGGGTGTTTTGGCATGTGAATATCCTTCTTGGCCACCATCACTCCCTCCTTGAAAAGGAGTTCATAAACGGCAATTCGGTTCGTCTTGGGCATCAACATCTCGGCGGCTGCTACGGCTGGGTCCGGGACTGGAAAGGAAGGGGCATGCACTGATTTTATTTATTTTAAGCTGATTAGAACAGATACTACACTTGATCTTAACCAAAAGGGCAAGAATTTTAACGCAATGCTACTAGCTGCTTACAAATTTAGAACTGCTCTCTTCTTGCTGAATTAAACCTTTATCACTATTAAATGTTCTTTATCTCTAGCAATGCTTTTTTGTCTTACATTTTACTGTCTGGTGATAGTATGGCAACATCAGCTCTTCGTATTTGCATGATATATCTTTTTTATAAAGTGCCTTATACTTATCTATTGACATAGCCATATATTTTTTTTCTCGTATTCTATAAATGCAGATTGCAGTGGCTGATTTTTGAAAGTTAAAGTAAGAATGTATGTTCCTTTAAACATTTTGTGCAATATACTTAAGATTTTTCATTTATACTCATGATATGGCCCTATAATTAAGTTGTTATTTAATTTGTTTATCAAGATTATGTTAGCTTTATAAAATCAATTCAAGTGTTTCCTCTTTTTCACTTCTACTGACGACTTTCTAAAAAAATTTTGCTATTTCTTCCTTATTTAGTAAAATTCACCAACAAAGTCCTATGGGACTATGAATGCATGTAAGTTTTGAAGCTATAAATTAATTTTAATAAATATCAAACTAATGTTAGTATTTCCTACTCTTTTCATGTAAGTTTCAATATGTTGTACTTTAGGGGAATTTTTGTATTTCATTCAAGGTTTCAAATATATTGGCATTCAGCTGTTTATAATAACATCTTTTTCCTTTTAATCTTTCTGTATCCTTACGACTTTTAGTAGCCTTTGTAAATGTGATTTTGTCATTTTTTGAATCTGTCTGACTTCCCATATCATTTCATTTAGAACATTACTTTTTTAATTCAACATACTTGTTAATATGTTTGGATCTAAATGTCTCATAATAGGGGCGCCTGGGTGGCTCAGTTGGTTGGGTAGCCAACTTCGGCTCAGGTCATCATCTCACTGTTTGTGGATTCGAGCCCCACGTTGGGCTCTGTGCTGACAGCCAGCTTGGAGCCTGCTTCAGATTCTATGTCTCCCTCTCTCTGACCTTCCCGTGCTCATGCTGTCTCTCTCTCTCAGAAATAAAATGTTAAAAAAAAATTTTTAAATGTACCATAATACATTTTTGTCCTATTTGTCTCTGTTGTTTTCTTTTTTTTAACATTATTATTCCATTTTTTTTCCTTTCTACATTCTCCAGTGTTGCACTCTTTTTACTTATCATTAACATTAGATTTACTCACATATTTACAACTGCTGTTGCTTTTCATTCTTTCCTACATATCAACATTTCATCTGGAGATAGTCTCATTCTGCCTGAAAAAGTCTTCAGTATTTCATTTTAAAATCATTTTCTACTTTGTCTGAAAATGTCTTTTATTTTGCCTTTTTCTTTAAGACTTTTTTTTCTACTGAATGCTAGAGAGATATTTTGCAATTGCTTGGCTTCTAATATTTTGAAGAAGTAGCTTTGGTAAGTGGTACTTTTTTGAAGGGAATCTTTTTTCTATTGGTGCATTTAATTTTTTGTCTAATTTTCAGTTTTATTATGTTTCAGTATGTATTTTGTTTTGCTTGCCATTGATTCAGGGCCCTTGAATCAGTTGTTTGTAGTCTTGATAGTTGTGGAAAGATCTCAACCATTACCTAGTCATGTATTGCTTCTTTCTCTCTCTGCTCTTTCTGGGAAATTCAATTAAATTAATGAGAAGACTTTCTCTTCACTACAGTTTAGTTTTTCAGTTTTAGTTCTTTTACTGTGTTTTCTACTAATCACTTTCAATTCATGAATTCTATTTTCAGCTGTGTCTAATCTGCTATAAGTCAATCCTTTGAGTTCTTAAATTCAGCTAATATATTTTTGGGTTCTTTAACTTCCATTTGGTACCTTTCTGTATTTTTGTAGTCATCTGCTGAAATCTTCCATCTTGACTTATTTCCTTGAGCTTAGCATATACAGTCTGTGTTGTTTCTGTTAGTTTTAATTTATGTTATCTGCACACATGCCTTTTTATTCTGGGTAGGACATCAAATTTGAAAAACTGTAGAAACTTTGAGGTCTTCAAATCCAATTCCTGTTCACCTATACTTATAGCAGGCCATCAGAAGTATTGTTCAGCCTCTAAAGAATTGTGGTCCCAAAGGAGAGTTTATCTATCTAGGCTTTTTTCTCCCCCTCATGCTGGCTGTAATCCTTCACTATCTTGCTAGATTTTTTTTTTCCTTTAAAGGTTCTTTTTCTTTCAAGTAATCTCTACACCCAACATGGGGCTTGAACATAATACTCTGAGATCAAGAGTCACATGTTCTACCAACTGAGCCAGCCAGGCCCCCCAGTCTTGTTAGTTTTTTGATAGCCTTCAAATTGATGTATAGAAGCAATTTGTTCATGTTTCTTCTAGGCTTCCTAAGCTGGAGGATTGGTCTAAATGATGTTACCTGGCATTACTAAAAATGGAAATCCCTTTTTGCTTTAAGCCATTTACATCTAACTACATAGGATTCTGACTTTCTGTAAATGTAGCAAAAGAAGGGTGAAGATAATGTGAGAACTGTGGTAAAAAAAAAAATAAAGAAAAATACTTGTATAACTAAATTTGCCTCCTTTCCTTTTAAATTCCATGTGTTATATTCATATAAAATTCTTGTTTTATCATACTTTTGTGGAGGAATGGCCATTGGAGCTATCTACTGTGCCAATTTCACTGATGTCACTTACAATTCATTTTCGAATGTTAAACCAACCCTGCATCTTTGATAATAGCATATTATCCTTTTTGTATATTACTACAGTTTCAATTTGCTAAATTGTTGGTAAGAATATTTTTTATCTATATTCAGGAGATATATTAGTCTGTAGTTTTCTTCTAATATTCTTTCATAATTTGATATCAGGGTAACACTGGCATTATAGAATTAGATAACACAATGCTCTTCAATTTTGTTGAAGAGACTGTAAAACTGACATCCGGTGAGGTAGTGAAATCATGTTTACAGCAGTCTAGAAAATATGTCCAGATGAAAATTGTTGAAGACCATTAGCTGTTTAGTGAGAATAATTGCTTAGTTTAGAACACTAGGTGACATCAATTTACACAATGCAAATAGTTTCAAGTGAGTTTTGAGTTTGCAAATATTACTAAGACTGCTCAGTTGCTGCCTACACAGTCAATGCTGAATTTGAATTGACTGAATAACCTCAATGGATGTTTTGTGGAACAACTAAAGAAAGTTGAGAAAGTACAACCTTAAATGGAATCTGTTCTTACAATTGATGGTGGCAAAATAAAGGTGTAGTACAGAAATAAGGTTTGTCCAACAAATTTATCAAGATTTTGCAATGTTAGGGCTTCAAATATGTGGTTATTCATTGCATTATTTATCAGCAGGTCCTTTATGGAAAATATTTGAACCTATCATGTGTTATTAAAATAAAAGTATCAATGGTAGAGTTCATCAAGACTTATTAGTTGTAAATTCCATGATTTTGTCAGAAGCAGCCAAATGTCCTGATTTGCCCTTCCACACAGCAATTCAGTTTCTTAGCAATGATAAAGTTTTATTGCAGATTTTTGAGCTCAGGGCCAGGATTCAAATTTTTCTGAATGAGAGGACCCATCCCAACCACCATTACTGAACATTGAATGTTTTTCAAATTTAGCTTATTATTGCTGACTTATGTTTTATTAATGAATTCAACTTAAAATTACAAGGCAAAGTAGACAACATGCAAAATCTATGCTGCAGTGAAGTAATTTCATGATAATTAACATTGTTTGAATCACAAGAAAATGTCCAGTTGCTTTATCCATTTTTTGTACTATTAGAAATTAGAATGAAAAAAAAATTATCATTTCCAAATTTGTATTAATGTACTTTCCAAACTCACTCTATAATTCCAGCAGCAGTTTTTGGACCTTGATAAACACGCAAAGGAAATTTCTATATTTCAAAATATATTTTACCTTCGTGACTGTGAAATCTCAGCACAACTTTCAATTGGAAATGATTAATTTGCAATGTAATAACATTTAAACATTTTGTCAATAAAAATTTTATAGGCTTTTATCCCCCTAAGTATCTATAGAATATCCTTGCTTTTTGGCCTCTTGGGCTGCAAAGCTTAAAATACTTACTATCTCCTAATATAACACTGTTTGTCAGCTATATTTCAATAAAAAATACAATAAATATTTACTATCTATCTGTCTCTTTATAAAGTTTGCCAGTTCACATCCTAATATTTCAAACTGGCAAGTTTTTCCTCTAAATTATTACTAGGAAAAGTGCAATAAGATGCCCTTTCCTCAACACATTCTTAGATGTTCTCTTCAGAATGTTTCTCACAAATATATTCATATAATTTCTGAGCTACATAAAATCTATAATGTGTAATTTCACTGATTCTGTGAGCTTTCTCACTTTGAATAAATAATCTTTCTTTCATTTATTAACTCTCTGATATATACTGGGAACTAATGCCAAGGTCTCTCCCACAGTAAACAGTGCCTCGGGTACCCTGGTCATATTAATCTGCTGAGGAAGGCCTTACACACACACAGTTTTTCTCCTTTGTCAATCTGCTGATGATACTGTGGTGTTTTCTAGAGAACTTACTGACTGTAGTAAGTTCTCTGACATGTATTTAAAACAAGATTTTCCCATGAAGGCACTTTTACTTAGTAAAAGCATAGTTTTTCACCCCAGTGGGTTTTCTGATACTCAAGATTCAATCTAGCACTGTATTCCCACTCATGACATATATGGTTTCGCTGTGTGAATTTTCTGATATACTTGACATTGTGACTTGGAAGTGAAAAAACACACAGTGCATTCATAAAGTAGCTCCCCAATATGAACTGCAATGTGCAACTGTATTAGTTATCTTTTACTGTGTAAATTACGCCAAAACTCAGCAGCTTAAAACATTTACTACATTTATGAGGAACAAGAATTGGGAGAAGCCTAGTTGTACAGGTCTAGTTCTGGTTATTTATCTTGTGATGCTTCATTCAAGGTGTTGGGCTGGGGACAGAACAATCTGCTTTCGAGCTCATTCCTGATTACTGGTAGGCTTCAGTTCCTCACCATGTGTACCTCACAATATGAGTTTGCTTCCCTCAGAGCAAGAGATCATTTAGAGTATATGTCCAAGAGGGGAAATTACAGTCCTTTATAATCTAGTCTTGGATTTAACATACCATCACTTCTGCTGTTTGCTACTGGTCACACAAGACCAATCTCGGTAGAAGGTAGAGGACTATACAAATGTGGACACCAGAAGCCAGGCTGTGAGGGCCATTTCAAGAGCTGGCTATGACTCAGGAAGCTAGTTTGATTTGTTGATGGACTTTCCAAACTCAGAATATATTAGTTTCTCTCCAATATGAAACTCTGATGTACCAGGTTGTGACTTCTGGGTGAATGGTTTCCCACAGTTACTGCATTCACATTGCTTCCTTGCCAGTGTAAATTTTCTGTAGTTCAACAAAGACTGACTTAACAGGTGAAGGCCTTTTCAAATTTCAGTACATTCACAGGTTTCTTGCTCGTGTAAGCATTACATTATCCAAAGATATGTGACCTTTTGGTATACATATTTAATACATGTGTAAGATTTTTGTTTAAAAAAAATTTTTTTGTTCCAAATGGTTGCAGATATTCATTGAGGTAAGACTTGAATTTCCCAGATCCCATGTTTCTCTCCAGCATGAACTGTCTGATGTTCAAATGGCTTCTGAATGAAGACCTGCTCACATTCCATACACATAGAATTTTTGTATATGAATTCTTCAAAAGAACCTGAGTACTGATTGATGGGCAAGGTCTTTCCTACTTTATTACATCTTGGCCTATATTCTTGACTCTGTTTTCCACAGGAGACAGAAGTTTAGGTTGTCTTTAAGTCCCAATCAGAGTTGCTAGAGGAGGCAGTCTAGTCTCAGACTGATGTCATCAGGCTCAATTAAGTGTTTTTATCCGAGACACCAAAATCTCCAAACCTTGTAGGTTTTGGAGGGACCTTGATTCAAAGGAGTCTGTCAGGAACTAAACAGTTGGAAATTTTAATGACAATACTGGTTAAGTTGCCTGAGGACCACGTCTGCTTTCCTTGATTTTTTTTATTGCAGTGCTAATGGTGATTAAGTATCTTAGCTTTTGTCTGGATCCATTTTTAACTCCAAGGACCTTTTCTTTGGCAGATACTGTATCTGCCCCAAGTCTGCATTTTAAAGATGTCATTCCATTGTCTTCTGTCCTTGATAATTTCTAATGAGACATCAACTGTCAGTCTTATTGGTGTTCCACTGAAGATGTCTTTTCTCTAGCTGCTTTAAAAATATGACCCATCTTGGATTTTCGGCATTTTGCTATTGGCACCTAGGCATAGTTTCAAACAGTTCTGCTTGACTGGGATTGGCTGAACTTAATCTGTGGTTTCATCAATTTTGGAAAACTGCTGGCCATAACTTCTAGAAGCATTGTTTCTGCCCCAATTGCTCTGTCCCTCTGTGATTCCAAGACACATGTCAGACATTTTGAGCATATCCTGATTGAGATCATCCAGTGATAATCTTATCTTCTGGTTCACCCATCTTTTTTCCTGTTGCAGTTACCTCATCTAGAGGGTTAATTTTTGAGTTCTAGATGTCCTTTCACACAAAACATTAATCATTCCTTGACATATTTCATATATCAACCCTATTTTCTTTCACATTAAATCTTATTTAATTTAAAAGCAAGTCTTATTCCACAAACTAGATCATTTGGATTCAATTGTACATTTTTCCCCTCTTGGTTATCTTGTCATGATTTTGCTTTACATACCTAGTAATCGTTAAACAGCATGCTGGATATTGTATATAAAAGAACTGTAGTTTCAGAAATTATCTCCAAGACAATTTCTTCTTCTGAAAATAGTCCCCCCTTGCTGTTAGGCAGAATTTTGGTAAGATTTAGTCCAAACTCCAAATTCATCCGTGCCTAGGGTATGGACCTAGAAAGTTTTCAAATGAGAAACTGGATGGACCTTTGTATCCTCTTCAGCTTTGCCTTTTAGAAATTGTCAGCTTAGATTTTTAGCCTAAGCTTCAACATTTTTTTTAAATGTTTTATTTCTAGGAGAGAGAGAGAGACAGAGACAGACAGACAGACAGCGTGAGCAGGGGAGGGTAAGAGAGGGAGTCACAGACTCTGAAACAGGCTCCAGGCTCTGAGCTGGCAGTCAGCACAGAGCCTGACGCGGGGCTCGAACCCACGAACCGCGAGATCATGACCTAAGCGAAAGCTGGACACTTAACCAACTAAGCCACCCAGGCGTCCCCTAAGCTTCAACATTTAACAAGTATCTTTATAGAAATAAACTGGCTATTCTTTTAAGGCTTTCAAAACCTCCAATTTTGCCACTCCAGCCCTATGCCATCAGTAAAAGCATAGCTGGTTTCTCTTTACCTTAATGGCCCTCTGCCTGGGCCAAATCCAGACCCCCCAGACTGAGTCCAGCTTCTGCAAAGGAAACTGGAGGGTAAGTTTCTGATCTTCCACTAACCTCTGAATAGTTCTTCCCTTTATAGGATTGAACCTAGTATAGACCTCATTTCCACATCACACTGATGCTTTAAAAAATATGCCTTTTGAAAATTATCCTGCTTTAGTAAGTTGTTAGATTGTGTGTTGACCTGCTGTGGGCAGTAACATCTCATGTGTAAATTTAAACCTCTACAGTGTTTATAAGGCAAATATTTAAAAGTGGTAAAAAACAAAAATGGTGATTTTGGTAAATTTGGGATGTATTAATTTAGAATACTAAGAACATTCTACAATGCAATTCACTCCTCCAATTCCTTTTATTATCTGTTTCTTATTTCTTTGACAGAACCCTTTTGTTCACAAAGAGTTATGGGAGGGAAGACATTATAAACAGCTGAATTTTTCTAAGAAATTAACACCAAAAGCTTCCTAAGTAAGATGGCCAGATCTTTGCCAATAAAATACTTACTTTTGACTGGCTTATTACAATTTACAATTATAAAATTGCTCTGTAACTATCAAGACTACATATTGATATAAAATTAAGTTTAAATTTGTTTAATTGCAGGTTCCAGGCTGAGCTGTTGGCACAGAGCTCAATGCAGGACCCGAACCCATGAACTGCAAGATCATGACCTGAGCCAAAGTCAGATGCTTAAACGGACTAAGTCACCCAGGTGCCCACTTTAAATCTGAATGCTAAGGTTTTTTCTGTGTAATGAAACCCTCTCAGAGGAACTTTTTCTTCCAAAAGCTCCCATTTTGTCATCCCCATATGGAATATATAAGCACATAACTAGAAATAAACATCTTATTCTTGCACCTCAAAGATTTGTATAGTTAGATAGCTTCTGTATAGTTTGATGCTTAATTTCCACTAGTGATTCTGAGATTTGGAAACCATGGCTATAAATACTGAAAAGCCAGCACATTTAATCTTAAACCTTCTAAGATTATTCTTAGTTGAAGGACCTTGCTTGAATTTAAATATGAATCAAGATTTGTTGCCTATATGCCACTTACATAGACTTAAAACAGCCAAAAAAGATTTCAGAAGCAGAAACCTACTTCTGAGAGATCATCCATTAAATAGTGGTCGCATTCTTCTAGATCCATTAGAGACAAGATTTTGGTATTCTAGTGTTAGTTTAAAAATATTAATCACTTCATTAATGTCACATTTTACTGAAATATTTTAACATTTGCTCATGATTAATGTATAGTGAGTGGAGATGCAATTACCACCCTCAAAAATAGTAAGTCATCATTAAGAACAGAAGGCTGTGAAAGTGATTCAATTCTTACACATACCATTATTATTTTTTCAAGTTTTATTAAGTAACCTCTACACCCAATGTGGGGCTCAAATTCATGACTCCAAGATCAAGAGTCACATACTCTTCCAAACTACCAGACAGGTGTTCCTGATATATACAATTGTATCACCAGTCCTACTTACTGGATACAATGTTTTAAAAACTTAACTATGATCTTTTAAAGAACTATTCCACATAGCTCATTTATTAAAACTAAGATGATTCCCTTTGGGGAAAAAAGGGTGGTAAACAGAGGACAATTATCATCACCCTCTGTAAAATATTACTTTGACCTACATTATTCGGAATTAATCTATCATAAGTTATCCCACTAATTGGAAATTTGACTTTTACTAACAACCTATGCCAGGGATCATCTGATCTGTGAGTCAACTGTAGTCTGCTGCTTCTTTTTTGCAAACACAGCTTTACTGTAACACAATCACGTTCATTTCTGTACCGATTATGGCTGTTTTTGCACTGCAACAGCAGAACTGAGTAGTGTCATACAGATCATAGGACCTGCTGAGTCTAAGATATCCACCATATGTCCTTACACAGAAAAATGTCTGCTCACATGAAAATATTTAAATGGATTTTTAAGTAATTTATAACTTCCAGTTTCTAAAAAAGATTTTATTAAATAATCTCTACACTCAATGTGGGGCTCCAACTCACTACTCATCCACAGGATGAGCCGGCCAGGCACCCTTTTACAATTGTTTTGAAACTAAAGAATTGGATACATTTTAGTTTGTATTTGAAAAATATATCACTGGTAATGGTTTCTCTCTATAAACCAAAAACATTTAGCAACTAAACCTTTGAGCGCCAACAAAGATGAAAAATCTGAAGATGAAATTTCTAAAAGATCAATTTAAGAGGGTATCTGAAGGCTCTGTTTTCATAACTTGGGTTTTTGTTTTGTTTTTAAAATCTTTTCACCTACACATTTAAAATAACCCAAGTCCTATACAAATAATAGCAGAAGGGACAGTGTGGGTTTCTTTTAATTTTACTTGTAATTTTAGGGTATTACACATAAAGTGGCTTCACTAACCCTTGCAAAGACAGTAATTTGGATAAAATGAAGTACAAGAATCTAAAGAGAACGCAAAGAAAATAAGAGCTCCAAGTTTAAACTGGTAAGATCTTTTAAGAACTGCAAGTACCTAAAACATATTAAATGATTAAGACAAAACATTTATTTTAAGGTCATAAGAAAATGATCTGGTGAGTGCATACATGTAATTACAACTAACTTGTATGACTGGTGAAGCAATGAGTAAATAGGTCAATTGTTAAGCCTACATCACTTGAATTGGAATAAAATTTAATACAAAATAATTTTGAAAAAATAGGTTACAATACTAATCGAATCTTAACTAAATATGAGGCAAACTTTTAGAAGAGGAGAGCCATTAATAAATTGTTCATAATTTTTACGTGAGGCAAATAAAACTAAATAGAAAATCAGCACTGTGGGAATAAACAAGTGTTTTTAAACTACAAACTGCGACAAATAGCTCTGTGACAACTATTCAGTGTTTACTGTACATCTTAGAACTACTTGTAAAATGACCAAACTAAAATTGCTACTAGCACTGTACTAATTTTAGGATTTATAATTTTATATATTAAACTTAGTTATGTTGAAATCTTAACTTTGACTACCATTAGCTTTCCTAAATCATTTCTATTGCTTGAAAAATTTCTATAAAACACTAATAAACACTTTAAGATTTAAATGATCTGAGAACTGTGGATTCCTCCACCTACCTGCCCCCATACCCAGAGATAAAACTAATATTGGAGGTGGGGATGGACTCATGCTTATAGGATGATATGGCTCAACTTAATAGTAAATATCCCCAAAGTTCATTAATTAGATTTTAACTAATGTAAAGCGAACATGGTACTTGGATATCTAATGATTGGATACTGGATAGGAGGGATTAATGCTTGTACAGTTTTCTCAACTACATACAGATGTTACCGTAAGAAATCCATTTTGAAGAGTGGTTCCTTCCACTATTAAATCTTAGAAAATTTTATTTTCAGACATTTGATAAACTGAAAAGGCTGCTAAGAACTTCAAGAATTCAAATACAATAAAAAAGTAAATAAAGCCCATAAGTATCGAAACAAGAATTGTTCAGCCTAAGAAGGTAATTAAAATTATTAAATTCAAGAAAAACATAAAAATTAAAGTCAAACAGACTTCACCAGATCCACAGAATATGAGAACATATACACCCATAAAGTTTGGCTTAATATTCATAAACCAACTAAGAGAAAACAAAAGTATATTCTTCAATGTTAGCAGCTCTAACAAACTAGAATAGGCTTCAAAATATTTCCAGTGGGTCAAGAGAATGTCTAGCCACAGCTCAAAATTCAGGTCCAGGTAACAACGGAATCAGAAATCTGTGCAATCTTTTCCTGAACATTTAAAGACTAAATTTTCACCAGTATGTGTACATCCAAAATTTTGGATCTCCTCTCATAGTATAAAAGCTTAGTAATATACCTCCCTACTAAAACTTTCATCATATTGAAAATTTATTTTTATTTTCTTATTTTACACAAAAAAGAAAATAACTTTTACCAATGAAATGGTAAAATTAGAGGCAACTATAACTTAAAATTATACAGCTTCTTAATGTTTTATTCAGAGCATTCTTTATACAGAAGAAGCTTCACTGATATTTAATTTACTGCAGCATCCTGTGGGTGAAGCACAAAATTACATTAATTATAAACAAAGAAACAAAGCACTTTTGACTTTTTAAAATTATATATATATTTATATCCAGTTGACAAATAGCATCACAATTATTACTGTATAAAAAACTAAAAATCACCATGGAAGCTAAGGCCTAAATCCTTATTCCAATTGTTCCCTTTTGTTTATATCTAAGAGATATTAGAAATTAAATTCCAGTACCTCAAAAAAAAAGGTCTACATTATTTACACACAGTATGGAAAATAAAAGCTGCTTTTTGGCTAAGTTAGATTGTGGTTACCTACACGCTATTTACATTGTAAATGTTAGGGGGGAAAAAGCACTACTAAACAAATACCATTTCAAATGGAAATGCATTATGCCTGGAATTTTGGTCTAAAATTAATTGTATATCCTAGTGTCTGTAAACAGAATTTGTCTTCCAATAATCTACTAAAAATTTGAAAAGGAGTACCACTATGCACCTTTATATTGCTAATCTAAACACTGTTAAGTACAATATTGTATTACAAGCACTGAAGCTTAAATGAAACAATGGCAACATGTGTGTAGATGGAATTTTATTTAAAACTGTAAAATATAATGCCTTAATGTTTACCCATAATTATGAGACTATCTAATATTTTTTCATCCTTTAAGTCTCATATATAATATGTCCCTAACAGTGAAACCTTCCAGTAACTTACCAAAAAAAAAGTTTAATTATATTATTCTGTTTTTAGAATTACTTTTCTAATATTTAAAAACATATTTAAACCCTTGGCAAAAACAAACGCAATCAATTCAGTGTAACAGACTGAGCTTTAAACTGTACTTTAATTTTCAATTAACTGAAACCTACAGGCTTAATTGAACCAAATGTAGAATTTTAAATGACCCACTATGAAGCTTTCAAATCAATTATAGAATGCATAGAAAAGTGGAGATAAGTTTTGGGGAAGGTGTAAGGTAGTTTTGGGAAAATGGTAAATGCTAGTTTTAATAACAAAAATGGTACTTAATGTACATGAAAGTTAAATTAACAAAGTATAAAAGAGAATAGCTTAAATAAACTGGGATTCACATATTACAATAGCAAAGTCATGACCAAATGAACTGAAGACAAGAACAGTTCTGAAAATTCTCTTTTCAGCCTACTTCCAAAAGAAATAGTCAGGCTTTTTTCCTGTACATAGTTTTGAGCTTTGTCTATACCATATATAGTAGAAAAATAAATTCTTTAGCAACCTAGAAACAGTTTATAAAACTCTTAAAGTTTAATTTTCTTTGCCAGACATGCCAATGTTAAACTGACAGCTATAAATTAAAGCTATATAGACAATAGGTTATTAAGTAATATAGAACAAGTTAAGAATACTACATTTACCGGATTTTTCTTTTTAAAAATTACTGTACTTTCTTAATTCCTGTGTGCTTTGCAATAGGAATAATAGGGACTTTGTTTTCTTAGAAAAGATAATAACATGTAAGAGAATAACACAAATAAGATAATTTATACTATACATGTACTTCAACAGCAGCCTGGTTGATGTTGACATTGTGATTCTGAAGTTAAAATTAGAAGTACAATACCTAGGACATAACAGTTGGGAAAGACAGTATTTATTTTACGGAAAAATGGAGCAAATCAAACTCTTAGGAGCCTCGAATCTCAAAATCATCTATTTACTATAATACACATAAGACAACCTTAAAACTGTAGTATGAATGAGGATTACAACATGGACCAAAGAATTTCCTTTTTCCTACAGGAAAAGATAACCTAACAAGGAAAAACAAACCATTTTTTTTCCTTTCCAGAAAAAAATGGCATGATTTAATAAACAAATTTTGAATAAAGCCTAAAAAAATTTATGCCAATTCTGCAATTTTTATCCATAATTTAGTGTTCTGGTTGTATCTTTACTAACAAAATGTTTAACCCCCCAAAGCAGCATTCATTTACAGCAAATCTGGTACCAACATCAAAAGAATAAATTGTTTTAAAAAATGGTGCAAAAGCATTTTGGATTTTAGTACAACATATCACAGAAAAGAATATGAATACAAGTTTGCAACTTTATATATACACACTCCAAAGAGGCAGTCAGTACCCAAAGTATTTTTATTGCTATATTAGCAATGGATTTTTGGATATGTTTTTAAGGGCCACATAAAAATAGATTCAAGGAACAGATTAAATTGAAGTCCTAGATTAAAATGTTTGGTTTAAAGAATTTTCTACAACAAATCTCATGTTTATGTACGAAAAGTTATATAACCTTATATGAAAATGTCATGAAGTATTTTCTACACTATACTAAATGTATTTCCCAAGAGGGAAAAAATTAAAATATCTAAAATATATTAGATTAAGATTACAAGACCATCATAGATCTTTTGAACATGCATCTGTTTACAGAATTAACAGTATACAAGATGTTTATTTAATTATGGACCATAAAGAAATGAGTTGGTGACAACTATCCTTTGCACAACATTATCAACTCACTTTAGCCACAAGTATATCCTTGGTATGCATGTACAAGAAATACGTTCATTTACCCCTCATCAAATCATCCACAGGTTTATTTAGAAGTAAAGATGAAGGTGCAGAAATATGTTAAGTGTATTTTTCTTTCTTTCAAACAACATCCCAAGCATGGCATAAGTAGCCTGAAATTATAAAATACTTAACTGGGCTTTTAGTTATCTACACAGACTGCTAAAATGTAAATGAAGTTGCCCAAATTAGCACATCAAATAACAAAATCAGCCATAAAGCAGGCTGAAAAGCATTAAATGTTTCATATATGTGAGTTTTTAAATCATTTAATTTCTATAGAAAAATTTTATTCACAATATAATGTGACAGAAAATGCCACAGGAATGATATACTGATTGCAATAAGGTTGCATGCAACAGCAGCTTTGTATTTTATAGCTATTTTTGTTTATAAAAATTAAACCTCTCCAGTCATGCTTATCACATGTTAGATTTGTAATGTAAATGAATAAGGAATTATACCATATAGTTCAAAGAGAAAATGTCTCATCATTTTGACTGTGAATCACCTGTAAGAAAAATCAAGTATACTACTGAACCCTGAAACATGCATGCCTAGATTTGCTTTTTGTCCAAATTCAGGCTGTCTGCAATCAATTCCTACTTATATAATACCAAGAGGATCTGTCTGTAACTGTGGTTGAATCAGCTGAGGTTGCAAAGGTGGTGGCAACTGAAGCGGTACCATTGGTTCCACCAACTGTCCTGGGTTTGAAGGTGGTGGAGGAGCCACAGTGTTCACAGTTTCCACAATTTCTCCATTATAAAAGAAAAACTGACACTGCTGAATGAATGTTTCAACAACAGACTGATGGATCTTAGTAGTAGACAGAAACTCTCGATTTTCAAAATCGGGTCTCATCAAGGTTGGCCAAAAACAGATGGATAAGTTGTCTGCTGTCATAAGGTTGATTTTGTTTTGTTGACTAACCCTGAAATTATGATAGGAAAAAGCAATTAGAAATCAATCAAAATTCATGGCAATTTAAGTATCATAGACCTCAGAAGATTTAGTTTAAAATTTTATCTTAACTTCAAATTTAAACCATCTTTCTTCTTGTGCATTCTAAGATGTTCAACTACATTCTAGGAATAGGAGTCATCAAATCCATTCCTTGTGAAAATCGAAGACAGTCTTTAAAAAATGTGGTACTTGGGGGTTTTATAATTTACGTACAGAAGCCTCCTTGGTGTGTGTGAAAAAAACTTTTTACTCAGTGTAAGGACATGTGACAAATTTTAATGAGTTTCTGACAGATTATTCTAACTACATATCCAAATTTCTTGACTACTATCATATATGAAAAGACAAACCATGGCATGCCAGCTCTTTGAACATTGGAAAAATCAAACTTCAGAAAAATTACTCTATCACAGGCTCCAACCAAGAGACTTTATGAGAGCCTCCAACCAAGAGACTTTTTAACTTTCAAAAAAAACTAATTTCTAATATTGAAAAAAAAATATTTTCAATCATTAAATATACTGTACCTTGCTACAAAGTTAATTTGAAAGACAGTTCACAGAAACACTTTCCACCTTATTAAGTAAGAATTACTTAATAAGAATTTACAAACGATTGTTCAATATTAAACAGATTTACATCTAGCTCTTTAAATATGTAAGCAAGCACTTCTACCATTGTCTGTAATGAACAAGAAACCTAAGAGGCAAATCTTAAATTATAAATCAAAATTATTAAATTGGGGAATCTTAGTATTTTTATCTGATGCTTTTATTCCACACATAAACAAAGAGCCCAGTAAACAAGGCAGTGGGAAAATCTTGTAATTAAACTTATAGATCAAAATATTTTATTTAAAAAAAATTTTTTTTAATGTTTTATTTATTTCTGAGAGAGAAAGAGACAGCATGAGCAGGGAAGGGTCAGAGAGAGAGGGAGCCACAGAATCTGAAACAGGCTCCAGGCTCTGAGCTAGCTGTCAGCACAGAGCCCGATGTGGGACTCGAACCCACGAGCCATGAGATCATGACCTGAAGTCGGATGCTTAACCGACTGAGCCACCCAAGTGCCCCAAAATATTTTAAATATAAGCCAAAGAAACCCCTCCTTCCAGCCACAGGAATTGCTCATCTGAGGTAAAATAATGTGCCCTAAAAATATGTGTTCTATGGTAAAAGTTATTACTATTTGTGAAGAGACAAAATTAAAGTATTCAGAATAAAGTTAACTAACTGAGTCCAATCAGGTGTTTCTATGCAGTAGACAAGTGTAGATTCTGAAAACAAAAAAACAAGAACACCTATAAAGTTGAAAGACATTACAGTATGGACATCAGGTCTAATTGCTCAGTCAAAAACTACAAAAGAAAGGTACCAAAAGAGATCAAAGTGGCTAGGAAAGGCTTTCTTGAAGAGGTAATGTTTAAGAGTGATGGGCAAATGGTAAAATGGTAGGAAGGAAAGGTAATTCAGTCAAAACATGGTTCTCAACTTCAGTGTGTATCAGAACTTTCTGGAGGGCTTGTTAAAACACAGACTGATAATTATGTCTGGGGTGGGACCTGATAATTTGCATTCCTAACAATTCTGGGGTGAAGCTGTTACTGGTTTGAGAACATTTTGAGAACTGAGGCAGTCATGTTAAGAGGTAATAATAGGCACAAATTGATACCTCTGATTAAGTGCTATTAGTTTAATACAGCTACTTGCTGTGTGCTTGGGGGAAATGCAAAGAATGTATAACTGAAGAAGTCAGAACTAGACCACTTAACGTTGAACATTTTTTTCTTTAGGATATAGGATGTTATTCAGTAAATAAATGTTTTCTATAAAACATTTTTTATAGAAAGATCATTCTTAGATCAGGATCACAGGAGGATCAAGAGGAAAACTGGCATGGAGAGAGTTTAATTAAAATGAAACTAGAGTTACCTAAAGGAGAAATGATGATGGCTAAACTAAAGCAGTGGCGGAGGAACAAAAAGGAAAAATAATTAGGGGTGAAAAAACTGATTCAACACAGTAACTCACTGAATATGGAGGCTGAAAGAGACTATAACAAAAGAGTAACTCCATGGATTAATTTCTGCAATGTGTTAATCATCAATTATATATTTATTTATCATTGATTTCCTATACTAGAATTTAATGAGTGACTGCTTTATTCACTTTCTATGTCCCTAGCACTTTTAAGAATACCTGGCACAGAGAGTTCTCATTACAGTCCAGTTGAACTTTCAAAATTTAATCCTGATGATGTTATTTCTCTGCTCTACTCTTCAGTGGTCCCCCTACCACTCAGAGTGACAGGCATGCAATGCTATTTTCAATGAGAAAGTCTCATTCCTCACCTCCTCATAAATGTCAGTTGGAAGTCAACAGTGTACTTAGTGACATACACTCATGAAGCAATTTCCTTATCTTGTCAGTAAAACATTTTGAGGATTAAAGCTAGACATACTACACTTTGAGAAGTACTGTCCTATAAAATCTCACACTGTCTTCCCTTTCCAACCTTACCTCTTACTCTGCATCCTTTTCTCTACTGGAATCACAAAGTCCTCTGCCATTCCTCAACACATCATGTATGCTTCTGTTGTATGGCTGTATTACTGAAGCCAAACATGGTGCTACCTAAATTAATATAGTAGACTAGTACTGTGCTTCTTTGAACATGCTTTCCCTTTGTCTTTTTCCCCTATTCTTTTAAATAAAGTAAGATTCCTACTTTAGCACTTTAATCTGGCTAAACAATAATATGTTCACAAACCATCCTTATACTTCATGTTGGGTAATATCTCTGACAGTACCATGTATACATATGTTATCATTTCAAGAACCATTTGTATGGTAATTTTCAAAAGATGATACTCCACTAATTATATGACAATACTAGTATGTTGGTATTTTCTCAGGAGGGAGACTTCAGAGAATAGTTCCTAGAAACCTTAAGATAATTTTATGCTACACTGATTATAACAATAAAACTTTAAACATTTAAGAGATACAAATTGAAATGTATTTGAGTTTTAACATTGATTTAAAAGCTAAAAAATTTCAATTCATTAAAGTGTCAGTAGAAAATATTGTAAGGAGCAATATTTTGAAAAACTTAGCACAAATACTAGTAATTCTATTTAGTCCCAAGAACAACTCTGAGTTGTTATATTTCTCATTTTATAGTTGGGAAAATCAAGACTTACGCAAGGTCAGTAATATGCCAAAGGTCACATAACTAATAAGAATGTTTCAAGACTGAGCCTCTCTGACTCAACAGTCTGAGCTATAAGCTGACACAATACTGCCTTTCACTTAATAAATGCTACTGAGAGAGTATCATTTTAGAAAAAAGAATAAACTTGAAGCTTAACATATTTACAGGATTAATGTCCTACATTTCAGGTTAATAGGATGGGTGGTAATATGATTCTAAGTCTTTGATAAAACTTTACTGTGTGGGCTATATCCGAACAAAATAGGCAAGATATACAAAAGCAATATAGTGTGAGAAAAATCAAGTGAAACCTCTTAATAAGACTTGGGGGTCTACTCCTAAGATGTGTCACTTATTAATTATGTGACAATGAGTATCCTTCAAATAGGTTCATGTGGTTAAGAGTCATTTTATACCTAAAATTCTAAGAGTCTAAGAAGAAAAATAGTAATATTCTTACTTATATTACACTTATACTTACTATTTACATAATCTAAGAGTCATGTACTAAGAGTCATGTACTAAGAGTCATAGTCATATACCTTTCTTTAAAGAAGTTGTGAAAAGTCTATTTTTAAAATCCAGGAGAAAGACCCAAAATTGAACTGTATGTTTAAATTAGTTTGTCTCCTTTTCTCTATCTTATTAATAACCCAATTTAAAGTTGGAAGTTTAAAATTTATAGTGCAACAGCAAAAACAAAAGATAAAAATACCTGTTTAGATGTGTTATTACGTATCTGAATACATCATAGTTTACAGGATGAAATTTCTTAACAATTTCTTTCAATGCATGAAGACGTTCTGTTTTATCAGGGATTTCTGTAAAATTAAAGTAGGGAGGAATCTGTTGAAACGCACACATTTAAAGATACTTGATAAAGCTTCCTGCTTTGCTTATTGTAAAAGACAATAAAGAATCTATTTGAAGCATATAAGCATAAGAAAATGTTCTAAGAAACTTGCTAAATACGTATCATCTATCATAATAGTCTTTTTGCAAGTAAAGCTAATCACGAGGTCAAAGTGACTCAGAGATGATAAAATTCAAAATGGTAATACTGAATAAGCACCTGTTTTCCTACCTTACTTTTTAAAAAATGACTTAAGACATGAGGCCAAAGTTAATTTGACTTTAAAAAACGTAAATACACATGTGTACACACCATACACAAGTTAATATTTTACTCAAATATGTTACAGATACATTCATTTGAAGAGTTCATTTAATTTTCTTACAAAATCTCTGAGTTTGAATTGAAAATACAAATTTCAAATTTCTAGTATAATGATCTTCAAATTGCTAGAAGCACTGAGTCACCTGAGAGCTAAAACTAAATATTCCTTGGGAACAATCTCCTGGATTCTGATTTTGTTTACTTACAGGAAAATAACCTTTAAGAAAGAGTCATAACTTTTATTAGCTACACATTCTAGTGCATGGCTGATTTTAACACAGAGCAATCAATATATAAAACACACCATTATCATCCCTCTTCAAAAAAGGAGGCTTACAACTTACTTGCTGCTTCCAATAGTTCTGGATGAAGAGAATATGGAATTAAAGGGTCTGGCAGATCTGCAAAGAAAGCTTTAAGAGCTCCAGCGACAGCATTTACTGTTACTTCCATTGATACTAGACTGATATTATGATCTACAAGACAAAAGTTTAAATTGATACACATATATAAATATATATATTATTTATATATATAGTAAAATTTCAATATAGTATAAGAGACATAAGCTAAATATAGGTACTTGTATATACAAATATTATTAGAGTCTTCTCCTCAGCGAGGTTTCTTTACAGGCTGATTCATATCTCCCCCAGTTTTTTTTAAGTTTATTTTTTAGAGAGAGACAAAGAGAGCACATGGGGGAGTGGCAGAGAGTTGGGGTGGGGGAGGGACCATTCCAAGCAGGCTCTGGCCCGTGGAGGCTCCATCCCATGACATGACCTGAGCCAAAATCAAGAGTCAGAAGCTCAACCAACTGAGCCACCCAGGAGCCCCTCCCCTTCTGTTTTAATGTAAGTTTGTCTACATAAGGGAGAACCAAGCAGGAAGCATCTTCTATTACAGCAAATTTAAAATGCTGTTAGGCTTATTAGTATGCATAGAACATTAGCTTTCACTAATACCTACCTTTTAAAGTAGTTTATTTACATAACCTACTTTAAAAGATCATAAAGGGGGCACGTGGGCTATCGGGATTCTCTTTCTCTCTCAAGCTCTCTGCCCTCCCCGAACTCTCAAAATAAACTTTAAAAAAGGCCATAAGAAAAGAGAAAGACAAAAGATAGGGATTAAGCATATAAATTTTAGTTTACACCTTCTAGCTTATACTTGTTGAAATCAAATGGGTTTACACCTTCTAGCTTATACCTGATTTTCTATATGGAACAGCTTGATTTCCACACTTTTCAGTGAAAAACAAGAATGGAATATACTAAAGGTGTATCATAAGGTTAATCTGCTATTAAAAGAATCATTTTTTTCCTTTTATAAGTATAATGGATACTTGTGAGAGAAAATGTAAAAACACAGACTAACAAAAAAGAAATTAGCCCCCATTACCTAGAAACAATCACTGTTTATATTTGATTTATTCTGGTATGTTTCTTTTTACCCTTTTTCTATTCAGTAAAAAGAATAGAAAAATCATAACATACATTTTACACTGGATTTATCTAAGATGATTAAAATTTCACAAGCAAACTTTTAAAATCTTTTCTGTGTGTGCCAGGTAACATTTAATTGTAATATAACTGAAAATTTGCAAGAGTGGTATTAAGAACTCACACATCCTTAACCCATTAAAAACTCTTTGCCCTAAATGGTTTTAATGGCCACAAAACATCCCCCCAGATTTAGTAATTTACATAACATTTTATTACTGAACATTTACATTTCATTTAAAAACATTAAAGATGCTGTGATAAACACTACTATATACTAAAGCTTACTTTCTTAGCCTACATTTCCTATAAGAAGAACTATCTGATGAGTATTTAGTATGGTGTGTGGCACAGAAAACTCTTCATTATCTCATTATTCATCCCAGTTCCTCTTATCACTCCCATTCTAGATAAGAAAAAGTTAGGCTTTAGAAAAACTAATTTCCCTATGGCACAGTAAGTGACTGAATGAGAAAACAAAACCATAAAGTATAATTCAAGAAGCCCTAGTATTGACTACAACCTGTCCTATCATTACTGTAAGTGAAAATGCACAAATTTAAAATGAAATCCTATATATAGAATATACTTTCAGAGCTTTCACACCACTCAACAGCTGACATTTTACCATTTTAACACACACAAATCCACATTATTTTACAGGGGCATCTTGTATTCTACTTATAAAGCATGTGGATAGGCCCCCACCATTTAAAAGAATTTCAGACAATGTTATCATAAATGCTCTTTCAAGCATATCTTGGCAAGCTTACACAAAGACTTCTGTAACATAAATATTTGTACGTGGAATTTCTGGAGTAAACTTAACTGAATTTTAATAGATATACATGAACTGCCTCTCAAAAGGCACCCATGACCAGCAGTGTACAACATACCTGTTTGTCTACACTCTATCAGCAATTTTTTTCACTGTGATAATAAATCAAAATCAACATCAACTCTTTTTGTTTTAGGGTTTATATCTACAAATCATAGAGACAGAGCATATTTTCATATACTTTTTGGCCACTTTCTTCTGATGTGAATTGCTTAATCTAGCCTAGATATTATTCCACACTTTCCTCAAGTTTATAATAGTTTGTCTTCTGGTTTTGTTTATGTTTTATCCACTATCTCACACAGAGACAGGAGTCCATGTTATCATCCTGTTTAGGCTTTCTACATTTCCTATCAAGTATTAGGCCTTTGCTACTCCAAGATTAGAAAAATATTCACTGATTTTTCTCCATGTGCTTATAGGTTTTTTTACAATTAAAACTTTGATTTGTTTTTATTCCTAATGGTTAGTTTGTCCTAGAGCATGGAAAAAATTTTAAATTGCATCTTTAAATAAGTACTATCTTTGATTACAAAGATGTTGATTTATCATAAGTCAATTTATTGCTTTTCTAATTCTGGTAATGGATTTACAGCTTTCCTATTTCTTAACTGTGGTAAATATTCTATCATACATTTAAAATCCTGCTTCAAAACTCTTTCCTCTCAAAATCCCACATCCTTAGAAAATCAATCTTCCCACCATGAAATTTCAGTAAGGAAAATAATTTAAAAATGATTTTATTCTATATACCTCACCTTGATCAAACTGCTTTTGAATATTGTCTTGATCAGTTTTGTTCCCACTAACACGGTAGAGTCCTTCAGTACATAATCCTAAAAAGAATAAAGAAATACACAAGCTTTTATACATACATACATACATACGTGTATACAACAAAGAATACACTCAACCTTATATACATATTAGTAACTTACAAAACTGTGGTGGTAAAATACTATTAATAATTAAAATTTTTTGAGCATTTCTTTTGAAATTCTTAATGGACTACTTTTTCTCTTAAATCATTTAGGACATCCAGTTCCATGCAAAATGAAAAAATATGTTTCTTACTATTTCTTCCACTAAATACAGCTAAAATTCCTGAACACAGTATTTAAAAAGCAAACATCAAAATTCTGAATGGTGATGAGAAGACAGGCTGTCTAATGATCTTGGCACTTGAAGAACAAAATGATAGGGAGTTCTCTGGGGTTTCTTTTTACCTCATATATACTGGACTGGACAACAGAGAAGTTTCAATCCAGAGATACCATAAAACATAGGCAAAAAAGAGAAAGGAAAAAAATAACAGAAAACCAGCCACAACAAGAAAAGTTTTCTCTCTCAAGTGAAAGGACTGTGAAAGGTATAGACTTAGAAAGCAAAAACAAAACATTTTAAAATTACATCTGCCTTCCTCCAGCCAAGGACCATGAAACCCACTCCTCACATGTATGAGTGGGTAACTCAATAGGGAGATTAAAATTCCACTTCTGCCCAGCAGTAAAAAATGGCAACACCGCTTTTCCTCTTCCTGTGGTGTCAACAGGGGTGAAGAGAGATCAGAATCCTGGGGTAAGAGGGAAATTACCCTCCCCACCATGGTAGTGTCAGTAGAGGCCCAGGGAGACCAAGTAAGTCATCAGGGCTTCCATCCTTAACTGCTGGTGCAGTGTCAGAAGAAGTTTACTCAAACAGAAGATCCAAAGGCTCATAGTATAATATCCAAAATGACCAGGATACAATAATAAAGCTAAAATATTCATCATACCACAAACCAAAAAAATCTCAATATGAATGAGAAAAGATAATTATAAGACACCAACACAAAGGTGCCAGTTTTGGAATTATCTGACAAAGATTTTAAGGCAGCTATCATAAAACATTTCAATGAACAATTATAAACACACTTAAAAAAAGGGAAAGTTCATGAAAAAACAAATAATAAGAACAGGAAGCTTTAGAACTAAAGAAACTGAAACAGAATGGAGATGATAGAGCAGTGAATGAATGACCTTGAAGATAAATCAATAGAAATTACAGAGTCTAAACAACATAAAGAAATTTATACAGGAAAAGGAGGGGGGGGGAATAAAAAAGAAAAGCCTCAGGGAATTATGGACAGTAACGAAAGATCTAACATTTGTGTCACTGGCCAAAATCTATACCTATTCTCTATGTTCAACAGGAAGTTTCTTAAAGCATTTCTAAAAGAGACTCAATTTCATAAGGCATTATACTCTTCTGATCACAGGTGTTAGATTAAAATTGAAGGTAAAAAGATAAAGTCACGTTTTATAACAAACTGCTACAGAAATAAGTACAGATACAAATATACATACATTTTTCTTAGCTTTCCTAGAATTTTTTTTTTTTTTTTTTTTTTTGCTGAGATAGTCCAGAAGCAGCCCCAATATTGGTTTCTAAGTATCATTTTCTACCAAAACAAACCACAGCAATTTGGAGAAAAGGCAGATTCCAAGGATGAATCAGGAAAAATATAAGCCATGCCTGGTACATCTGATGCCAGTAAGTTGAGCAAGTACTTAAAGAATTATAGGGATATATCTTAAAAGGACACAGACGCCATGAAGAAGCCTAAGCTAGGATGTTCTGAGTAACATGAATGTATTATAACTCACTGGATATAATAAGAACACATGAACCTCTATAAATAACAAGTTACTAAATTAAAGTTTTAACTTCAGTGAAGAAGTATGACAGACACCACCAAATAATCAAAATTCCTGGGCTAAACTGATACTCTGCCTCAACAGGTCTGATGTATTTAAAAAGACATTAACAACCTTGGTGGTATTTCTAACAAGAAAGCATAATTCAAATCTAATAATGAGGAAACATCAAATTCAAACTGAGAGAGAAAGAGTAGTTCATTTATATAGTGAAAAAACTAGTGGTCAAAAGTCTGATGATAATCTCAAAAATTCTTTTGAATTAAAGGGGCTAAAAAAAAGGCTTAGTCAAGTTAAGCCTCCGATTTAGGCTCAGGTCATGATCTCAAGGTCCGTCAGTTACAGCCCCACGTTGGACTGTGTGCCGACAGCTCAGAGCCTTGGAGGGGCTTGGGATTCTGCGTCTCCCTCTCTCTATGCCCCGCCCTGCTCGTGCTCAAGTGCATGAGCTCTCTCTCTCCCCAAAATAAATAAAAACATTTGAAATAAATAAATAAAGGGGCTGAAAAAGACATGATCGCTAATTTAGGTGATTAGGCATAATACACCTAAATTAAATTATATCCTGGACTGCCCCTCTCAAAAAGAATTAAATAACTCCAAATGTCAATAATGCTAAGGTTGACAACCCCTGACATAGAGATAAGGTATTTATTATTACTTCCTAAATGAAAATTTTAAGGTACTTAATCATATACACCAAAAATCTTGCCTTCCATTTACTAATAATTAAATGATGTTTAAAAAAAATGAACAAAAAACATCCCCAACTCAATTATGAAGATGTGAATTATCAAAGTTTTACTTGGGCTTAAATCACCCAAAGTATCTATCATGGGCCTCTAAGCAATAAATAAAGGCATTAGAAATCTATTTCAATATTCTAAAACTAAATTTAAAGATTGTTACATTGAAAGTAACTTTAAACTAAGTCCTCTTTTTTCTTTTATTAGAAAAGTAACTAACCCTTGTGCTGTACAGAGTTATTGGTATCTGAAGCTCTAAAATGGTCCAAGTTCTATCTGAGCCGCTAATAAAGAATATAAAATAAGAGTTTCAAAGCCTGTTTCTGTATACCTTCAGGATGAAATAATACTAAATTCACAAAATAGATTACATAGTGTAAGAGAAAAGTAAAGTGTGTAGATAACATAAATTAGACAAACATGGCCATGTAGACATGGCATCAGTAAAGAGATGGAGATGGGAATTTCAGGGCTTGGTTTCCCCCAAAAAGCAACTAAGAAACTGTCAAAAAGTGTGGGCATCAATGTTTGCAGAACTATGAAATCTAGTAAAAAAAAAAAAAAATCACAATCATTAGAAGCCTTGGTGAAGATAGCAGCTTTTAACTGTCCACCTACCATACCCATACACTTCAGATTAGCAACAACCATAACGATGACAGCCTGTGCTTTGGGCAAGGTTACAAGTGCCAAAGGAAGCAATACAGATCTTATTCTTAAGGAAGTGTGGTGATGGGTTTTGACCAGTTTCCCAGATGGAACAGCACAAGGGCTTACTCATATGTTACACTCAACTTTCCTAGGGCTAAGGTAGCTTCACTGGCTTTTTAAAGGGCACAAGTATTGGCTGTAGCAATGTGGAAATGGAAGAAGCAAGTTAGGACCAGCAAGCCTATCATGGAAGATTTTGGCAAAGTAGACAGTGGGGGATTAAGAATTTTAAAAGCTTCTACATATACTGGGGAATCAAGAAGCCCACATGCATCCCCAAAGCTGAATACATCCTCAGAAAATGCCTGACAAGATTAGAAACTTTGACCTCTGGCTAATCACAAACACTGCTCAAGCTGGAAGTGAAGGCTCAGGCAGAGTTATATTCTGGTTAAGTGTTAAAAGAGTAAGCCAATACAATGTGCAAAGACTTGGAAATAATTTTTTCCAGTGACTTCAAACATGTAAGCAAACTGTCAAAACACTAGCTAACCACTAAGTTAATGGAATAGAGACGTCAGTGGCCACAAATGACAAAGAATACGGACTTTAAAATAGTAGTTTAGGAAAGACCCCAAATAAGCAAACATAGCCAGTAAACAGCAAGAGAAACTCTGATAAGGGAGGAGAATCTGATTTCCATAGACAACACAATATTCAACACCCCTTATTTTCAACAAAATATTAAGAAGCATAGAAAAACACAAAACTGGTATGCTCAGAAACAATATGGTATGCTCAAGGAACAAAAAGAAATGAACACAAACTGTCCATGAGGGAACCCAGTCTCTCTACTACACAAGAACTTTATTTAAATCAACTGTTCAAAAACAACATGAAGAAGTGAAAGGAACCAGAAGGATGACAATAAAGTGAGTATCAGGGCGCCTCAGTGGCTAAGTCAGTTGAGCGTCCGACTTCGGCTCAGGTCATGATCTCGCAGTCTGTAAGTTTGAGCCCTGCATCGGGCCCTATGCTGACAGCACACAGCCTGGGGTCTGCTTTAGATTCTGTGTCTCCCTCTCCCTCTCCCTCTTCCCCTCCCCTGCTCATGCTCTGTCTCTCTGTCCCTCCCAAAAATGAATAAACACTAAAAAATTTTTAAATAAAAAAATGAGTATCAATAAATACAAAGAAATTATAAGAACTAAAGAGAAATTCTGGAACTGAAAAGTAGAATAACAAAAATGAAAAATTCATTAGAGAGGTTAAAAAGCAGATTTTAGCAAACAGAAGAAATAATCAGTGAACTTAAAGAATGGTTAATTGAGATTATCCAGTCTGGGAGCAAAAAGAGAAAAGGATGAAGAAAAATGAACAGAGCCTAAGAGATTTCTGGGACACCATCAAGTTTACCAATACATGCACAAGGGCTTTCCTAGATGGAAAGGAAAATACTTAAAGAGATAATGGCTGAAGACGAAATAAGGAAAAATACGAACAAACCACAAATACATATATCCAAGAAGTCAGCAAACTGCAAGCAGGACGAACTCAAAAAGAGGTACACTAAAAAAACAAAAGACAACTGAATCATATCCTAGGAATCCACATTAAGATTAACAGCCTATTTCTCTTCAGAAATCACAGAGGCCACAAGGCAACAAGAGGATATAAAGTCCTCAAGAAACTATCAACCAAGAATTCCGTATCTGGAAAAACAAAAATGAAGTAAAAAACTGAGACATTTTCAGATAAATAGAAATTGAGAAAGTTTATCAAGAAACGCTAAAGAGAGTCTTTCAGGCTGAAATACGAAGTCATATCAAAAAAATAAAGTAAAAGTAATTACAGATATTTTTATAAACCAGTAATACTGCAATTTTGATTTGCAGCACCTTTTTGTTTCTCTAGGGTTTAAAAAATATATGAAACAATAATTATAAGTCTATGTTAATGAGCACACATGTCTCAGGATACAATAGGAACAAAATAAAAATAAATTTTATGAAAATTTACTACTTCATCAGAAACATTTATGAAATTTACAACTTGCATCAAAAACATTATGAAGAAAGATAATCTACAAAGTGGGATAACACATTTGCAAATCATTTGTATAAGGGTCTAATACCCAGAATATACAAAGAACTCTCATAACCAAACAAGAAAAAGACAATCTAATGTAAAAAGTGGCAAAAGACATTTCTCCAAAGATATACAAATGCCCAACAAGCACATGAAAAATGCTCAATATTATTAGCCATTAGGGAAAAATCACAATGAAGTGTAACTTCATACATAGGAATGAAAAAATTATGGTTATACTAAAAAAAAAAAAAAAAAAAAAAGGAAAACAAGAGCTGGTAAGGATGGGGAGAAATGGAAACTCTCAAGGACTGGTGGAGGGGATATAAAATGGTATGGATGATTCCTCAAAAAGACATACTCTGAGGCATATACTCTAAAAGAACTCAAAACAGGTATTCAAATACTTGTACACAAATCCATAAAAGCACTATTCAAACAGTCAGGAATGGATGAAGAAAATGTGAAATATGAGGAGTAACTACATACTTAATGGGTACAGAATTTCCTTTGGAGGGATGAAATATTCTGGAACTAATTAGGAGGGAATGGTTATGCAACTCTGTGGATACACTTACTAAATGCTACTGAATTGTATACTTTCAAATGGTTAAGTTATAGGTTACATGATTTTTACCTCAAATAAAAAAACCCTAAAAAGCTCATGTGGGGGAAAAAAAAAATCAAGTATTGGTAGGATATAACCTTATTGAAGTTAGATGCTACACAATTAAAAATGTATTCTTCTTGCTTGATAGAAATGTAAAAACCACAGAGGGAAGTAGATGGGTCAAGAGTAGTATTAAGGCATATCATATTTCAAGAAAACCGCAAAATGCAATATGCATTTAGACAAAACAAAACATATTCTACATTAATCAGTTACTTTAAAATATTAAGGGCGCCTGGGAGGCTCAGTCGGTTAAGTGTTGGACTTTGGCTCAGGTCATGATCTCACGGTTCGTGGGTTCAAACCCCGCGTCGGACTCTGTGCTGACAGCTAGCTCAGAGACTGGAGCCTGTTTCAGATTCTGTGTCTCCCTCTCTCTCTGACCCTCTCCTGCTCACACTGTCTGTCTCTTTCTCCTTCAGAAATAAATAAAGCATTAAAAAAATTTTTTTTAATTAAATAATTTGATGATCTGGCAATGCTAAACAAACAAACTAGTTGATACAATATACTGTTATACTCATCAGATTCTCTCTTCTGAGAATTTGGAATTGGAGACTTAAAGACATCTGGTTAGGCTCAGGATGTAATTAAAACTAAAACATAAAAAATATAGGAGGTGTGATAGACAAGGTAAGGCAAAGAGAGAGAAAAGGACACAGAAAAACAGATGATACTATTACCTGGATTCTAGTCCACTGAGATAGATACTCTTGGCTTCCAGAGATAACTGTGCTTTCAACTAAGTGTATTTTTTTGGATTTTGTTTTCTTGCAACCAAAATAACTTAGATTTTAAAAGCAATTCTTAGGCAATGGAATTCAGTTGTTTTGTCTTCTAAGGGCTCAAAATTTTTAAGTAGAAGAGACATCTGGGGGTAGGGATTGGAAGCAGTAACAGTATAAATGTGATTTTTTTTTAAAAGATCTTAATATGGTAGTGACGCTAGAAAACAGATGGAAGAAAAATACTAAGGGCAATGTTTAGCAATTAATGGCACATGGGCAGAAAGGGTGAAAGAGGAGTCAGATTAATGAAATTACCTTTGCCCATGTAACTGGGAAAAACAAAATGCTACTATCAGAAAAAAGGAAATAAAGAGAAGGAAGTGGCTTGTGGGAAAAATAACTGAATTTTAATAAATCCCAAGATACTATATCCAAATAGAAATGTTTAGTAGGCAGTCAGGAATACAGGAAAATACTGGGTGTGAGAAAAAGATCTGGGAGTTATTCTCTTGACATGATGTCCCAAGCCTAAAACAAAATGTCTAACAATATGCATAAGTGAGGTGAACACTAAGTGAGACAGCTAGATCTTCCTCAATTAAAGGTGTACTTCATAAATGCAGAAAAAAATATGAACATGTGGAGACTTACCAAGATGTGTTTTGATTTGAAACAGAATTTAATATGCTTTAATACAATGCCTTATTATGCGCCATGTATTAGAATATGCATGTAAGTAAGACATAAAATATACTGGTTCTGGATATGACATATATATAATATGTCAGGTCTTATATATAAGTATATAATTCAACATGCCAGGTCTTAATCACTGAAGTAAATATGTCCATTAATCTCAAGCTGATTTTTCACATGCTAAAAAACTTATAAATCCAGACAAAAGTTATAAAAAAAATAAAATTGTAGACCAGTATCTCTCATGAAAATAGATGCAAAAATCCTCAACAGAGTATTAGCAAACTCAATAAAAAAATGCATAAGAAGGGGTGCCTGGGTGGCTCAGTTGGTTGAGCATCTGACTTCAGCTCAGGTCATGATCTCATGGTTCATGGGTTCGAGCCCCGCGTCGGGTTCTGTGCTGACAGCTAGCTCAGAGCCTGGAGCCTGCTTCGGATTCTGTGACTCCCTCTCTCTTTGCCCCTCCCCTGTTCACGCTGTCTCTCTCTCTCAAAAATAAATAAAAACATTAAAAAACATTTTTCAAATGTATAAGAAGAATTATACACTATGACCAAGTGGAATTTATCCAACATATGCAAGTCTGGCTCAATATTCAAAAATTAATTTAATAAATCCCAAGATTAATCTATTAAATCAATAGACTAAAAAAAGAAAATCAGTCATACCAATATACAGAAAAAGCATTTGATAAAAATCCAACACTCATTTATGATAAAAACTCTCAGTAAACCAGGAATAGACAACTTCCGTAATATGATAAAGACTATAAAAAAACTATGGCTAACATCATACTTAACAGTGAGAAACTGGAAACTTTCCCATTATAGTCAGGTATAAGGCAAGGATGTCTACTCTCACCACACCTTTCAATATTATCCTAGAAATCCTTGCCAAAGCAAAAAATCAAAAACAAAAACAAAAAAATCAAAAGCATAAAGACTATCATTTTTCACAAATGACATGATCATCTATATAGAAAACCAATAGGCAAAAAATCTGGAATCAATAAGGGATTATACCAAGATTGCAGGATACAAGGTTAATATACAAAAGTCAATTGCTTTCCTTAGACACCAATGAACAAGTGGAGTTTGAAATTAAAAACATAGTACCATTTACATTAGTGCTCCCCAAAATTAAAAAATAAATTCAACAAACATGTGTAAGATCTATATGAGGAAAACCACAACTGATGAATTAAACTCAAAGAACTAAGTGGAGAGATGCCTATGTTCATAGAGAGGAATATACAACATTGTCAACATGTCAATTCTTCCCACCTTGACCTACAGATTCAATGCAATCCCAAATTCCCACTGTATTTTATAAGTATCAACAAATTGATTCTAAATTTTTATAAAGATTAATCAAAACTTAAAGCATACACAATATTCAAAGAGAAGAACAAAGTGGGAAGACTGACACTACCTGACTTTAAGATTTACTATAAAGCTACAGTAAACAAGACAATGTGGTACTGAGGAAAGCATACACAAAAAGATTAAGGGAACAAAACTCAGAGCCTCGAAACAGAAATCTATTAAAGTCAACTGCTCTTTAACCAAGGAGCAAAGGCAATAAATACAACAGAGCAAAGATAGTCTCTTCAACTAATGGTGCTAGAAAAGCTATACATCTATGTTTAAAATGGGGGGTGGGGTGGGGGGACATCTAGTCATAGACCTTACACCCTTGACAAAAAAGAACTCAAAATGGATTATAAATGTAAAAAATTAAATGACTTAAATGTAAAACACAGAACTATAAAATGTCTAGAGGATAGTAGCAGAAAACCTAGATGACCTTGGGTATGGTGATGCCTTTTTAAATACAATCCTTGAGGAAAATACTGATAAACCGGACTTCAATTTCTGTTCTGTGAAAAGCAGTAGATTCTGTGTATTAGAAGACAAGCCACAAACTGGGAAAAAATATTTACAAAAGACACATTTGATACAGGAGTGTTATCCTAAATATACAGAGAACTCTCCAAACTCAGTAATAACAATGCCATTACAAAACAAACCAGAGACCTTAACAGGCACCATTAAGAAAGATATGAAGATAAGTTCCATATAATACGTTACTAGAAAACTCCAAATTAAATAAAACAAGATACCATTATATACTTATTAGAATAACACCAATGACACCCCTAATTGCTGGCAAGGATGTGGAACAAAAGGAAGTCCTATTCATTGCTGGTGAGAATGCAAAATGGCAGGCACTTTGGAAGAGTTTGGCAGTTTCTTATAAATCTAAACACAACATACCATCTAGCAATGACATTCCTTGTTATTTACCCAAAGGAGTTAAAAACTTAGGTCTATACAAAAATTGCAGACCATGTTCATAGTTTTATTCATAATTGCTGGACGTTGGGAGCAATTCACATGTCCTTCAGTAGGTATATAGATAAACTAGCACATCCAGACATGGAACATTATTAAGTACCAAAAGAAATGTTATCAAGCCATGAAAAGACATGAAGAATCTTAAAATGCATATTATTAAGTGAAAGAGGATGATCTGGAAAGCCTACATACTGTATGATTCCAACTACATGATACCGTGTAAAGACAAAATGATGGAGGGAAGTAAAAAGATCAGATGTTGCCTAGGTATAGTTAGGGATAATGGAAGAGAGATGAAGAGGCAGACACAGAGAATTTTTAAAGCAGTGATAAAACGATGGATGTATTTCATTACACATTTCAAACCCATAGGATATACAAAACTACGAGTGAACTCTTAATGTACACTATGGACTTTAGGTGATTTTGATGTGTTAATGTAGGTTTGTCTTTGGTTAAAAAAATGTGCTGTTCTGGTGAGTAAAGCTGGCAATGTGGGTTGGGGATAGGGTTCATAAGTGGGATCAGGGAATATATGGGAAATCTCTGTTGTAAACCTAAAACTGCTCTTAGAAAAGATCTATGCATCAAGTTTATAAGGAAGAAGTAACATCAATCGAGTAAGAATCTTGAGCAATGGTTAAGTAACCTTTTAGGCACAGGCTACTATAGGAATAATAGGCTAAAGGCAGTATTTCTTCTTTTTTATTTGCAGTATTTTCTTAATCAAAAACAGTATTTTAAATTCCATTGAGGGTAGTGGGATATGTATATTATTATAACTTCAATTTACTGAATTAAAACGTCACTATATTTCCCAGCCATTAAATTGTTTAATATTTGAGAAGAAAACAATAGCTTTCCAATCTTTCATTGTGTTACCTTCCTTATTATAATGACTAAAGGTTCACAGGTGCCTGGCTGGCTCAGTAGGTAAAGCATATGACTCTTGATCTCATGGCCACGAGTTTGAAGCCTACGTTGGGCATAGAGACTATTCAAATTAAAGAAAAAAACTTTAAGTTTATGCATCATTTTATTCCATGTTCAACATAACTGATGTGAGGCCTTAAGGTTAAAGGAAATAAGCTTTGAAGAGTGAAATGACTTTCTCAAGGTGACACATTTAACAAGTTAGGGTAATTAGTTTGTCACATTCAATGTATGTCTCCCCATTTATTTTATGTTACATACTTTCTACCATTTGGAGTTGGGCACAGAAAATTTGTGTCTTAACATTCTTCTGGAAAAAAAAAAACCCCAGAAATACAAGTATATAAACATGTATATACAAAAGGATAACTGCCAATATTGAATGTTTGGAGACTTAAGTTCAGAAATACAGGATAAATGAATAAACTATGATTATCAAGATGTTAGAATATGACAGGTCATAAAACATAATTTCAAAGACAACTATATTATTGCATGGAATGATGTTGCTCATATACTAAAAACACTTCAGGGGCACCTGGGTGGCTAAGTCAGTTAAGTGTCCAACTTCCAGCTCAAGTCATGATCTCACAGTTCGTGGGTACAAGCCCCACCTCAGGCTCTGAGCTGACAGCTTGAAGTCTGGAGCCTGCTTCACATTCTGTGTCTCCTTCTTTCGCTGCCCCTCCCCCACTCATGCACGCACGTGCTCTTTCTCTCTCTCAAAATTAAACATTTAAAAAATATTACAAAACCATGTTTAATTATCCTCTTTTGAAAAAGCTATGTATTGTTTAAATATGTACTATACATGGTAAAACTATCTAGAAAAAGAAAAACTTATAAAATCACAAGTGATTTTTCAGTCTATTTCTTATGGACTTATCTGTACTATTTTTCTTGCTATAATGAAAGACATAGTTCCTTTCATTAACAACAAGAGAAAAACAACTCTGATTATCAAGTCACCTGTAAGCAGTAATTTTAAGTGGAGCTAGAATCCAACTGTGTGACCTCATATGCATTAATTAATTTCTGAGACTGTTTCCACAAGTATAAAACAGATACAGTAACTGTACACACAACTCATAGAGGTATGAAAATTAAACAAACAAGTTATTTTCATCATATAATTACAATGCAAAAATCATGTTCTTAGGATATTATAACTAGTGGGGGGTTCAGCATAATCCAAATTATTTAGTTGATATACATTTAAATTGTGAAATCTCACAGCATCACGAATGCTTCCATTTTCTTAACTTTTGCACTTATCATGCATTCTTTATATGGAAAAACAACAAATTCTAATTGTAGTTTAGAAAATAAAGACTGAAATATTATTCATGTATAATGTTGCAAGGACAAATACTCAGTTATTACGAAAAAACTGTTTAAACATTAAGTAAGGGCTTAATTATATGTGTTACAGCCATGGGTTTTAGGGGGTAGGCGTCCCTACTCTCATGAAGATTACAACAACAACAATAAAGCATTACTTAAGACCCAATGACTAGCTACTTCAAGAAGACAATGTTACAGCTAACAGGTAAAAATATATTTCAGAGCTACAAACCATAAAAAGTAATATTAATATACCAGAAAACCTCAACAATAACTGTCAATATTGAATGTTTGGAGACTCAAGGAGTTTCTTCTAGATACAACATACTAAAACTAAAGAAATTCTTTAAGGGACTAAGTTATAATTCCTCCTTACTAGATCCAAAATAAACAGGTCACGCTTGAATCATTAAATTCAGATGTCAATGATACCCACTATCATTTCTTTGACACTGTTCAGGTTATTAAAAACCTAAACTTTCATGTTTTAAAAAGTTTATTTATTTTTGAGAGCATGCATGCACAAATGGGGAAATGGCAGAGAGAGAGAATCCCAAGCAGGCTCTATGCTGTCAGTGTGGAGCCCAACACAGGACTCCATCTCCATTTCCTCAACAGTGAGATCATGATGTAAACCAAAATTAAGAGACCCTTAACTGAATGAGCCATCCAGGTGCTGTGAAAGCCTAGAATTTCAAAAGCAACATAAAAAGTCCTTTAGGAATTGACATCATGAGTCTCCAGTGTGATGTGTTAAGAAGGATACATCACCCCTACATAGCCAAAAAGAGTTTTAAATTAAATCTGACCAGGCATTAAACAAAATTTAGACTGAGGGTTGATGGGGGTGGGGGCGAGGGGAAAATGAGTGATGAGCATGGAGGAGAGCATTTGTTGGGATGAGCACTGGGTGTTATATGGAAACCAATTTGACAATAACCTATAAAATATTTTTCAGGAACAATCTGTAAGAAATAGAATTAGTATCTTCAAAAAAATGTGTCATGAAAACACGAACAAAGCTAGGGAACTTTCTGACTTGATACGAAATGAAAGAACAAAAAAGCTCTTAGGAGGTAATATCCTATTATATATATTTATATTTATTATATAATAATTATTATATCCCATTAATACATACATATCCCATTAATAACTGGGACAACATAGGAAATTTTATGAATGTTAAATTTCCTGAAGGTGATACTTATCTTGTGGTTATGTGGGGAAAATGTCCTAATTCTTGGGAGATACACACTAAAAGATTTAAGAGTGAAGTGAGATAATCTCTCATAACTTAATTAAACAATCTGACAGGAAAAAAAATGTGACAAAAGTAACTGGTGAATCTAGGTAAAAGGTATACAAATGCTTAACCATACTATCCTTGCAATATTTGTGAAGATTTAAATATGTTCCAAAATATGAGGGAAAACATAAAGACAAAATGGTTATTTAAAACAGAAATAATGCTTTAGGAGAACAAACTGACCAAGGAATTATAGGATTTCTTCAGATGTGCATTTATATATTTAAAGTGAAACATACGGTTTATGTTTAGCCATACCAATAAACCACTTGCTGGTCCAGGACAAAGTAGGCAGGGGGTTAATTTAAGCAAAGCTGAGGTTTTGACAAGTGAATAACATGGTGGGGGCTGAGAGGTATGCAAGCAAATGAACTTAAAAATGGATTGACAAGGGCACCTGGGTGGCTCAGTCGGTTAAGCATCCGACTTAGGCTCAGGTCAAACCTCACGGTTTGTAGGTTCAAGCCCTGTGTCAGGCTCTGTGCTGACAGTTAGCTCAGAGCCTGGAGCCTGTTTCAGATTGTGTCTCCCTCTCTCTCTGACCCTCCCCTGCTCACACTGTCTCTCTCTCTCAGAAATCAATAAAACATTAAAAAAAAAAAAATGGATTGAGAAATACTGGTAGGGCAAAGGAGGAGAGAAGACATAAGGTAACAATGTTTGTGAAAAAATGTTCAAGTGATGAAAAAATGGGAGTTCTTCCATACAGCAAGTAGGAATGCTGAAGTTTAAATAAAAAGGCTTTTATTTAATAAAGTTACATTTACTTTAGTAACAAAACAAAAACCTCATCCACCTCACCTCAATTATTTCACCCCTCGCTGATATGTGGAATAAAACACAATTTTTAGACCAATATTGAGAGAATCTGATTGGCTAACAAAAAGCACAACTAAGCTAGCTCTGCCATGTCTTCCTGACTCACAGTGGATTTCCAAACATTTCCTCCCCCCCACCCCTTTTTTAAATCCTGCTTTAAAATGGTATCTTAATGAAATTTTTCTCTGGCTTTAAAAGTGTGCTATCTTCAGCATTTACTGAGGCATTCCTATTAGGGACTTTGTGATTTTTTTCCTTCATTTTATAGTTTTTCAATTTCCTGTTCTGTTCTCAGTACACCTCCTCCTACTGGTAATCTTATTTTGCCTTTCAAATTTGCCAAGGATGTGGACAAATTTGAACCCCTGTACTTCTTGTGGAAGTACTGCTTGTGGAAATGTAAAATGGTTGAATCCACTGTAGAAAATAATTCGACAGTTCTGCAAAATTATAAACATAGAATTACCACAGGACTCAGCATTCCACTCCTGGGTATGTACCCCAAGTAACTGAAAACAGGTACTCAAACAAATGTTTGTATATGAATACTTACAGAAGTGGTGTTTATAAATGCCAAATGGTGGAACAAACTAAATGTCTACCAACTTATCAATGAGAAAACAAAATGTAGTATATCCATGCAATGAGAAATGCTACATTACAAATGAACACTATGCAAAGTGACAGAAGACAAAAAGTCACATATTGTATGATGCCATTTATATGAAATATTCAGAAAAAGTCAATCCATAAAGACAGAATGCAGGTAGGCAGATGCCAGCCTGGGCCCAGGGAAGAATAGGGAAAGGAGTACCTACTTTATGGGTATAGTTTCCTTTAGGGTGATAAAAGTCTTTAACACTAGATACAGTGGTGGTTGCACAACACTGTACATGTACTACATGTCACTGAACTGTATATTTTTACATGGTTAATTTTGTATCATATGAATTTTACCTCAATAAAAATGTTTTAAAAAGTATCATTCTAAGTTGCCTGACTTTATATCCAATGCTAATAACGATGCTTCTTTATTAAAATTTTTCTTCTCTCTTGTGTTTTAGACCTCTACTCTTTTGCACAGCCTATCTGCACTAAACTTTTCTTCTTACTCTATATGTTTACCCTGAATTCCATAGCTTACATATAACTTACATTAATATCTATACAATGACAGTTACCAAAATCTTAAGATTAAACCATTTTCCAAAGATCCATAGCCACACAGCCAATGGAGTCCTGGGGCTTTTATACAGATTACCCAGAAGCACTTGGAAGATTTAACATGTACATAATATGAATTCATTATCAAAATGTCATTTCTACTTTTCATCCTACAATTTCTGTTTTCATTAATGGTATACCTGGCAGTTGCCCTACCAGCAATATGAGGGGCATTTTCGAGTTACCTTTCAACCTCATTATCCGGTTTATAATACTAATTCCTGAGAGAAGTCTATCATTCCCTTTCTTTTTAATCTCACTACTCCACATTACTTTCACTCATACTTCAAGGGTCATTTCCCAACTATTATACACAACTTATTATAAGTACTATTATAAAAACTTCTATAGAAACATCTGATTCCACCATGAAGGACTTAACTGCTATGTAAACTGCTCTACTATATTAAAGAACTAAAAACTAGAAACCTTACATAAAACAAGTTTTCAGACATTGAGCCACAGGTAGTTTAAAACTGACCTATGCGGGAAAAACAGCAAATAAGTTAAAATGTCTGAATAACCCAATTTAGTGCCTGGAAAATGCTTTTAGATAATATACAGAAAGGTACAATGATCTACCAGAGTTGAGAACATGGGAGACAGGAGTTCAAATAGGATGAAAAGGCCAAAATTAGAGGGGTACAATACCAAAAAAGGTGAGATAGAGAAAGACCCTCAGAGATGTGCAGAAAAGTCCTGGAATCTTTGGCTGAATACTCCAAATGTAGGAAAGGAAACTCGCTGGGGCAGAGAATAACTGTTCACGTTCTACCTCAAAAGACCTTTAATATACTGGGCATTGAGTCAAGTTCTCACCTTATTGTAGATCTAAATAAACAATAGAATAAAAGCTGCTCTGGGTCCACCAAAATAAACTCACATATATAAGCCTAGAATTATCAAACTGATTCACAAATACTTAACACATGACAAAACAAATTAAACACTCTAAAAAGAACACTTAGAAAACTCACCACCCAATAATGTAAAATACAAAGTATCTGACATCAAATCAAAACCACCAAAGAACAGTTACTCATAATCAGGAAAAAAATCAACAGAAACAAAAATAGATCCAGAAATGAAATATGGTAGAGTAGTAAAACAAAGACCTTAAAACAACTATTATAAATTAAAAAAAAAACACAAACACTACTTTTAATGTTTATTTGAGAGAGAGAATGAAGAGGGGGAGAGACAGAGAGAGAGAGAATGAAGGGGGGGGAGAGACCGAGAGAGAGAAAGAGAGAGAGAGAGAAACAGAGCACTAATAGGGGAGGGGCAGAGAGAGAAAGGGAAACAGAGAACCTGAACCAGGTTCCAGGCCCTGACATAGGGCTCGAACTCACAAACTGTGAGATCATTACCTGAGCTTAAGTTGGAGGCTTAATTGGTTGAGCCACCCAAGTATCTTTAAAATTTTTTAAATGTTTATTTATTTTTGAGAGAGAGAGAGAGAGAGAGACAGAGAGAGAGAGCGTGAGCTGGGAAGGGGCAGAGAGAGAGGCCGCAGAATCTGAAACAGGCTCCAGGCTCTGAGCTGTCAGCACAGCTGAAGCAGTTTCCAGGCCCTGACAAAGGGCTTCGAACCCATGAGCCGTGAGATCATGACCTGAGCTGAAGTCATACGCCCAACCAAATGAGCCACCCAGGTGCCTCCCTAAAATTTTTAAGTACACTCAAAGATGTAAAAAAAAAACAAAAAACAAAAAAAAAAACCACCAACAAGATGGGTATAAAAATGACACATAGTAAAAAGAGATGTATATGGAATTTCCAGATTTGACTATATAGGAAAAAAAATCAAAGAACTAGAAGACATAGCAATAGTCTTATAGATATAGACATAGATACACAGTCTAATGAAACACAGAAAGAAAAAAATGCTTAAATTCCACAGCCTTAGTGAGCTGTGGAATAATTTTAAGATGTTTAACATACATGTAGTTGAGAGTCTAGAGCAGAAGAAGGGGGAAAAAGAAAACAACAAAAGATATTTCAAGAAAGACTGGCCTAAAATTTTACAAATTTGAAAATTACAAACTAAGAAGACCCAAGAAGGTCCAGGAACCTCAAGGAGAAGTATTTTTTTAAAGCACACATTAAGGAACATTTTAAATAAAATTGTTAAAAGAAAAAAAAAAGAATAACCTTAAAAGCATCTGTGAGTTGAAGGAGAAAGGAGAACACATTACACACAGAGGAACACAAAAAACAGCGAAGTGTCAGATAGCATTAAAAAGACAATGAACAGTCTTTTAAAAGCTGAATGAAAAGAAAAAAAATCCTTTAGCTCATAACTATATACCTAGGAGAACAAAATGGGAGGACTCAATATTTCTTGATTTCAATACTTACTACAAAGCTATAGCAATGAAAACAGAGAGGTGCCAGTATATATGGATAATCATATAGATAACTATAAGGAGAAGCCCAGAAATACTCATATTTATGGTCAACTGATTTTCAAAAAGAATGCCAAGGAAATCCAATAAATGGTGCTTGGATAATGGAGCTCTAAGTGCCAAAGAATCAAGACAGAACCTTTTCTTTTACCAGACAAAAATAAATTCAAAATGGATCAGACTGGGGTGCCTGGGTGGCTTAGTCGGTTAAGCGACCGACTTTCGCTTAGGTCATGATCTTGCGGTTCGTGGGTTCAAGCCCCGAATAGGGCTCTGTGCTGACTGCCAGCTCAGAGCCTGGAGCCTATTTCAGAATCTGTGTCTCCCTCTCTCTCTGACCCTCCCCTGCTCATGGTGTCTCTCTCTCTCCTAGAAATAAATAAAACAAACAAACAAAAAAAAAACACCAAAATGGATCAGACCTCAATGTTAAGAGCAAGAGCAACATAAAATTCTTGGAATACACATAATTCTTAAAATATACATAAAATATACATAAAAATCTTTGTGATCTTGAACTGAGCAAAGCCTTTTTAGACATGATACCATTAACAGTGACAAAACCTTAAAAACTGAGTTTCACATCATGGGACACCTGGGTGGCTCAGTGGGTCAAACACCCAACTTCAGCTCAGGCCATGATCTTGTGGTTTAAGTTCAAGCCGCTCCTATGGCTCACTGCGTCAGTAGACAGCTGGCTTTGGATCTTCTGTACCCTCTCTCTGCCCCTCCCGTGCCTGAGTTCTCTCAAAAATAAACATTTTGTTTTTATTTTTTTAAATGTATTTATTTATTTTGAGAGAGAAGCTCAAGCACGGGAGGGATAGAGAGAGAGAGGCAGACAAAGGATCTGAGGCAGGCTCTATGCTGACAGCAGAGAGCCCGTTGAGGGGTTCAAACTCACAAACCACGAGATCATGGCCAGAGCTGAAGTCAACACGCTCAAATGAAAGAGCTACTGCAGGTGCCCTTAAGCAAATATTTAAAAAAAAAAAAAAATTGGGCTTCATCAAAATTTCTGACTTTTGTGTTTCACAAGATACCATCAAGGAATGTTTTTTTGGGAAAATATTTTTTGCAACTCATACTTCAAGGCAACTTGTATCAGAATATATAAAGTGTTCTTAAACTTAACAGTAAGATAAACAATTCTATTTAAGAATGGGCAAAAGATCTAAATAGATATTTCTCCAAAGATATACAAATGGAAAATAAACACTTGAAAATATGCATAACATCATTCGTCATCAGGGAAATGCAAATGACAACCATATGAGATATCATTTCATATTTACGTGGTTATAATTTAAAAAAAGAGAAAAATATTAGCAAAGATATGGAGAAATTGGAACTCCTAAACTGCTGGTGGGGATGTGAAATGATATAGCTACTTTGGACGAGAGTCCGGTAGCTTCTCAAAAAGTAAACACAGACCTACCATATTATCTAGCAAATCCACGCATAGGTATATAACTCAAGTGAAAAACATGCCCACACACAAACTTATACAGGAATGTTCACACCAGTAACATTCAGAATATATAAACAACCCAAATGTTTGCGAGTAGAAAATTATTACTAGATGCTAGAATATGTATGAGCCTTGAAAATGTTATACTAAAGAAGCCAGTCACAAAAAGACCAGTACACTTAAATCAGTAAGGGAAATTTAATGGTAGATGGGTATGGGCAAAAGGAAGTGATGGCTTAATGGGTGTGTGGCTCCTTTTTAGGGTAGTGAAAATGTTCTAAAATAGGCTGCACTGATAGCTGCACAATTCTATGTACTAAAATACCACTGGACTGTACATTGTATGTATGTATGTATTTATTTATAATGGTAAGTGGATGGACTGAAACATCAGAGATCACTTTTTAAATTAATTTTTAAAATATTTATTTACTTTTGAGAGAGAGTGTGCACTCTCTTGTGCGAGCAGGGGAAGGGCAGAGAGAGAGAGACAGAGAGACAAAGAGAGACAGAATCTGAAGCAGGCTCCAGGTTCTGAGCTGTCAGCACAGAGCCCAATGTGGGTCTAGAACTCATGAACCGTGAGATCACGACATGAGCCGAAGTAGGATGCTTAACCAACTAAGCCATACAGGCACCCCTGGACTGTATATTTTAAATGGATAAACTATAGAATATGTGAATTATATTTTAGTAAAGCTGTTACATAAAAAAATTTATACTGTAAATCTTTTCTTTCTTTTGAAAGAAAATATCTTTCAAAAATAACAGTAATTATCTCTTCAAAGCAAAAATTATAAATATGTACTATGTTTAAAACATACTGCAGAATTACAGAGCAATGGAACACAATAGAAAATCCAGAAATAAACCCACAATCATATGGTCAGTTAATCTTCAACAAAGCAGAAAAGAATATCCAATATGAAAAACAGTCTCTTCAACCAATGGAGCTGAGAAAACTGACCAGCTACATACCAAAGAATGAAACTGGACCATTTTTTCATACTATGCATAAAAATAAACCTGAAATGGATTAAAGAGCTAAATGTGAGACCTGAAACCATAAAACTTCTAGAAGAGAGCACAGACAATAATAACATCTCTGACATCAGCTGTAGCAACATCTTTCTAGATATGTCTCCTGAGGCAAGAAAAATAAAAGCAAAAATTAGGACGTAATCAAAATAAAAAGCTCTAGACAGCAAAGGAAACAATCAACAAAACTAAAAGGCAACCTACAGAATGGGAGCAGTTATTTGTAAATGACCTATCCAATAAAGGGTTAGTATCTAAAATATATGAAGAAGTTCTATAACTCAACACCCCAAAATACCAAATAATCCACTTAAAAAATGGGCGGAAAAAATGAACAGCCATTTCTCCAAAGAAGACATACAGAGGGCCAACAAACATATGAAAAGATGTTCATCATAACTTATCATCAGGGAAATCCAAATCAAAACTATAATGAGGTTATCACTTCACATCTGTGAGAATGGTGAAAATCAGATAATACAAGAAAACAACAAGTGTTGGTGAGGATGTAGAGAAAAAGGAACCCTTGTGCCCTGTTGGTGGAAATGCAAACTGATCCGGCCAATCTAGAAAACAGTATGGAGGCTTCTTGAAAAGTTAAAAATGTAACTACCCTATAATCTAGTAACTGTACTGGGTACTTGACCCAAAAAATACAAAAACACAAATTCAAAGGGATACCTGCACTTGTATGTTTAGTGCAGCATTATCTACAATAGCCAAATTATGGAAGCAGTGCAAGTGTCCAGTGACAGATAATGAATGGATAAAGAAGTGGTATATATATACAATAGAATACTACTAAGTCATAATGATTTCACTCACAGGTAGAATTTAAGAAACAAAATAAACAAGCGAAGGAAAAGAGAGATAAACCAAGAAACAGACACTAAGTTTGTTTATTTATTCATTTTAAGAGAGACAGAAAGAGCAGAAACAGGAGAGGACAGAGAGAGGGAGTATCGCAACCAGGCTCTGCACGGTCAACACAGGGCCGGACCTGGGGCTCAGACTCACGAAACTGGGAGATCATGATGTGAGCTGAAATCAAGAGTTGGACACTTAACCAACTGAGCCACCCAAGTGCCCCAAAACAGACTGGTCACTAAAGAAAAAAACTGAAGGTTACCGTAGGGGAAATAGGGGAAATACCGTGGGGGGGATGGGTGAAATAAGTGATGGGGATTAAGTACTGCACTGGTCATGAAGAGTGCTGGATGATTTATGGAATAGTTTAGTCACTATAGTGTACACCTGAAACTAATATAACACTGTGAATTAACTATACTGGAAGTTTAAAAAAGAGAAAAAGACAAAATTATAGAATTAAAATGTACAACAATAGAACAGGGATCAGAAGGTTAAATATACTGTTACAAGGTTCTTAAATTATACATGATAGTGGTTTAATATTTGAAAAGGGACTAGTACACCACTAAAAAGAACTAAGGTAGATAAAACTAATAACCCAAATTTGGGGTTAAAATAGAATTTTAAAAATACTCAATCCAAAAGATATCAGGCAAAGAAAAAAAAAAGGAATAATCACACGGGACAAAAAGAAAACAAAAACAAGATGAGATATTTAGAACCAATTATATTGATAATTATATTAAAACCAATGATCTAATAAACACTCTGATGAAAACAAATGAACTGTCAAACCCAATGATACACTGCTTATAAAAACTAAAAGTAAAGATTCAAACAGGCTAAAAGGATGGAAAAGATATACTACACAAACATTACTCAAGGAAAATACCACAGGGCTATGTTAATATTACACAAAGAAGATTTCAGAAGGAGTATTACAAAGCACAAAGAGAATGCTTTATATAATAGCTTAGTTCATAAAAAAGACATAATCCTAACTAAAAGAATTTCAAAACCCATGAAGCAAAACCTGAGAGAACTGAAAGGAGAGAGACCTATATAATCAAGATTGCAGATTTCAATAGAATTCTTTAAGTAATTAAAAAAACAAGTCAACAACAATCAGTAAGGATATCCAAGACGACCAGTGCTCTCAAAGAATGTGACCTCATAATTTGCATTTACAGAACCCTTCACCCCAAAACTTAATGAACATTCTGCTCAAGGTCCCACTGAACATAGACTATATTTTGGGTTATAAAGCAATCTCAAAAACTTACAGTGAAATCAAATGGTTTTCCAACTGCAATAAAATTAAACTAAAAATAAGTAACAGAAAAATACCTGGAAAATATTTAGATATAAAATACTTCTAAAATAACCAATGAGTTATATCTAAAAAAAAAACACAAAAAACAAAAGGAAAATTACAAAGTATTCCAAAATGAATGCAAATGTAAACATCAAAATCTGTGGCATGCAGTTGAAACAATGCTTAGAGGAAAATGTTTAACATTAAATATTATAGTAAAGAAGATTGGTCAAAATCATTAATCTAGGCTTCTACTTCTAGACACTTATAAAGAGCCAAATGAAAGCAGAAAATGGGAATTAAAAGCAGAATTCATGAATTAAAAAATAGACAAGACAGGAAAAAATCAATTAAACCAAAAGTTGACTCTTTGAAAAGATCAATATTGATAAACCCTCTAATAAGAGGGAAAAAAAGAATCAAATTAGTAATACAAAATCAAAAGATAACGCCATCACTACAGATGCTATGGGCATTAAAATACGGATAAGGAATTTTATAAACAACCTTCTGTCACGTTGGATGAAATGGACAAACTCCCTTGAAAGACACACACAAAAAAAACAATGCTTACTCAAGAAGAAATAAAAAATCCATACAGCTCTGTATCTATTTAAAAAATTTAATCCAGGGGTGCCTGGATTGCTCAGTTGGTTAAGTAAGTGTCTGACTCTTGATTCCAGCTCAGGCCATGATCTCATCATGACGTGACCATGAGTCAAGCCCCGTGTTAGGCTCTGCACTCAGAGTGTGGGGCCTGCTTGAAATTCCCTCTCTCCCTCCCCCAACTTGCACACATGTGTGATCTCTCTCAAAATAAATAAACATTAAAAAATTTTTTTAATCCACTGTTAAAAACTTCTTCAGAAATAAAATTCCAGGTCCAAACAGTTTCTCTGGTGAATTATGCCAAATTTAAGAAAGAAATATTACCAATTTTGGACAAACTTTTAGGAAAACAGAGTCAAGTCTGTGATGTCAGTTTTACTACTCTGATATCAAAACCAGACAAAGACACTGCAAGAAAACCACAGACCAATATCCCTCAGGAAGCAGAAATCTTTAACACCACTTTAGCAAACTAACTCCAGTGATATATAAAAAAGACAAAATATTATAACCAAGTGGTGTTTATCTCAAGGAGCAAGTTTAGTTTAACTTTTGGAGATCGATTAATATAATTTACCATATAAACAGATTTTTAAAAGAACCATAAGATCACCTCAACAAATGAAGAAAAATCACAACAAAATCAATATCCATTTTGGATATAAGGAAACAAGAAAAGAAGGGAATTTCTAAACCTGATAAAGAGCATCTATGAAAAACCCAACAGCTAACACCATACTTAATGATAAAATGCTGGATGCTTTTTGGGGTGATGAAAATGTTCAGTACCTTGACTGTGGTGATGCTTAAATGACTACAGAGTTATCAAAACTATTTTATTAAAACTGGTGAATTTTATTTTATCAATAAAGCTGAATTTTAAAACTAATAGCTTCTTCAAGGTTGTTTAAAAAGTTTAGTTCTTTAAGTCAGACTGTTTGTTGATTGTAACAATAAAGGTACTGCTCATTTACATCACTATGCCTAAGGAACTACAAACAATAAAGTTCAACTTTTAGGGGCACGTGAGTGACTCAGTCAGTTGAGCGTCTGACTCGGCTCAGGTCATGATCTCATGGTTCATGGGTTCAAGCCCTGCCGCCAGGCTGTGCTGACAGCTCAGAGCCTGGAGCCTGCTTCAGATTCTGTGTCTCCCTCTCTCTATGCCCCTCCCCCACTCGCCCATGGACGTGTGCGCTCTCTCGAAAATAAACGTTAAAAAATTTTCTTTAAAAAGTTCAACTTCTAAATAATAAGTATCTGATATTTATATTACAAGTTGATCCTTCAACAGAAGGTGGTTATGCCACAGTGCATATTGAGAATTTGATACTGAATTTAAATAACTGAGAATTTCTGCTAAGACTGATCATCATTAATGAGTAAAATCAATTATTATTACCACCACCACCACAAAAGAAGTGGGCTTTAATCTTCTATGTAACTATTCTTGTGATCTTGGTACCTCAGTATACTTCTTTTTATTTTTTTAATGTTTATTGATTTAGGGAGAGAGAGAGCATGTGTGCAAAAGTGGGGGAGGAAGGCGGGGGGGTGGGGAGAGATGAAAAGAGAGGAGAGAGAGAGGAGAGAGAGAGGAGAGAGAGAGGAGAGAGAGAGGAGAGAGAGAGGAGAGAGAGAGAGAAGAGAGAAGAGAGAGAGAGAAGAGAGAAGAGAGAGAGAGAAGAGAGAAGAGAGAGAGAGAAGAGAGAAGAGAGAGAGAGAAGAGAGAAGAGAGAGAGAAGAGAGAGAAGAGAGAGAGAGAAGAG